>NW_021703767.1:22832494-23079348 GCF_005190385.1 Monodon monoceros | reverse complement strand
GGCGCAGTGGTTGAGAGTCCGCCTGCCGATGCAGGGGGCGCGGGTTCGTGCCCCAGTCCGGGAAGATCCCACGTGCCGCGGAGCGGCTGGGCCCGTGAGCCATGGCCGCTGAGCCTGTGCGTCCGGAGCCTGTGCTCCGCAACGGGAGAGGCCACAACAGTGAGAGGCCCGCGTACCGCAAAAAAAAAAAAAAGTGGTTTGACATAAGATAATAAGGAAACAAAAGATCAATAGCTAAATTAAATCTCCTTTTAAGGTGGTAAAGAACATAATTATTGCTTTACAAAATCAAATCAGAATTGTATCAGAAACAATACAAGAAATTTTAAAAAATTTAGAAGGATTAAAGACATTTTAATAGATTATATCAATACACGTGCAAGACCAAGGTAAAGATAACCAAAGACAGAATAATTGGTAGGGATGATTCTAAAACAAATGCAATAAATGCCACAAACAAGTAACAAATATTAAATTTTAAAATGGTTTAAACTGCTTATTGAATAACAATCATCAATTTTGTAATTAAACAAATTTTAACATATATTAATTTACATATACATATTTAAGACAAATTTATTATCATGCAAATATTTATAACATCACAATTTTAATGGTCTTTTAGAATTAGTAGACTGAAAATAAATTAGCTTAGTTACTGTATAGATATTCCCTCACCAAACACCATATTAATTTGCGTGAAGAAGAAGGTTGAAATAATGATTTAACCAGTCCATCCTAATTTTAAGCTGCTTATAAATCTGCAGGTGGTAGAAAGTTCAATATAAGAAATGATCTTAAATTTGATAAATTCATTATGTGATGAATATGCATATTTTTAGAAGAATCCACCATGCAGCTTCTAGTAGTAGTGATGTTGGGACATACAAGGATTTTGACTTAGATAATGCAATCATTGCCCAAGAATAAAGGAGTCTTTGCCTAAAATGTTACTTGAAGAAGCATCATTTCATTTAATTAGGAACATGAAACTAATGTCCTTAGAAGAAAGAAAGTGTCATGCTCGGTATGGACTTCTCTTCTTGTTCTTGATTATACTGTTATATGTGCACACTTTGAAAAAGTTAAATAAGGAAGAATCAGAAAATAAAGAAATATATAAAGTAAAAAATACTTACGATGGTTATTATGGTCCAAATATACTTTAAACAAGAAAATTTTGCATGAAATATCCTTTGGATTTTTTCTTATAATTTTATGCTCTTTCACACAATGCTAACGTTATAATTTGCCATTATCTGGCACTTTGTAACTCAGGGCTTTTTGTACTATTGGATATCATGCAAAAATTATCCTGTTCATCTGGGGAAATAAACATTTTCAACAGGATATTATTAAGGATGCTTAATAAGATATCTAGTGGAATGCCTCTTATTTTAAATGATTTTTAGTCAATATTAGCAGCCCTCTAAAATGTTATAGTATAGGTTTTTGTGCTTCAATACCCCAAACTCTTATTTGGCTGTGTAATTATCTTTGTTATACCTTTTTTATTAATATAAAAGTATCAACATAACGTATAAGAAAGACATATATATAAATATATGTATAATTATGACTAATCCCAATTGTTTATTTATCTGTAGGGAACAATCAGTAGAAATGTATTAATATGGCATATTAATTTGACATTTTAAAACATCATTGCAATTGAATATCATCATATCTGAGGAAATAATTTAATTTTATTTGCTTATTCTGTGCTGTAACTTTGCTTGTATGGGAATTTCCAAATTGTTATGGTATTTTTAAAAATATTAACTTATTAAATCAAGACCATTTGAAAATGTGTGTTTTTAAAGGCTTTATTTTCTTAGAGCAGTTTTAGATTCACAGCAAAATTGAGAGGAAAAATTAAGTAGAAAAGACAGATTTCTCACATGCCCACTAACTCCACACATACATAGCCTTCCTTATTATCAACATCACTTATCAGAGTGGTACAGTTGTTACAATAGATGAACCCACATTGACACATCATTTTCACCGATAACATGTAGTTAATTTTAAGGTTCTCTCTGAATGTACATTCTGTGAGTTTGGACAAATATATAGTGACATGTATTAATATTATAATAGCATACAGAGTAGTTTTACTGTCCTCTGTGCTGTCTATTCATTCCTTCTTCCACTCCCCATCCCTAATCCCACTCCTGAACATCACTGATCTTTTATTCTCTCCATATTTCTTCCTTTAACAGAATGTCATATAGTTAATAGAATCATACAGTATGCAACCTTTTCAGATTGCCTTCTTTCACTTAGTATGTATTCTAGGTTCCTCCATGTCTTTTTCATAGGTTGAGAGCTTATTTCTTTTTAATGTTCAACAGTATTCTGATTTCTGAATGTAACAGATTATTTATCCATTCACCTACTGAAGGATATCTTAGTTGATTCCAAATTACGGCAATTATGAATAAAGCTGCTGTAAGTATCAACGTACACATTTCTGTGTGGATGTAAGGGGTCAACTCTTTTAGGTAAATATCAAGGAGCACGATTGCTGGATCATTTGATAATAGTATGTTTGGTTTTATAAGAAACCACCAAACTTTCTTTCAGAGTGGCTACCACTTTTCATTCTCACCAGTAATGTATGAGAATTCTCATTGATCCATATCCTTGTCAGCATTTGATGTTGTCAGTGTTCTTGATTTTGGCCATTCTAATAGGTGTGTAGTGATATCTTATGATTGTTTTAACTTGAATTTCCCTGATGACATATGTTGAGGAGCATCTTTTCAGATGCTTATTTGCCATCTGTGTATCTTCTTTGGTGAGGTGTCTCTTAAGGTCTTTGGCCCATTTTTTATTTGGGTTGTTTACTTACTGTTGAGTTTTAAGAGTTCTTTCTATGTTTCAGATCACAGTCCTATGTTAATTGTTTCTTTGCAAATATTTTCTCCCAGTATGTGGCTTCTCTTCTCATTCTTTTGACAGTTTCTTTTTGACAGTGTGGTTGTTTTTAATTTTATTATTTTAATGAAGCCCAGCTTATCAATTCTTCCTTTCATAGATCATGTCATTGATGTTGTATCTAAAAATGCACCACCATACCTTTATCTCAGTTTTCTTCTATGTTATCTTCTTGGCGTTTTATAGTTTTGCATTTTACATTTAGGTCTATGATCCATTTCAAGTTAGCTTTGTAAAGGGTGTGAGGTATGTATTTAGGTTCTTTTTGTGCAAGTGTATATCTAGTTGTTTCAGTGCCATTTGTCAAAAAGACTGTCTTTCCTCCATGATATTACCTTTGCTCCTGTGTCAGAAAATAGTTGTCTCTATTTATATGGATCTGTTTTTCTAGGCACTCTATACTGTGCCAATGATCCATTTGTTTCCTCTTTTGCCAGTTCCACACTGAGTTGATAATTGTGGCTTTATAGTAACTCTTAAAGTAGAATAGCATCAATCCTCTAACTTTGCTCTTCCCCTTCAAAATCATGTTGGCTATTCTGGGTCTCTTAACTTTCCATACAAACTGCAGAATTGGTTTGTCATTAGCCACATAATAACTTGCTGGGGGATTGATTGGGATTGCATTGAAACTGTAGATCAAGTGGGAAGAACTGATATTTTAAAAATATTGAGTCTTCCTATCCATGAACATAGAATATTTCTCCAATTATTTAGTTATCCTTTGATTTAAATCATCATAGTTTTGTAGCTTTCTCACATAGATCTTGTACAATTTTTTTTGACTTATACTTTTTTTGACTTATACGTTTTTTGACTTATATAATTTTTTTGACTTATAAAGTATAAGTAAGTTTGGGGCATACTGATAAAACGGTATTGTATTTTTTAATAAATTTATTTATTTTATTTATTTGGCTGCATTGGGTCTTCGTTGCTGCGTGTGGGCTTTCTCTAGTTGTGACAAGCAGGGGCTACTCTGTTGTTGTGTGTAGGCTTCTCATTGCAGTGGCTTCTCTTGTTGCGGAGTACAGACTCTTGGCACGTGGGTTCAGTAGTTGTGGTGCACAAGCCTAGTCGCTCAGTGGCACATGGGATTTTCCCAGACCAGGGCTCGAACCCGTGCCCCCTGCACTGGCAGGTGGATTCTTAACCACTGCACCACCAGGGAAGTCCCTGGTATTGTATTTTTAATTTCAAATTCCACTTGCTCATTGATGGCATTTAGGAAAACAAGCGACGTTTGTATGCTAACCTTGTGTCCTACAACCTTGTTGTTATTGCTTTTTAGTTCCAGTAGCGTTTTTCGTTTGTTTTATTTTGGATTTTATACATAGACAATTATGGAATCTGAGAACAAAGACTGTTTGCAATAATTTTTGCCTCTATGTAACAGTGTTTTCTTGAACTCAGCTCACTCCAGACACCAGTTTATTGCCATCTCGTCTAGGGCCCATCTCCCTAAAACAGAACAACACATATTTTGTCTCACTTCCAAGTGATCAAGACCTTTTAAAAAAGCACATCCTACCACATCCTAAAGCCTTACCTTGGGAACAGCTGCATTTCGTAATCCCTAAGTGTGAGCAACCAAAGACTCCATTAACTGTTGGCCCGAAACATAGAAGCAAAATTTTCCCCACTGGTATGCTTTGACCAGGCATTCCAATTCTCTCCAAATCCACTCTGCAAACTGGCATTATAGCACTTTTCAAACCTTGTTGTGATAGTAGAACACAAAATAAAACAAATCAAAAACGAACAAACAAAAACAAAACAAAAAAGAACTCAAACCACAGGGCCATTAGCACATGCCAGATGTGTTTGACTTGTCTTTTCTACATCTCATTTGCATTATCTGTAAATTGAAGAGGATAATGATAGTTCCAAAATCTTAAGCTATTTTTTCTGTTTAGTGTGTTTATTTGCCTACAAAATGGTAGGAATCAATTAAGAAAACCTGTTTATATCAATTGGCTGGCTGTCTTCTCCACCATTTTGTTAATTACATGAGAATAAGCATTGCATCTTTTTCAGATTATCACCACCCAAATCTTCAGTAATGTTATAAAGAGAAGGAGACCTGTATGTACTACCATTAGACTCCAACAGATAATTGCTTTAGCAGGGGCATAGACATATTTTTAAAAATTGGTATATTTTAGATAATGTTTTTGTTACAACATTTTGATAATGTGGAAAAATGTTTCCAATAATTAAAGCACAATTTTATAACTAAACATTTTAATGCCAAAAAGATGTCTCATGTTTCAGTATTTGACTGGCCATTGATTTGACATTGTGGTCGTTGACTTAAGTGCCATTAAATACCTTGGCATTTCTAATGCAGTCATAGTAATTTTTTGTCTTACTTATTCATTACTTTGTACATGCTAGGATATTTTCACAATAAAGAATACTTATATAATGTAATGAGCGCCAAAGCTGTCATAACAAAATACAGCAGATTGGATGACTCCAACTACCCAAGTATATCTTCTCACAGTTCTGCAGCCTAGAAGTCCAAGATCAAGGTATCAGCAGATTTGGTCTTTTCTGAGGCCATTCTTCTTGACTTGCAGATGACCACCTTCTCTGATAAGGTATTTCCTTTGTGCATGTACATCCGTGATGTCTCTTTGTGTGTACAGATTTCTGCTTCTTACAAGGATATCAGTCAGGTTGTGTTAGGGCCCAATCATATGGCCTCATTTTACCTTAATTTTTAAAAACCCTATTTCCAAATACAGTCACATTCTAAGGTACTAGGGATTAGGCCTTCAACATATAAATTCTGTAGGGACACAATCCTGCCCATAACAATAGATACAATTGAATTAAGGATCTTGATATGAAGATTACCTGCATGGGTCCTAAATCCAATGACAAGTGTCCTTCTGAGAAAAAGATAGAGGGGGATTGAGACCCACAGAAAAGAAAGAGGCAGTAGACCATAGAGGCAGAGATTGTAATGATGTACCCATAAATCAAGGATTGTAAAGAGCCACCAGAAGTTGGAAGAAGCAAGAAACAAATTATCCCCTAGAGCCTTAGAGGGAGTATGGCCCTGCCAAAGTTCAGAATTCTAGCTCAAGAACTGTGAGAGAATACATTTTTGTTGTTTTAAGCCACCAAGTTTGTGGTCATTTATTTTGGCAGCCTCAGGAAACTAATACAGATTTGTTAATGTTTCTAGTTCTTGGCACCTGTTCCTGCAGATTTAGAATGATTTTTCATAAACATCCTTGACCCATTTAGTTTTGTCTGTAGAATACAGGAAGGAAATTAATATACAAATACACAGTTGAATAAATATGTATATACACATAATATACATATTTGCAACAATCTATAGATGTTTTTGTTTCATTTTCTGTTTACATTTGATGTAGGATAAATAATCAACTATGTCTTTTTTTTAATTCTTATTTTTAGAATTTCAAGATGCTAGAGAAAATAAGATTGTTTGAAAATATATGTACAGAAAAGAAGTCTTCAATATAAATTTACAAAGAGTTGCCAATGACATATATATGCCTATATTTGTATATCAAAATATTTAAAATGCTAATATATTTGTGACTATTTGGTTCTATGTGTGAAAAATACTAGATACCCTTGTTTGTTTAACTCAGTTTGCTAAGATTGTTAATTATTAAAATTTAGTTACCTAGCATAAATAAATCTAAAATTACTTGCAATTCATATGTTATAAAGATTTGCTTTGTTGGAAATATACTGGTAACTTCCATTATGAGAAAGTATGTACCATGAACAATTTACTCACTGAAGAAGTTGGTGTCTCTAAGAATTTAGGACATGAAACAGTAATGATGGCTTCTAAGATTTATCTAGAGTTTCTATCTTTGGTATTTCCCTATGGCTACAATAAGTCATCAGGTTGCTATTAAGAAAGTGAGAGTATATTAAAATCCACTTTTAAATCATTAGAATTGGTATAATGTTATTGTTTTGCATTAATTTCAGAAGTCATAGACTAATAAATATAAGGAACAGCGTCTTAAAAAATAGATGTTACTGAAAATTTAAACATAGTTTTGTGGTATATAAAGACAAATTATTGCTCATGTTGGCTAGAGCATCTGAAAACTCCCATTGGGACCTCTGGGCACAGCAAATACATTCAGTAAGCCATACCTTCAGTAAATGATTCTTAGTGAAAATAAAACTGTTAATAAAAATACAATATTCATTCCACCATTAGTGCTGTTTTCCTTTGGGGCTTCAGTAAATTATCCTACTGATGTTCAGAAGCAAAGTATATTATACTTTTTTTTTTTTTTTTGCGGTACGTGGGCCTCTCACTGTCGTGGCCTCTCCCCTTGCGGAGCACAGGCTCCGGATGCGCAGGCTCAGCGGCCATGGCTCACCGGCCCAGCCACTCCACGGCGCGTGGGATCCTCCCGGACCGGGGCACGAACCCGTGTCCCCTGCATCGGCAGGCGGACTCTCAACCACTGCGCCACCAGGGAAGCCCTGTATTATACTTTTGAGACTATAGAATAAAAATCACATGAGGTTGACAGATTATTCTTCAGTCTGTCTCATCAACTACTTTTTCTTAGTAGGATCTCCAGGGTCCAGAATCCCGTATTCTTAATTTACAGCTGTTATTTTATTCAGAGGTGCTCAGTAAGAGCTTCCATTATTCTCTAGCATTCCTTTTTTTTTTTTTTTCTCCTTCTCACTTTTGTTCAAACCACAGTGTAGAAAATCTTGAAAAATCACTTTATTTTTCATTATTTTTAACATGTTACAATTCTAAATCCACAGATTATTTTCAAGAATGATCCCTAATGCAATTTTAAGGAGTCAAATTAATTTGTTAATAGCCTCTGCATATTGCTAGGCAGCTGGGGGGAAGAGGGTGTTCTGGGAATGTTTATATTGAATAGCAAGAATGGAGGGAAACGGATTTCTTAATTTAACCCTGCTTTGACATGTAGCCTTCCCTGAGGGCCTCTATAACTATCAAAATGAGCTATTTATCTATAGTCCCAGAGGCAGCAGATTGCCTAGAGAGAGAGGGAGAGAGAGGGAGACAGAAGAGATAGTGTCTTAAACAGGAAGTATTTCCCATATTTACAAACTTTTGTAACTCTGACGTTTTGACCCTGATAAAATTGGAGGACATAACGTTTCATAATTTCGATACTTATGTAAAAATATTTTTCAGGTTTTATTGTCAGATTTGTAGAGTGGCTACAAGTGTGTATACATAAACATGATGTGACACAATTTAACACACTCCTCTATTTCCTGTAAATTGTTCTTCCATTGGGGGCACAGCTGTTCTGGTGTCTCCTTTCATGATGTTAGCAGCTATTGGTTATCTTTGTCTAGATATATTAATTCACCAGCAGTTAAAATGGTGCTATTTTAATTCCATCACTCTTTCCTCACTTATTAGCAGATATTTTTATGAGTAAAAACATCCCCTCATCAATTCTGTGGTTACCAGTGGTATCAGAAAGGCAGGATAAATGCCTGATTCTTTCTCATCAATTACTAGTTTTCAAAAAAAAGATTTTGCTTCCCTAGAATCTTCATCAATGAACAATTAATAGTTTTTTATAAATACCATTATTAACTCAGATATAAATGAATTTAATGGATTTCAACAAACTCAAGTTGTTCTTGATCAATTTTTTTCATCTTTTACTCATAGGAGCCTCTTCAGTTTAGCTAAGTCCTTTCGGCACAGCCCCAGTAGTCCTTGGTAGCTTCCATGCTATCTGGAGTATTAGTATAACTAGTATAACTAGTATAATTAGTATAATATATTAGTATAACATACACACTTTTATCCATCTTTTTCATTTATGACACATGGGTATCAAATCATAATTATATACAAAATCATCATTATTCTTTTGTAGAACTGTGATTTCATGGATGTAGCACACTTTATCCAACCAGATCTTCATTGGCAGAAATTTGGATTTTGCTCACTTTTCAATTTGTTTGTTTTTCTTCTGGGTCTCACTTCATCACATAAAGTGCTCCAATCATAGTTTTCAAAACTATTCTTTTTAATAATATTTTTGCCAGGGTATATTTTAGATATATCCCTAGGTGCTATATTGCTGGGTCAAAGGGTGAATCATTAACAAAGTTTGTCATATACCGCAAAATTACTATTCATGATGATTTTATCATTTTTTCATCCCACCAGCAAAGTATGAAGGTTAATATTTAGTTGCCCCACAGTTAGCTAAATATGTTGCTAAATTTGTTTTTTTACCAATGTGAGAGGTGAGAAAATGGTATTTCAGTTTTTGGATTGCTTCCATTTCTTTTTCTGTGACGTGTATGTTCAAATTTTTTATTTTTTAAGGTTGTTGAAAATGTTCTCTAATTTTCAATGGGTGGCTTCATTTAGCACATTAAGGCTTTGATATTTTAAGTTGCAAATATTTTTTCAGTTTGACATTTGTCTGTTTACTTTATTGGTTGTTTCTTTTGTCATGAAAGTTTTTTTTAATGTAATCTAATTTATCTAAATTTTTTCTTATTTTTAATTGTAGATTAAAAAGATTTTCCCCCCTCACTTCTAGAAAAGGCAACCAAGTTTTCTTCTGTTATGCATATTGTTTTATCTCTTTACATTTAAATCTCTAGCCATTTTGGAATTAATTCATCCTCATGTATGATGTGATGAACAGATAACAATTTTATCTCTTTTCCATGTGGTCTCCAGTTATCCTAATCACTCATTTAAAAATACATTTTTCCTCACTTTTCTGATATGCCATTTTTCTTTTGTCCCCTTGGTTTTTCCATCTATCCTTTCACCCAAAACACATTTTAGAGTTGTGTTTAAAATGTTTGCTGTCATAGAATCCTCTTCTCCTTTTGGCTCATTTTGTTTTTCTTCAAGGTTTTTGGCTAATAAGTATTTGTACTTGATTGTTTTTTCAAATAAACATTTTAATCATATTCTCATGCTTCAGACAATAAAAAGAATTGTGATTTTACTGGCATTTCCGTAAGTGCTTAGATGAGCTCATAGAGAAGTGACATCTCTTTATGATGTGGAGTCTTCCTACCCAAGGATATGGTGTTCATTTTCTAGTTCTCTATGTCTCCTTTCTATGATCATTTTTTCAATATTTCAAAGTAAAATTGTTTTTTGTGTACTGGCATTATACAATTGAAAAACAAAATAAAATCAAAATCAAAAAATTTTAAAAGACATTTAAAATAACATTTAAAGATGATATATTAATAAATGAGTTCAAGACATGTACAGCAAACCAAAGAACATTGCTGAGAGAAATCAAGAATGACCCAAACACATGGAGACACACACCATGATCATTTGGAAGATTCAATTGTATCAAGGTAGTATTTCTTCCAAAATTGACCTATACATCTAATTAAATCCCAATTTTCATACATACATTTTGTTTTAATTTTAGGATTTTGATTTGTGATACATCTTTGAATTTCTTTTGTCCTATCATCATACAACACAAGAAAAGTGCTCCCCAGGTTAGATAAAACACCTCTGCTTCCAAATGCCCAACAAATGCTTAACACAAGCTTTTTTTTAACCTAAGGATTTCACAGTTTAGTAGGAAAGGTAGGCAATGACTCAGGTGGAGTGTTATGCATTTAACAATAGCAGTGTACTTAAGGAGTTTGGTAAAGTAGTGAAGACTGGGATTAAATTTGCCTGAGGGGAGCAGGAGACCCAGTAAGGCTGGCTCTTAAGAAGAAATAAAAGAACTGTGATTCTAAAGTTATATAGCTCATACAATATTTACTATATTTATTTATTTTACTAATAATGGATACATAGCTAGCTACCTTTGTTTTTCTCAAATAGGTATCTAGTTCTTTCAGCAACATTTATTGAAAATCTTTCTTTCCAGATTTAATATCATAGAACACAGAGAAGCTGGCTTATAAGACAAAAGAGATGGCAATATCTTTAAATAGCAGTACAGCCTGGAAAAGTTTGCAGTTTTTCTACAGTTTTTTTTTTTTCTACAGTTTTCAAAAGTAATAATGGATAAAGTAAAAATATGATTTGAATAATTTCTATCACTATATGCTGTTAGAAAATTATTTAAAAATGTAAGAATTAGAATATGTGGTTATTTAAAATAGTCATAATACTGTGGTTATTTAAAATAGTCATAATACTTTTACTGAATAAAATAGTTTTAAGTATTCTTTTTCACATAAATATATTTTAGAGAGATAAGCTATTTCTGCAGGTAATATCACAGCCTTACTTTGTGTTTAGTTTATACTCAAGGCGGTTGTTGTTTTTTTTTTGGTTTTTTTGTGTTTTTTTCTTTTTGCACTGGCTACTGAATGTTCTAAAGAGCTAGTTGAATCTCTAACAGGAATATGATCTGATTCTTTTATGTAGTTTTTTAAATCTTCTGTGGTGATCTTAAATATCCTATATGGACTGAAATTTCTTGAAGAGTTTGTACTTAAATAATATTAGGGCCACAAAAAAAAAGACTTTCTCTATTTTAAATATTGTGGTACAGAAATGATGTACATCATAGTTTGGCAAGAAAGCAGACTACTGAATAGCTTTCACTGGGAGATGTTTCTCTTTTCTTTAATTGCTTTCTAATCAGATAGCTTCTCTGGAAAAATTCATTTCTCCTGTAAAGGAGAAAAAAATGGAGAGTTTTAAACAAACCTAAAATAAGGCAAATATATGACATTTAATATGTAAAACCTTCATTTTTTTCTTCAGAATCTTTAAAAGTAAATAAGAATTCTGCCCTGCAGTTTTCTTTGTGGGGAGCTTTTTTAGTAACTGCAGTGAGAAGTAGTCACATGTGCTTAAGTTGTCATAGTTATTAATAGTTCTGAGAATTTTCCTTAGACTTCCAGTATATTCAGTTGATGTTTGAATCTTTGCATACAAGTTGGCTTGAATTTATTTACTAATCTGTGAATAGTTATTAGAACAGAAATAAAAGAACTGTGATTCTAAAGTTATATATCTCATACAATATTTACTATATTTATTTATTTTACTAGTAATGGATACATAGCTAGCTACCTTTGTTTTTCTCAAATAGGTGTCTAGTTCTTTCAGCAACATTTATTGAAAATCTGTCTTTCCAGATTTAATATCATAGACCCTTTGTGGAACTCAACTGACCGTGTATACAGGGGTCTATTTCTGGACTCTATAATTTTTCGTTAATCTACATTTCTATTATCATTCCCACACCAAACTGTTTTGATTTCTATAGGTTTATATAAATTATTGAAATTAGGTAATACACATTGTCTTTGTTCTATTTTCAAAGTTGTTTTGGCTATTCTATGTCTTCCTTTCTCATATAAATTTAGAAATTGCTTGGCACTTTCCTCAAAAAAATGTCTGCAGGGAATCTGGGGAGGATTACATTGAATCTATAGATAAGTTTTCTCAATCTACTTAGATCTTCTTTAATTCACCTCAGAAAACTTTCCTACTTTTCAATGTTCAGGTCTCACATATGTTGACATGAAACAAATACACTGCCAGATATGTCTTCAGCAAAATTGGGATTATTCAGGATTATCGGAGAATTGCAGTTTGAGGTCTGCTACCATGGCAAGCCTAATGAGAGTCCCTGCATGGCAAATGAAAGGGAACAATTTTATAGAGAAGAAAAGGAAGTTGGGAGCACTATAAAAGCAACAAAGAGTACATGGCTTTTTTTTTTTTTTAACATCTTTATTGGAGTGTAATTGCTTTACAGTGGTGTGTCAGTTTCTGCTTTATAACAAAGTGAATCAGTTATACATATACATATGTCCCCACATCTCTTCCCTCTTGCATCTCCCTCCTACCTCCCCTATCCCATCCCTCTAGGTGGTCACAAAGCACCGAGCTGATCTCCCTGTGCTATGCGGCTGCTTCCCACTAGCTAGCTATTTTACGTTGGTAGTGTATATATGTCCATGCCACTCTCACTTTGTCCCAGTTTACCCTTCCCCCTCCCCATATCCTCAAGTCCATTCTCTAGTAGGTCTGCATCTTTATTCCTATCTTGCCCCTAGGTTCTTCTAACACATATATATGGAATCTAAAAAAAAAAAAAAAAAAAAAAAGTACATGGCTTTTTACTCGTTGAGTCCCTGCAAGGAATCCAGTGAATTCTTGAAAGCTCCTCCTTCTGGTGTCCCAACTCTATTTAATTGAGGTTTCTGTTTATTAATTTTTTACACATATATTTTGTTAAACTTCTCCATAAGTATTTCATGTTCTTACTTTACTGTAAAAGGTATTGCTTTTGTAGCAAAGGTCTACTTCATAATTAATATATGAAAAGACAATTATTTTGTGTATATTAACCTATACTCTGTAAACATATTTACCTATTAATTTTCATAGTTTCTTTATGTAGTTTCTATAAATTGGTTACAAGTCATCTGTGAATTCGATAGTTTTACTTCTTACCAATCTTTAAAATTTTCCCTTTATTTATATTCTTACTTATTCCACTGCTTGGGAACTCGAGGACAATGTTGAATAGAAGTGATGAGAACAGACATCCTTGTCTTGCCTCTGATTTTATGGAGAAAGCATTCAGACTTTCTCCATATAATGTTCATGACTTTCCTATAATGTTCAGACTTTCTCTGTATAATGTTCAATGTAGGTATGGTGTAGATGTTCTTTATTAGATTGTGGAGATATGCTTCTATTCTTGTTTGATGAGATATTTTATCATAATGGATGTTGAATTGTGTCAAATGCTTTTTTGGCATCTATACAAATGATCATATAATTTTTCTTTTTTATTTTATGAATGTGACAACTTATATTGTTTGATTTCCATTCCTGGGATAAATTCTACTTGGTCATGTTATATTATCTGTATTAATATATTATTGGATTTGACTTGCCAATGTTTTATTTTCAATTGTCATGTCCCTGTTCATGACTGTACTATTCTTTTCTACTAATATCTTTTTCAGCATTTGGTATAAGAGAAACACTGTCTTTATAAGTTACTTGGAAAGTGTTCTCTCTGTGTTTGTTTCCCAAAAGAGTTTATATGAGTTTGATGTTATTTCTTTCTTAAATAGTTGATAAAATTCATCAGCAAAGTCATCTTGATCTGTATTTTGCTTTGTGGGAAGATTACGTTTTTTAATATTGGCTATATTCCCTGTGCTGTACAATATATCCTTGTAAATGTGGAAAGATTTTTGAAATATTTTTATTTCTTTAGTAGTTACATGTTTATTTAATTGATATTATTCTTGTGCCAGTTTTGGTAGGTTTTATCTTTCAAAGAGACTAGGATAATTAAGGTTACATCTTTCTTTTCTAATATTATCACTTAAACCAATTTTTAAAAAAAAATACTTCTGCATCTGAAAAATTTTGATATGTTTCATTAACTCAAAATATTTTCCAATTTTTTTCTGATATGGTTTATTTACAAGTGGTTATTTAATTTCAAAATACTTAGAATATGCCAAATAACTTATTATTTCTTACTAATTTGATTACTTTATGTTTAGAGAATATACTTCTGATGATTTAGTTACATTAAACTTATTACGGTTTATTTTATGGCTTAGAATATCATCTAGCTTGGAGAATATTCAATGTGTACCTGAAAAGAATATCTATTCAACAATAATTGGTTATAGAGTACTATTAATCTTTATTGCATCAACTTTGTTAATAGTGCCATTCACATCTTCCAAATCTTTTCCTATTTTGGTCTCCTTGTTTAAATTACTCAAAGAGGAGTGTTGGAATCTCTAATGTTAATTGTTGATTTGTTCCTTTCAGTTCTCTCAAGTATTTCCTTTTAGTTCTTCATTTTTATTGAAGCTCTGTTATTAGTGGCATACACAGAAAGGATTTGTGTATCTTTCCTGTGAAATTATCCTTTTATTGTATTGAAACAACCCTCTTTATATCTGGTCATATTATAATAAACTTGGTTTTGCCTGAGACTAATATAGCCCTTCCTGCCATCTTATGATTAATGTTTGCATGATTTTTTTTCCATGCTTATGTTGGGGCTCAGAGCAGGTGCCCCAATATATACCACAATGGCATATTTATTATTTTAATTACAGTTACTTGAGAAAGAGCTGATGGAAAAAAAAATTATATTTAAAAAAACCACTCTGAACCCCTCCCACCCTTGCTTCTTTTCCCCTGAAAGTGAAAAATGAATCTCCCATGTGAAGGTATTCTGCCCATACCAGGAGGATAGAAAGCATCTTTGTCACAAATTAGGGAATTCAAGGCTAAGAAAGCTCTGTAAACAAACTTTGTTACTTCTTCATTAGTCTGCTACCCCAAACACAAATTCCATTATTTTTGGTTAAGTCTTCACAAATAATTGTTTCTTTGTCTAAAAATGATATATAAACAGTCTGCTTTGGTTACTCCGGGGGTCCCATTTCTATGAGACCTCCATGTATTAAATTGTTTTTTCTCCTCTCAATGTGTCTTGGGTTAATTTAATTAATAGGCCAGCGAAAGGAATGCAAGTGGCAGGGGGATATTTCCCCTGCCTTTACACATATTTTTAAATGTCTGTTTCCACTGTTTTCTTATTTGCATTTTTTTCTGATGCAGTATCAGTGGTTCTTTTATATTTATTCTTTTGTGTATAAATTGACTTTTTCTTTAGCTGTTCTTATGGTCTTATCTTTATCATTGATTTTTAGCAATATTGTTATGATGTACCTCAGTGTGATTTTTGAATATTTATCCTAATTAGAGTTTGGTGAACTTTTTGAGTTAGTAGATTTGTATTTTCCCATAAAATTTGAAAAGAATGTACTATTTCAAATATGCTGTACCAGCTTTTCTGGAATTCTAACTTCATGTATGTTAGACTTCTTAATGTTAACTCACAGACCACTGATACTTTGCTCATTTATTTATTTATTTATTTATTTTCTTTGTGTGATTCAATTTGGATAATCTTTATTGCCATGCCTTCAAGTTCATTAATCTTTTCTTTCTGTAGTTTCTAATCAGCTTAATTAAGCCACCTAGTAAATATTTAATTTTAGATATTCTACTTACAGCTGTAAAGTTCCATTTGATTCTTTGACTTTTTTTTTATGATTCCATTTATCTATTTGTTATAATTTGTATTTTCCTTTAAATCCTTGAACCTGTCTGCTAATTCCATTTTGTTTGTCATTTATATCTATTTTTATCGATATATTTTCATTGGTCTACTATTTTTTGTTATCATTTTCACTGGTCATTGTGAGTATCACATTGTTGAATTTCTGGATGTTGACGTTTCCCTCTAAAGAAGATTATATGTTGCTGTGATGACAAGTGATTTATTTGAGGATTACATTGATCTGCTTAAGCCCCATTTTAAAGAATTTTAGGGGGGATCTTTGACGAGTCAAGACTTTAGAACTAGCACAGCTCAACTTCAAAGTCTTGGCCTTTTTGAAGTCCCTCCCAAATGTCCCATTTATTCTGCCTCATTCGAACTTGGAAATCTCTCAGCCTTGTGAGTTGTGATTTTTAGGCTTATCATTCCCCAGTGGTTGTTCTTTTCCCCTGAAAAATTAGCTTAGTATTTGACAAAAGACTCAAAGGGACTTATGTAGATCTCTAGTGTTCCTTACCTGTATATCCCCCTCTTCACTAATGCTCTGACTCGAATTAGCGGCCTAAGTCCTCTGAGTTTGATTTTGTCTCTGCAGATCATAGAAACCATTGTACTTGGGCCACACCCTGTACTGGTGCCTAATATATGCTTTCAGGAAGAAACTTAGGGTGATCTTAAGCCTCATTTGATTATTTCACATTTCTCAAGGATCAATGTTCTATATCGCCTGTTGCCAACTTTAAAAATATATTTTAAAAATATGTTTTTCTGTTTTTAAGTTGTTAGATGAGACTTGTCTGGAACAAATTACACCATCATGGCCAGCAATGGAAAGTTTACTTTCTTTTTTTCTCTTTTTAATAACATATTTCTTATTGGAATCTTTTACAAAATGTTATTCTTTCAATCTGGAAAACAATTCCCTTCTCATTTTGTGTGACTCCTTCAGATCTTAGTTTAGATATCATTTTAACTTTTTTGCCCCAGGAAGTTCCCTGGGATCTGCATGACAACATATCCTTTTTATTTGCTGCCACAGTTTTCTGTGCTTTGTCCACCTGTGCATTTACTATACTAACATGTTTATTTGCCATTGACTTGTTTATATGCATAACTGGAGTGTATGTTTAAAGTATTGTAATGGAAAAGTATGAAATATTTAGTTCCATAAATGTGAATAATTAAATTCAAGTTTGGAGGAGAAAGAAATCAATTTCAAGTTGGGAAGAAAACATTATGACCTTTATAAGACATGACTGCACATGAACAGTGTAGAATGAGAGAGGCCACATTATAGGCATAATGGACCATATGAATAAAGGCACAGAAATTCGAAAGTTTGAAAACATAAAAGTGAATATAAATATAATTTGGGGCAAAATCTGAAGGATATTGAATAATACTATGATGATTGAAAAAATTGTATTCAACTCACTGAAAGTTTATCAGCAAGAGACTGACAGGTTCATATATTTCAGGTCATAGTGTAAAGGTAGAGTAGGCAAACTTAATCGGAAGCTGTTACAGTAGTGAGGTCAAGATACAATGTTCAAATGGATGTGTGGGAGTGAGGGAAGTGGAATGTTCAAAGTGTATTCTCAGTTTTAATTTTTCTTGCCTGAATATCTGGTTATGCTTTTAACCAAGATATAGACTACACAATGCATCAAAAGTTGGAGGAAGAAGTTATATAATTTTTAGCATGTAAGGTTGGAGATGCCTGCTTCAAGTTCATGTAGATATGTCTAATAGGCAATTAGATTTGGGTTTTCCAGATAGTGAACAGTATAGGGCATACAATAATAAGGTAGATAACACTGTAAAGAAGCAATTGGTCAATTTAGTGTGGGGAATTGAATAAATAAATTTACTCATTTTACCTAGCATATCTATTATATATATATGTATATATAAAAATTGTTATTGAATACAATTTTATGTACTTTGACAACAATGCTATATATGACTGTTATTTGATGATGATTTGCACAAACCAACTCTAAAAGATATTTTTCAGGGAAATTGAACATGGATGGCATAGTGTATGATATTAAAGAAGTATTTTAACTTTATTAGGTACAAAGAGGTCTACTGGTTTCATCAGAAAAGAGGTCTGTGTTAGTAAGTGATGCATAATTAATCTATAGATCAAATGGTATAATATCTGGATTTGCTTTAAAATACCATAGCAAGGTCAATATGGGAAGGAGATACAACAGAATTGGAAGAATGTTGGTCATTCTTGAAGCCACATTTTCTATCTTTGTATATGTTTAACGATTTCTATGATATAAAAAATTGAAGTGTGCCATTTAAAAGAAAGTTACTGATTAAAAATATAGATTTTGGAGAAATATACACACATATATTATACACATATGTGTATATATATGTATGCATATATATGTATGTATATGATACTTTTAGTTATAAATTATATAAAATTGCTGTAGAATAGAATATAGAATAAGAAGATCCAAAACAGGTATCTTGGAGCTAACAGTAATTTAGGTAGCTGGAAAAAGATTAGATACAGAAGCCATACAAACATATGGAAAAGTATGATGGTGTGGGTGGAGGGACTTTCACTATGATAATGAAAATAAAAATTATAAGGAAAGGAAAGATGCAAGATGCACCACTGCCTTGGTAAAATCCATAGAGTTGGCAACTGCTTCAAGTCTGGAGCCAAGTGAGGGGAACAAACTCAACTTGAAACCAAGGTTTTGTTTTTTACTATAGTGATGTCATCAACCAAAATAGCAAACAGAGAATGAATGCAGTCTTAGGAGGATATGATGGATGTGAACTAATTGTAAAATAGTACATTAAAGAAAAGGCACTTCAGAATTTGTTTGCCATTTGAGCCCTCACAACAGTGAATGACATCCCATTATCTCTTCCACACACTCTGATTTTTGAGTCTGTTTAATGCCACTATTGAAATGTTTTGACTTGAACATAGTTAAAGATTGTATTCATTTAAATTTTGACATTTTAATAGCAACTCATTAAAATGTTTAAATTATTTATATGTTTTTCTATGTCTTGTGGATCTTTCATACTTTCCTCTCCCTTTAAAAAAAAAATTAATACAGGACAGTCTGGTCTTGTGTTAGTCAACCTACATTATTCATCACTTCACTATGACTTTCATACTGCATTTTACCCTGTTTATTTTTTTTTTAACATCTTTATTGGGGTATAAATGCTTTACAATGGTGTGTTAGTTTATGCTTTATAACAAAGTGAATCAGTTATACATATACATATGTTCCCATATTTCTTTCCTCTTGTGTCTCCCCCCTCTTTATTTTTAACTCCTGATTAAATAAATGATTTATTAATAATATGATGAAGTCTGGAAGTTTGGTTTGGCTTTAATACCTGGTATGAGCTCTTTTTTGAAATAAGATCTTTAAATCAATAACATTTTAGTAGAAATTATTGTAATATACAAAATATGCTGAGCAATTTCAGATAAATTAAACATAAGACTTATAACTGCAACATAATTTATAGATAATTTGATTATATTCTTCCCAAATTAAATCAGGAATTGATTCTATCTTCTACAACCATGGGGACTTTTTTTTCATATGATTTTAATCCTAAGTGAAGATGCATGAACTATCAAGAAAACCTTGATAAACACTCTTTAAAATATTTTAAAATATTAAATAGTCTAGTTTAATTTGGTATGTGGAGCCACCACCTTAAAACTTCATTTCTATCTGTAAAGAAGGTCCTTCTTGCTTGAGCTTGTAGTAATCAGTACACTCTGCTTCCTGCTCTTGACTCAATACTTGGAAAATGTTCAGAGGCTACTCCAACCCATGTTCAGTCTCCTTCAGTCTTCTCAGGCACCCGTACACAAGAATATTGAAATAAAAATGGACTTGCTATTATGGTACACTGGTCCTGAATTATTTCTGTCTCTTATGAAGCACTTTTCTTTTGTTTAACAAAACAAACCAAAATAAGGTAAATTCCAAATTAGTAGTGTTTGAATTCCATAGGAGTTAATTTATTCTGGACACACACAAACAACTTTGACTAGAAAGGAATGTATTAATCAAGAACAACAGTAGTTTAACATTAAAGTATTTTATAACAAATGTTTGCCGTCCATATTTGGTTTGGATATGTATGTTAATACAAGTTTAATAAAGCTAGTCAAGAATTGCTTAATAATCTTGTGAAAGTGATCCCAGGTCATTTAGTGATGGAGTCTTTGCTTATAATAAACACCAAGTCATAACTATGGAAATCAGCTGTAGTTTGATAGATTTAGGCATGTGTCGATATGGCTATAGTTATAGATACATTTCATATTATCTAGATGGTATTCTTTTAGTGACATTTTCCAGAAATTAAGAAAATGAATTGAGAATAACTGAACTTTTACAAGAGAATGAAAAATTTCTTACAGAAGCCACAATCGTAACTGTATACAAAGCTACGAATATGATGCAGTTGTAATTTATTTCCTAACAAAGACACTGGAGAAAATGTGATGCAAGATTGGCTAAGAAAATTGCATCTGTTCTAATAAAGACTTAGTATCTCTTCATTCATTGTCTAAATTCCACCTCTCTCTTCACTCATGGTGACCTAATATCTCTTCTTTGTATCAACATCCAAATTATTACCGGTATTCCAAGTTTCTGTACCCACGGTTGTTGAATTCACCACAGAGGAGCAGCTGTATTCCTACAGGTTTTTTTTTTTTTTTTAAACTTGTCTCTAATAGACTGTAACATGCCTGCCATATATTCCTTATTCCCATGGAATGGCCTCTCTATTCATCGGTGGACTCATGGCTGTATCTTTCACTCAATTGATGTGTTACTCACTGCTGCATTAATAGAAAGGAATTATATCCTGCCCTGAATTTTGGCAGGAAGAGTAATTCACTGCTTGAATCAGCTAAAATTAGCTTCCACATTGCTAGGAGATACGAGCACCTTGTTATGTCTATGCAATACCATTGAACATTTTTCCCTGGCTGCCACAGGGTGGGTTTTAGTCTTAACTACATTTTACACACAATGTTACTGATTGCAGTAACTTTAAGAATTGGTGAAAATGCTGCTTTTGTTACCTTCACAAATTATTTTGGACACAGGAGAGTTGGTAGTCTTTAGGATGCCATGTAGGTATAAGATTGTACAGCGATTATATGTTTAAAATTTTAGAAAGTATTCATATTTCACCATATTTGTATTATCATCATATTTGGACATTGTCAAGTAAGTGAAGGGAGAGAATTAAGTGCATTACACTTTGTAATGTGTGTCCTGTTATAAAATTTCTAGAGTGAGAACTTCCTTTATACGGAATCATCTGCGTTTTTAAAAAGGATCTTCATAAAACATGCAAAGAACAGCTGCCTGTACTTGCAGCTGCGAGACAGAAATATTTCAGTACACAGTTTCTATTTGTACCAGGCCAGGTGAAGTTTAGAAGGACCCACTCTAGGCAAAATTGTGAAGTCTCTGAAGTTTTGTTGTTGTTCGTGTTTGATTTCCAGCTAAATTGAACATCCTTTATAGCAACTTCTTTCTCCAGTTGCAGAAATATAGAACCTTGCTGTGTTCCTCATTCTCTCTGACATAAGATACTTGTATTTAATAGAAGGGGACCATTTAGGACAAAGTTCTGGACTCTGGACTCAGCTTGATCTAGATTTGAGTCTCACCTCTAAACTTATTGACCATTTAATCTTTGGAAATTTAACCTCAGTGATTTCTCATATTTTTTTGCTTAAAAAAACAGAAACACTACTGAAATCGTCTAGGCATAAGTATAAACTACAGACAGGCCTACCTTCTCAGCTTGAGAATTAAATATAATAATGCAGTTAAAAGAATGGAGAAAATATATGGAATACAGTGTGTGCTGAATATAATTTAGATAATCTTCTCTTCTATGTTAATCAAAAAGTAATTACATTTTAAAACCCATTCACATCATTTTACATGCACACATAGAGATGAATATGTGTATATATTGTGTGTGTATTTTGTGTACATGTGTTATGATATTCTACAATGCAAATATTTTGTCATAAAGTAAAAATATATCATACAATTGAATTCTAACATTGGGGTCAGACTGGATAATTGGATGAGTGATACATATATAGAAGAAGAAAGAGCTTTGAAAATGCAGGCATTTATTATTATTGAGGTAAGGATCAACTGAGAAAAGTCAGTTTATGCTTATCCTGTACCCAAATATATTGTGCCTTCATGTACCCTAATTACACTACTGAGGGTTTGCCTCACCATTTCTCGATAAGTCCCTTAACTATATGCATAGTGTAAATTTTTATCAGATTAAATTGTTATCGTATTTTATTTAATGTTTACAATGTGAATATTTAGGGTCATCATGTGAAAGAAAGGAAAACAAGGACAATGTGTAAAAGCTTAAAATAAGCCTAGAGAAACAATAGCTTTTACTTAGTAATATCACTGATCCATCTACTTCCGTGATATAAAATTTGATATAAATATCATTTCCTAGTGGCAAAGAATTTTTAAATCAATGGTTATCAGAGGCAAGAATTTTACAAAATTTAGTTTCTAGTGAATATTTGTGTTACAGAACAGCTGAAGCAAATTTAATGATGTCTATTAGTAAAGAGAAATAATTTCTTTCCCATACAAGATTCTAAAATATTACAATATTTTCAAAAATCTTTAAGTTCAAAAGAGTGTGACAATTAATTGAACAAAAGTTAAAGGTGAAACGATATAGGGAATATACTGTATCCTCATTATCAGTAAGACTGAATAAATCTCATCTATGCAAACATTTCTTAATTCCTTACTATTTACTTTTTTAAACTTTAACTCCATATTAGAGTGTTGTGTATTTAAAGGAATATTGGATAAGGTAAAATTTCTGGGACTTCCTAGAAAATTTGAAGGTAAATGACAGGAGGACTTTATTATATAAGATGTCTGCAGTCCACATACACTGTGAAGTATGAGAACAAGGCTCCAACATCATTATTTTTTACTATTGTATTTGGAATGACATTTTGCTTCAATTATTCATTTAATTGTTTACTCTTGGTATATAGCATATTGGATGAGCACTGAAGCACTGAAAAATATTGGAAAGATTTTTGATTCAGTTTGGTTTATTGAGTAAAAAGATTTCAGCTACAAATGTGTAGGATCACTTCATGCTATAACAAAAAAGTCTCTGAAATACTGGTTGAGAACTCTGCACTATCAACCTATACAGGGGTGGATTTTTCTATTGCTATAGCACACCTACCTCACAAAATATAGAAATAATTTTTCCTGTGAATTACAATTATATAAGAAAAGTCTAGATCATTGAAAACAAAGTTATAACATGTGACTATGCAACTGATTAGATAGGGGAAAAAGAGATCAATAATCTTAACACAGAAAAAAGGACTAAGTTAGGAATAAAGTGCCTATAAGGTATTTGCTGCATTTTTTATTTATATAAATTTCATTTTGTTCAACAAATATAAATTAAGCACTTACGATGTCCAAATTTTAGAATAATTTATTGTGAGTTACAGTTGTTTTTATTACATTCACAACCAGATGATCAATAAAAGTTTATTTCATATGTTAGCCCACTATGTGGATTTATGACAGTCTCATAATTGGGGAGTATTGAGTGATCTGAGTGATTGCAGTTCATATCTATCTATCTATCATCTGTCTATCTCTATACCAGTATCTGTAGCTATCTCTGTATCTATTTATCTATCTATGTATTACTGTAAGGGGTAAATATAAACATGCAGGCCCTAATCTAATTAGAAGAGCAAGAGAGCTAGAGGTGCACCCAGTGAATTATTGATAATTGATGCATTCAGGCCAAGGGAAGATCAACGAACAGAGATATTGCAGTAGCACAAATCAAACAATATTCTAGGTCTATGTGACAAATACAAAAGCATTTGTCCCAATACTGTGTACTGTGTTTAATTTTATTAGGTTTGTACTTTAAATAATATTTTAAAATTGGCTTGGATCTTATAATTAGTTAATATCTGTTATACGAGTTTCTATCAAGTTAGTCAACTTTGGATGCAATGGGAATCTTTTTGCCTTTAGGATTAGTGTATATATATATATATATATATATATATATACACACACACATGTATATATGTGTGTATATATATATTTAGAAAACTTCACATTTACTGTATGAAATATATATTTAAGATATATGGTTTTAAATTATTGTCCATTCTTCTGTTTCCACCCCAATTGGTGTACTGCAATTTAATTCTGACACTAACCATGATGTTTTGGGCATGATCAGCCCCCATCCTGCAGTTTTAGGGACTTATCATGAATGAGTTTATTAGCATAAACTATCAGATGTGATCTATGGAACTCATGAGTAATAAAGACACTCCTATTACTTGTGAAATTGCAAGGAGTTAGAATCTCCCTCCCAGTAACCATGGATGAAGGCTAGTCAAATTTTTATTATACAACAGCCACCACTTGTATCATCTTTGAATTTGAAGCCATATGTATGAGGATTAGAAGTATGTAGTACTTGGGTACAGTTTAGACAATTTTGGAATAATTTTGTTCATGAGATATCATGATGGACTATAACAAGTTCAAAATATTTCATTTCTCATTTGTTTCTCATTCACACTCTACATTATATCTTGCAAAAATGATGGGTACAACTGGGCATATACTCTGAGAAAACCATAACTCAAAAAGAGTCATGTACTACAATGTTCATTGTAGCTCTATTTACAATAGCCAGGACATGGAAGTGTCCATCGACAGATGAATAGATAAAGAAGATGTGGCACATATATACAGTGGAATATTACTCAGTCATAAAAAGAAATGAAACTGAGTTATTTGTAGTGAGGTGGATGGACCTAGAGTCTGTCATACAGAGTTAAGTAAGTCAGAAAGAGAAAAACAAATACCGGATGCTAACACATATATATGGATTCTAGAAAAAAAAATGGTTCTGAAGGACCTAGGGGCAGGACAGGAATAAAGATGCAGACGTAGAGAATGGACTTGAGGATACAGGGAAGGGGAAGGGGAAACTGGGACGAAGTGAGAGAGTGGCATGGACATATATACACTACCACATGTAAAATAGCTAGTGAGAAGCAGCTGCATAGCACAGGGAGATCAGCTCGGTGCTTTGTGTCCACCTATAGGGGTGGGATAGGGAGGGTGGGAGGGAGACGCAAGAGGGAGGGGATATAGGGATATCTGTATACGTATAGCTGATTCACTTTGTTATACAGCAGAAACTAACACACCACTGTAAAGCAATTATACTCCATTAAAGATGTTAAAAAAAAAAATGATGGGGATTTTGGCAGGAGGAATTCTATGACTAGAATCTCATTGTATGTCTCACTGAACTTATGAGAATATATTTAGAGATACTTATTACACTATTCATATTTGCTTCTCCAGCTGCACCTTATACCACTTTAAGAAAACTCTATTACACCACATCCAATTCAGAAGCAAATTCAGAAGATGATTTATTTCACACAGATATTCATCAGTAACACATTTGAAACGTAATCATATTTTCGCAAAATACAATTCTAGGACATGATTTCAGTACTATTACATATAATGAATGACAACACTACACGTAAATTAAGAAAAAGTATTCTTCCTGTGAAACAGAAAAATAAAATGGGTCATGTATCTTAAAAATATACATAAAACATAGAGATAAATGTTTGCTGATTCACCAGATTGTAAGTTTTCATGAGCAGTTGTGCTTAAAACTTTGTTTAAATACCAGTTTAGCAAATTACTAGCATAAAATATCACAATTTTCATATGACTATAGGCTGTTAAGGGAACTGGGGTATATTTAGATCAGCAGAAACTGTGTGGAAAAGAAAGGTCCTCTCAAGTTCATACAATTATCACTCTTCAAATTTAGTGAAAATAGCCCAATTTTGCATTACTCCATCCCAATCTTACATTTGACATATGTACTTAAATGATTACAGGCAAAGAAAGAAGAAAAAAAATTCTTGGTAATGATTGGCATGTACCAAGATATAGACAAAAGCCTGTGAAAATCCTGTCAGGTAACCCAAAACCCTGGTAAGCAAGTACGTTATTCCTACATGTTACCAGCATCAACACTGATCTGAAATATATCCTTTATTTGTGAAGAAACCAGGTTGATGTTTAATCTGTCAAAATGTATCATGAATAAGTAGTTTAAGTTTTTCCACTTGGAAGAAATTTGGCAGTTCCTGTGAGGAGATTAATTATGAATAGATAAAAAAGGGAAGTCCCAGTTGCTTACTCAGTCCTTGTACTTAAAATAATGAAGGGTCCAATTAGCATATCTTTCATCCCCTTTCCTAAATAGTAATGTTGAAGCAAAAAGAGACATTTATATAACCATATTTTTCTGTCCTTTATGTATGGCATTGAATTAATGATGTCAGGAATACAGACTAAGAAATAAACTCAGCAATTCCCCTGAAGAAGCTTATACTCCAGCACAAATAAAAATAAATGCATTATTTTCAGTAGGGACAGCCAAAATCGAGGTCAGTGATTACCTGTACGAAAGAAATGATTGAAGTACTTCAAAGGCAGTTTACTGAAGAGTGGAGAGTGGAGAGGGCTGTAGGAGGGTAGAAAGGAGAAGAAAGCTTCTGCATTGCTAAGAATGCAGCCCGTCTGTCTGTCTCGCTTTACTATGCTGAATATTTTGGGTTAATAAGCACTTTTTTCTTAAGACATTTCGTCTTGAAAAGTGATATTTTAAGGTATTAATTGCTTTCTTGCATACACACAATTCTCAAAAACATAACACACACACATGCACACAGACATTCCACAAACCCAACACCCTCACATATTGTTAGTTTGGTTTATTTTTTCTTTGCTCAAAATATTACTTATTCTTATTCAAAACATTTCATTGTTATGCTCTATTTTTGTTGTCAATACATGTGTCATCTTATATAATATACATGTATTAAGTATCAATAGATTTAGAATTTTTTTGAGTATCTATAGAGTTACTGACATGACATGATAATAATAACTTTCTTTGGTTTGCTAAGTGTCAGGAATGCTTATAATGACTTACTCTGGATTATCTGTTTAATAATAACAAAAACGCTGTGGAGAAATGAATGCTATTACTCCTATTTTACAGATAAACTGAGGGCAAACAAATTTAGGTAAATAAAAGATTTTCCATCTAGTGAGTGGTAAGACTGAGATATGAACCTGACATTCTGCTCCCAGCATTTTGTGATCTAGCTCTTAATTATTGCAGTGGGACCAGATAGGGTCCTGATGATCCCAGTTTTCTCCTGGCCCAATCTCCTTGAATTGGACTAATGCAATGAATAAACTCAAACTTGATTCCTGGAATCACTGCAGGCATACTGGAAGTGTCAGCCAACACCCCAGTACCCAGAAAAGTCTCTACTTACATTTAAGCTAGAGTGGACAGTTGCCACCAGGTGGCACCAAATACAATCAGAAATGGATAAATGGACTCAGCGTCCCTGAGCGTCCCCTAGGCAAGTTCAGCCTTATCATTTTTGCAATTCTCTAGTTTACAGTACTGAGATTTTTTTTGAGTTCCACATATGTCATGGTGGCGTATTCTATATTTTGGTTTGAATTTTTTAAAAAATCCTGAAAAGAGAATATTGACATTTTATGAATGACTATAGAATTGTAGGGAAAACTAATACTTGGCTTTTTGAAACAGAAGCTGGGAGTTTCAAGGAAGTTTAAAAACTATATTCCCCTTACAATAACTCTATAAAAAGAAAAAGTAGAAATATTGCCTGAACATCTTTAATGAGAAACACAATCCCCAGAGACTATCTGTTCATTTTTGTCAAATGACAGAAAATACTTTTTAAAAATTAATCCAAAATCTATATTTTTATAACTTTTTTTTAACTGTTTCTAATACTAACTTGGAGGGTATTATAAAATCAAATGAGGCCGTTCCAATCTAACTTTTCTCCAGATAGTTAAATAAAACATATACTCTTTTAGATCTATTTCCTAAGCTAATATATCACAATTCCTTTGATTCTTATTCATGCTTGTATTTATTAATTCATCTTTTGAGAAATGTTAATTGAGAGATGACTCTGTGCCTGGCACTCTGTGGGATGTGAGGGATCAAATGTTGAGTCAAACAGACAAAACTCTGCCATTGTGTCCCTCCATTGCAATGGGAGGAACAGACTGTTCCCAGATAAATAAACATTGAAGATTATATTAAATTCTCTGAATACAATAACGGTTTGAGATAGTAACAAAGTAAAATCACTGAGTCTTTATCATGTGCCAGGCACTATTTTGAGGACTCTTTATGCACTATTTTATTTAATTCTTATAACAACCTTGTTAGCTGGTGTTTTGTGTTTCCTTTCGACTACCCTCAGGCCTGATAATTCACTAAAAGGACTCAGGGGACTCAGAAAATCTCTTATATTTGTGTTACAGTTCATTATAGTGAAAGGATATAGATCGAAGTTGGCAAAGGGAATGGTGCATTGGATGAAGTCCAGGAGAAGCCAGGTATAAGCTTCAAAGTGTCTCCTCTCATTGGTCACATGGGGATAAACAATTCTTCCAGCAAGGATGTGTGGCAACACATGCAAAGTGGTATTAATGTGGGAAGTTCATCCAAGCCTTGGTGTCCAGGAATTTTACTGGGGTCACTCCTGTAGGCACGCAGCACCCTCATGACTGACCTCAGCTACTCAGATGCTGACCCCTTCCCAGAACAAGCACAGGCATTCAGCATAAATCACACAGCTTATCCAAACTGGTACCCTGTGGCCAAAGGCCTCAGGCATACAAAAATCCTCTTTTCAGGCGTATAATTCCAAAAGGTAGAAGTTTCTCTTTCAAGAATCAGACAAGCTTTTTCTCTGGGATGTGAAGGGTTAGAACAACCCAGCCTTGCTGAGTTAGACTTTTGCATCTCAAACCATCTGCCTGGCCCTGGCCTAGGCTCTCTTACAATAAAACTCTCTTACAGTTTTTTGAGCATCGACATTTTGTATAATATTTATATTTCCTTTACACAAGAGATCAGTACTAATTACAGAACATATTTGCTATGCCTTCCCAACAGAATCAGCCCTTGCACATATACCATATATATTAAGGACAAGCATCTTGGCCATGATTCAGTTATTTCTGGGTTGCAAGCCAGTTGGGGAACAAAGCCAGTCACTCTGTCTTGGTCATAGGCTTATACTGACACTGGTTGGGGGTAATCACATCCTGATATAATTTAGTTTAAGTATGCCAAAAGATATCCCATAACCTTCCTTGTCTTAAGATAGGGACAGTTCCTAGGGCATTTAGGATCTACGCTGCACTGCCTACTGCCATGCAAAACTCATTGCCTTTTTCAATTCTGTTTAATAGCTTTTCATCCACAGGGAAAAGATGATGTGTATTTGTGCAAGGCACACTGTAGGTATGAGGTTAACTATTTTGTCCATGCAACCAGGGACCTCTCTAAGCATTTGGCCATCAAGATTTATAATTACATGGTGATTAGTCTATCAAGAATTGTATACCACCTCAGTCTGGCATAGTGGTTATTAGTTTATAGAAGTTGCTTCTCAAATGGTATCTTTTGTAGTAGATGTAACCAGAAAACCAAGAGCCAAAAGATACTGGTATATTACTAGAATTCCACTTAGTCATCAACCATTGGTCCAGATCATCATCATATCACATGACCAAAATATGTCCCAGAATGATGCAACTTGTGGTTATAGGTTTTCACTTGAACTTGTCAGGTTCTAAAAGTAGAGGTTGTCTTGGCAAACATATGGCTTCACATTTTGAGGATTTGGTATAATTGTGCTAAGAGAACTTTCTTTGGAATATGCAGAGTTTGAACAACCCAGGCCTGCAGAGTTAACCTATTACTGCCCAGGTAACTACTATTTGTATCTTCAATTAACAGTTGAAGAAACTTGGACATGAGGTTAATAACCTACTCAAAGTTCAATGACTCAACTTTAAAAAGGTTGGTCAAAGAAGGCTCTGAGTGAGTGACATTTAAATAAAGCCTAAAGAATAAAAGGGTACTAACCATAAAAAAGAATAAATAGAAGGCACTCCAGATGAGGGAGTAATCAGTGTGAGACAGAGGAAAGCCCTGAATATTCATGACATTATGGAAAGTTAAATGAGGAAGTAACGTCGTCAAGGTTGAGTGAGGCAGGAGATGAAATTTAAGAACTGGATAGGGCCAGATTTTGCACCGCTTTACAAGTTTCTGTAAGAGTAAGAAATTGTAGAATGATATGATGATATTTACTCTTCTAAAAGAATCTAACACTTTCTAAGTGTTAGATTATGTTTAGAAAGAAGAGACAATGCATGGAATAGGTTGCAGTACTCTAGGTAGGATGATAGTTACCAATGCAGCAAGACATGACTTTGAGTTAAATTTTGGAGGTAAAATTCAGAACACATGGAGATGCTTGAGATACATCAGTGAAAAATCTCACATATAAAGTTCTGTCATTACAGATCTTATAATCTGTTTGAGAGAGACTGACAATAAATATAACAAAGAAGTAAATTATATATTATAGATGTAAGTAATGTAGAAAAATATAGAAGGGTAAGAGAGATTAGGAGTTGAGGATAATAAAGATGTACTACATTAAGCTGAGTCGTCAGTGTGGTCTCATCAAAAAAATAACATTGGAGCCAAAACACTTGATCTTCTTATTTTAACATTAATTTTCTTCTTTTTGTGATGTGTTTCAATATTCTCCACCTAGTTTGGTTTTTAGGTGTCATAATCCACACAACAAAATTATATTTTGTTGCTTTCCCTCAGTGCTTCATTATTTCCAAGCAGTTGTTTATCCTTCACCACACTGCATCACTTTCTAAAAGTTTCTATTTCTAAAAGAAATAGAATCTTTTTGGTTATTTACAGTATTCAGACTTGAGTTCTATCTCATCAAATTGTATAGATACCTGCGTAAAAAAATATTTACATCCTTTGTCATAACCTGTGAAGTACTCTGCTCTAATTGTTGTTTTATCTCTCGATGTTCTTAGTTTTACTGTTCTATTTTTTTATCTTTCTTTTCTCCATATCCAACTAATATCTACAGAAATGGTTTTCATTTTTTTGGGGGGTGAGTGGGATAAGGTGGGAAAGGGGACATGTGGATGGGTGAGTGGGAATTAAAGTGAATGTTCTTGTCTAGTTTCCAGAGAGGCCTGCCGATTTTATTTAAGACAACAATGGTATTCTCTCTCTTACTCTCCTCTTGAAATCTGTTATGCTTTACAATCAGATTATCAACAAACTTTAATTATGATTAGATATAAATTTTGAAACAGAGAAAAGACATATACCAAAGGACATAGGATTTGATTTCACATGACAAGTGAGTCTTTGTTTTTAGTTGAGTAATTTTAAAAGAAAGGTACCATATTTTCCATATATTATACTGAAAAATCTTATGAGCTTCCACTTTTGAAAACTGGAAAAAGAAGAACAGATTAATCCAAAGTAAGCAGAAGAAAAATAATAAAAATTAGAGCAGAAATCGAAGTGATTGAAAATAGGAAATCAATAGAGATGAGCAAAACCAAAAGCTGTTTTTTAAAGATCAAAAAAATTGATAAACCTCTAGTCAAGGTGAGAAAAAAAGACAAGACACAAATTACCAATATCAGAAATGAGTGATTCACTATGGGTCCCATAAGCATAAAAAGGATAATAAAAGAATACTATGAACAGTTCTATAATCACAAATTTGAAAGATGAAATGGACAAACTCCTTGAAAGACACAGTCTGCCCAAACTCACACAAGAAGAAATAGACAAACAGAATAGGCATGTATATATTAAATAAATTGAATCAATATTTTATAAAGTTCCAAAACAGAAAGCAACAAGCCCAGATAGGTTCACTCGTGAATTCTACCAAACATTTAAGGAAGCAAATATACCACTTCTCAACAATCTCTTCCAGGTTATAGAATCAGAGGTAGTGCCTCCTAACTCATACTATTAGTTTTACATTACTAAAGCCAAACATAGTCGTTATAAGAAAACTACAGAGCAATATCTTTCATTAACGTAGATGTAAAAAATTCTCAATAAAATACTAGCAAATTGAATCCAACAATGTATAAACAGAATTATATACCATGACCAGGTGGAATTTATCCTCGATATTTAAAGCTGGTTCAACATTTAAAAATCATTTAATGCAATTTACCACATCACTGGCTAAAGAAAAAAGTCACATGATCATATTAATAGACACAGAAAGTATTTGACAAAATTCAACACCCACTCATGATTAAAAACTCAGAAAATTAGTAATAGAGAGGAACTTCTTCCACTTGATAAAAAATAGCTACAGAAAACCTTGGTGGGAAAGTTTCACATTTCTCACCATTTAGTATGGTGTTACCTGTAGGTTTTCTGTGGATGTTCTTTATCAAGTTGAAGATATTAAAGAACTAATTAAATGGAGATATTCTATGTTCATGGATGGTAAGATTCAATTTTATCAAGATATCACTTCTTCCCAAAATGATCTGGAATAGCCAACTCAATTGAAGGAAAAGAACAAAGTTGGAGGACTGACACAACCCAACTTCCAAGACTTACCATAAAACTACAGTAATCAAGACAGTGTGGTATTGGTGGAAGGATACAGAAATAGATCAGTAGAACAGAATAGAGAGACCATGAATAGAGTCAACTGTTCTTTGACACAGGAGCAAAGGCAGTGCAATTGAGCAAACAGAGCTTTTTCCACAAATGTTGGAACAACAACCAGATATCAGCATGCACACACACACACACACACACACACACACACAATGACTCTAGATACAGACTTTATACCCTTCAAAAGATTGACTCAAAACGGATCACAGACGTTAATGTATAATGGAAAATGCAAAACTATAAAACTCCTAGAAGATAAAATAGAAGAAAGCCTATATGACTTTGGGTATAACAATTATTTTTTAGACTCAACACCCAAGGCACAATCCTTGAAGGAAAGAATTAATAAACTAAACTTCATTAAAATTTTAAGAAGTTTTGCTCTATCGAAGACACCATCAAGAAAATGAGAATATAAGCCACAGACTGGAGATATATTTGCAAAAGACACAATTGGCAAAGGACTGTTATGCAAAATACACAAAGAACTCTTAAAATTAACAATAAGAAAATGATTAACCTGATTAAAACAACAGACAGAAGACATGAACAGACACCTCACCGAAGAAGATATATAGATGCAAAATAAGTGTATGAAAATACATTCAACCTCACACATCACTAAGGAGTTGTGAATTAAAATGAGATACTACTACACATCTTTTAGAGTGGTCAAAATCCAAAGTACTGGCAACACCAAATGCTGATGAGGATATGAAGAACAGTATGGATATTCCTTAAAAGACTAAAAATAGAACTACCATATGACCCAGCAATCTCACTTCTGGGCATATACCCAGAGAAAACCATAATTCAAAAAGACATGACCCCCAAGGTTCATTGCAGCACTATTTACAATAGCCAGGACTTGGAAGCAACCGAAATGTCTATCAACAGAGGAATGGATAAAGAATATGTGGTACATATATACAGTGGAATATTACTCAGCCATGAAAAGGAATGGAATTGGGTCATTTGTAGAGACATGGATGGACCTAGAAACTGTCATACAGAGTGAAGTCAGAAAGCAAATAGCAAGTATCGTATATTAACGCATATATGTGGAATCTGAAAAAAAATGGTATAGACGATTTTACTTACAAAGCAGAAATAGAGACACAGACATAGAGAACAAACTATGGATACCAAGGGGGAAGGGGTGGTGGTGGGATGAATTGGAAGATTGGGATTGACATATATACACTATTGATACTATGTATAAAATAGATAAGTAATGAGAACCTACTGTATAGCACAGGGAACTCTACTCAATGCTCTGTGGTGACCTAAATGAGAAGGAAATCCAAAAATGGGGATATATGTATGTGTATAGCTGATTCACTTTGCTGTACAGTATAAACTAACACAATATTGTAAAGCAACAGTACTTCAATTAAAAAAAACTGGAATTCTCATTCATTGCTAGTGGGAATACAAAATAGTACAGGCACTTTGGAAGTCAGTTTGGCAACTTTTTGCAAAACTAAACATAGCTTTGCCATATGATCAAGCAATCACACACCTTGTTGCTTACCAAAGGAACTGAAAATTTATGTCCACACAAAAACTTGCACATGGATTTTTATAGCAGCTTTTTTTCATGATTGCCCATTAGAAGCAACCACTGTCTTTCAGTAGGTGAATGGATAAGTAATTGTGGTACATCCAGGCAATGGAGTATCATTCAGTGCTAAAAACAAGTGAACTATTAAGCCATGGAGAGACATGGAGAAAACTTTAAATGAATATTACCAAGTGAAAGAAAACAGTGTGAAAAGGCTACATACTGTAATTATTCCAATTATATGATATTCTGGAAGAAAAACTATGAACACTGTAAGATCAGTGGTTTCCAGGGCTTAGGGGAGAGAAGGACAAAAAGGCAGACCACGAGAATTTTTAGGGCAGTGAAATTATTCCATATAGTACTACAGTGGATACATGTTATCACATATTTGTCAAATACCAAGAGTGAACTCTAATGTAAACTGTGAAGTTTGGATGATGGTGTGTCAGTGTAGGATCATTGATACAATATACCACTGTGGTGGAGGGTGTTGACACTGGCGGAGGTTGTGTGTGTGTGTCAGAAAAGGGGTGGATGGGAACTCTCTGTACTTTCCACTCATTTTTGCTGTGAACTTAAACGTGCTCTAGAATAAAGTTTATGTATTTAAAAAAAACTTATGAGATCAGTCTTAACCATCTTCCTTTTAATTTAAGGGTTCTTGGACACATATTTCAGCTTTAATCTTTGATATTGTAATAGATTACATGGTCAATTAGGTAAGGGTGTGGTAATACATTTATAATGTGACACTTTCAGCCTCTGGTGTGATTAATTACCATGAATTAAACATTGGCTGAGAAACCACACTTAGTAATGATTATGGGATTATTACTACTTGAAAATGGTTTTAAACTGGAGGAAGACAAAGAATTGTAGTTTGTTCCTTAAGGGAACTGTTTAAAATTACAAACGCCTGTACTGCAATGCCTACTAAATGGTGAGGCATTAGTAATAGTAAAATAGTAATAAAAACTAAACTGTAATGAGCACTGCAGACACTGGTAGCAAGAGACATCACATGAATAATCTTATTTTATCTTCAAATATCCCTGTTTGGTAAGGTACATATTGTCCTATTTTGGTATTGAGGAGATTGTGAAGTGCTCAGAGGTAAAGTAAATTGCTCAGTCACACAGAAAATGATGGATTTGGGTGTCAGTGGTCTTGCCTCCAGAATGGTGCCATATTGTTTCCCACCTTCTTCTATTGCCTCTCGTGATCACTCTTGACTTTTACTTGCCTCACTTCTTAAGTCTTAAAGAAAATATTTAATTCTACCATATTCTAGGTCAGAAGCCATCTGAGAAGATTGATAGGTAAAGAGAAACAAAACAAAACAAGGAATATCTCAGAAATATTTTCTACAGCTTAAAGGTTGTGTACAGTTGATCGAATTAAAACATGGGATAAACTACTTTACCTGAGTATGCTAATGTGGGTGAACAGAAAGTTCAAAATTAATCAGAAGAATATTATTTTGGTAGCTGAAGAATAAATGGGATTGGCCTAATTAGTGTACTAAGAGGTTTATACACTACATTTCTATATTTCAAGAACTTCTCATATTTTTTAAAAGTTGAATCATTGTAAGCAAATGAATCAAATTTATGTCTTTTATTCCACAGTAACCTTAATAAACCAGCATAGCAAACACAGAATTTGGGTGTTCCACATTTTTATTTATTTATTTATTTTTTGGTTCACCAAATATAGATGGTTGTTTTTTTTTCTAGCATAGTGCCCTATTTAAACTTTTTAGCAAGCTTGCATTTGTTCCCAACTGTTTTTTGACAGAATAGTGACAAAGTCATCAGTTTGGTAAATTAAGAGGAAAAAAATAACAGATTTCCACATGTTGGAGCCTCAGGCTAAAATTAAAAAAAGATTATTTAGACACCAAAACACCCTTCTTTAATAATTTGTGACGTCTTACGAATCACCCAATAATAAAATAATTTTATTATTAAATACATTTATGTCATTTTGATCTAACTTAATTTTAATATTTAGGAGAATTTTAAAATAAGAATTTTTTCCAACATTTTAGTTTTAGTAATACTTTATCTGTAAGCATGGAAAATTCTCCCATAAAAAGATACAAATAAAACCATTTCTTCATAGTGTATACTTTGCCTGTCCATTGCAGATTGAACAATTGTAGTCATATATAAATATATAATCAGTTGATTGCCATTTATAAAGTTTGGCATAATTATATAGGAGAAGCAAGTATACTGGTTTAAAAGTATTTCAACATTTAAGTGGGTAAAGTGTTTCCTCTCACTAACTAAATGACACCATCGATTTCATCTAGAGCTGAAGGCAATTCGTTAATACTTTATCAGATGAATATATAACATTTAAAATATTTATCTAACAAAACTGAAGACATAAACTGTCTCAAACATGCTATTGGCTGAGATTTTTCTTAAAATTTACAGTCGTTTGAAGTCTCTTTTCATATATATCTCATAACTTGGATTATTTTCTGAATGCATATTTTATAAAAAAGAAATAAACAGTAAAAATGAAATATATTTGTTTAATTCACTTCTTCTATTTGATCCCTGCTGCCTTCGATTTTTCCCTGTAATATTATTTATGAGACTCAATAGTAGTGCACTTGACTAACTGCTACACTGTGAAGTGTATCTTCACTTTGCTTTCTTGTGTGGGGATTTGAGAGCAGAGAGCAGAGAGCAGAGTAATGCAAATAATTAATGTAACACAATGCCTGGAGCAGAGAGGGTATTCAAAAGTTATACAAATGAATTATAAAAATGATGGCATTTTGTATTTTGCATTTGTTAACATACAGGAAAATTTCTCTATTGATATAGAAATGCATTTCAGAGGGGAACTGTTTGTACTTGGGTGCTAATTCGTTGCCATTCAATGGAAAGAAAGTGGACAAAATTCAATGAATTAAATATGACAATGTAATGAAGAGTTATATAGTACTATGTTTCAGAGTAGCAACATATCAGAGTAAAACAAACTTGCTTAGAGGCATATTAATATACATTTTTTTCTTTCAATTTCCAACGTTGTCAATGGCAGTGAGCCTGGTGTTCAGTTAGATGTGTACCATGGCAGTGAGGTCAGAAGTAATTCATTGTATGGACCTTCATTTAGTGAATATTGAGAGATTCAGTAGAGGATGACCTGAAGAATATTACTATGAAATGTGCTAAGTTTGGCTTTATTTAATTGTTTCTTTAGGTTTCTTTAGAGTAAATTAAGAATATAATACCAACGGCAATGCCATGAAACTTCTTTTGTAAGAGGTCAAGGCAATTTGACACAAATACACTAATATCTTTGTATATTAAATTCTGCATCTTTCTGCATCCTTAGAATAATCATTAGTATGCTTAGATAAATAAATATCCCAGATACCTTTAAACCATTTGTCATAAATTTTATTTTTATCAATTAGACTTCTGATGAAAATTAAGCAGATGTCTGTTCACAGTCATGTTCTTTAACAAGCCTAGATCATAAGGATACATGTGGCGGATAAGTAACATATCTGTATGCTTTAAAAGTCATCAGACCTAAGGTTGACATAAAATTGTGAAAATTAGAGGCTACAACAAAGCTTTTCCTTAAAGAGTCAGTCATTTACCCCTTGCATTCAGTATACAGTATGTTTTGTCAATGGATTGCCAGATTTAGCAAATAAAAACACTGGATGACTAATTAAATTTGAATTTCAGATAAACAGTGAATACTTTCTTAGTACAGGTATCTCCTCTGCAATATTTAGGACATATTTATTATTTAAAAAAATCAGTTTTTATCTAAAATTCAAGTTAACTGGGTGTTCTATGCTTAATCTGGCAAACTTATATAATGTCAGGCAAGGATGGTCATCATTTCTGCTACATGACCAGTACTGTCTGGTGGATAATAAAATTCCTACAAGACTATATTTCTGGAAGGCAACAAGTATAATTTCAGTTTTTAATTCAATTTATTCAATTATTTACTGAGTGTCTCCTGGACGTAGGGAATTCTATAAGATTACTGGCAGTGAAAAAATAGATCAGTTCATTTAGGGAGAGAACAGTTTAAGTAAGAGAGAGATGATAAACAAAATATATCAATAAAAGAATTATAATTTGTTTCTTAACATCTTTCTCATCATGGAGAAAGACGTTATAAAATAAATAAAACAGTAATGCAAGAGAAAGGAGGGCCGTCTTTAAATAGAGTGGCCACAGAAAGTCTAGCTGAGGAAGCAGACTTTAAACTGAGACCTAAAGATTAAGAGTGACCTGAATTAGTTATACAAAAACTTGATATAAAAAATACTAGGGAGTGGGAATTTATACATAATAATGCCCTAAATCAAGAAAAGACAACATGGAATGTAAAGGGAATTTATTTCTGGAACATAGTGAAAAGTTTTATAGAAAAATTAAGTAGATTCTTGCAAGACATAGTAAGAATTGGGATTTTTCTTTTCATTTCATTTTGTTTTGCTTAGTTTTTTTCCTTTCTGTTTCTTTTTCCCCCATTTCAAAAGCTGTTGGATCTCTTAAAGCAGAAAAATAACATGTGATTTACATTTATAGATGTGTTTGATTAACATAGGGAGAATAAATGGGAGAGGCAAGAATAGAAACAGGGAGACATGGTAAGGTGCAGATGTAGTAATCAAGGTGCAGGGGTTTGGGGGAGGTGATGGCAGATTTGAAAAACCAGAGTGGTAACAATAAAGATGGCAAGGAATAAAGAAATTTAAAGTTTGCTTTGGAAGTAGTGATGAAAGCATGCAAGACCTGCTAAGGCCTTAGTTGTTGGGACTAAAAGAAAATGAGAATGGATGAGTCAGTGTTACCAAACTCAGTTTCTGCTGCTCACTGCTCAGAAGCCAATACTCGAGAGGCAAGTGTTGGTAGAAAGGAAAGTTGCTTTAATCAGAAGGCCAGAAATTTGGGAGAAGGTGAACTTGTGTGCCAAAACCAACTCTGAAGATTCTGTTCAGCCATGACAGTTTTTAAAGGGAAAATGGGGAAGTAATCTCAGTGAATCATTGAGGCAGAAGCTTAGGTACTCTGTCATTTTCCATTGCGTGCAGGCTGGCTGACTCCTCATGATCTTTCTTCAGATGTTATCTTGCCCAGATGGTCTGTCTGCAGGATTGCTAAATGGGGCTGCTGGGGTAGAGAGCTAGTCATTGTTTAACTACTTAATTCTTCATTCCTATTTCTTTTAATATAGGAAAAGAATCAACAGGTTAGACAAGGTATTGTGTTCATTTAGTAGAGGATAAGTCAGGAGGTAGGTTAAATGTCACCTAGTGATCTCATTTTTATAATTAAGGTTTAAAGGGAACAGAAATAGGCAAACAGGAAAGGGGCAAAGGAGCTGCTTACATTTGTACTTTGACTAGGAATAGTAACAATGCACCTACTCAGAGAAGGAAGGTTGTGGGAAGAAGGGGTTTTTGAAGTGCTATGGGGCCGTGGTAGGCATATTAATTATTTTTTGATTGATTCCCACAATGGAGTAGCCCAACATTTCCATCTGACAGTCAAAATAATCCATTTTATTTGCTTGACTTTTTGGCTTTTTCCCTTACCTTCTAGAAGACTAATTTCTTATAGAAGGTTTGGTTTAAATCAGAAATAACTAAGAGTTAACTTTCCCTTAAATTTCAGAAATATGCAGCATGTTTAGGCAATAGATGGTATTCTAAAAACAAAGAGCATTGAGGCAACTATGAAATCGTTCTGAAAAGCTCAGTTTTCTCAGTTAAGAAATAATACCTGTGAATTATTTGATTTTGAAGAACTGGGCTATTTGTGTTAGTCTGTGACCTTTTCCTGAATAATTTGACTGGAACTCTTAGATCAAATTAATCATACTTTATAAGTCTGTATTGATAACTCCAATGCCATTTCCAGTTTATTTGACTAAAAGTTATCATCAGCATAATTCAGAGAAAGTTCTGTAGCCATAAATATTGAGAAATGAGAGTCATTTCAAACATCTATATATAGTTGAAATACTCTTCTAATGGTGATGGATAATCATAATTGAATTTCATTATTAACCATCTGTCTTTCACATACATTTGCTAATTTGGTTTCCTAATAAATTCATGAGTAATATTAATCTGGTCTTTAGAAACATCAAATCTAGAATTTTTATATGAAAATGTAAATGGGCACTTGATACATTTTGATAATGTAACATAGTATTAAAAGGTAAACTGAAGCGTATTAACAATTTAAGAATTTGAGCAAAAATCCATTGAATTGGGCAGCAGCCAATCTAGCAGATATAAAGCAGCCAATCTAGCAGATATATAGCTGAGGAGCTATACAAAGTGAAAAACTGTCATGTGAAGAAAACAGCAAGAATAAGGAAGTTATACTAAGGAAAAAAGTGGGTTGGTTATTGCAAGGCTATTTTAGGGGTTGGAGGGAATCTATCAGGCCAATTACCTAACTACTGTTGATCAAGTGATTTCTGGTTTAAGATTCCATTTCTGGGAGAGCTAAAACTGCAATTAATTTATGTCTTTGGAGACATAGGACATAGCATAAGTGACAATTTGGGGCCTGTTATCTTTTTTTTTAACAATAGAAATTTTTTAAATGATCAGCATATAAGCAACCATGTTTAGAGGTGGAAAATAATAACATATTTAAGAGTTTTGTGTAAAATGTTTTTGAAATTTAAAAATATTTTACAGTGTCATTTTTCAGAATTTCACTTACTATGAGGAATGTTTGAAATTTTTTATATTAAATATATATTTATGAACTTTGTGTTAATTCTTTGCTAAATGAAAATGTATAATTTAGTTTCTAGGTTTCATAAAATTATGAAATTATAGTAAACCATGGTTTTGTTAAAACAGGCAGATTACCATTATATATTTTTCTTTACATAATCGACATTTATCTGTACTAGATAATTGCTGTACTTACTAGCGATTTATGGGTCAGGATTACAGAAGAGTTTGTTGATGGAGCAATAAAAAAGCAAAGCAAATAAACAAAGAAACCATAACAAGCCTAGGAAATTAAAATCTTCCTAACATCATCATCTATCACAACCAAAAAGTGCATCTAAATAGATATATTATAGGTAACCTGTATTGTATCAATGCCTATTTACTTAGAATATTTCCCATTGTTTTATTGGCACAGCTGTAATGTACTCTGGTAAGACAATGCCAACCACAGAGAGAGAGAGAGAGAGAGAGAATTCACACATATTACAGGACCTATAATGAAAGTTATCTCCCAAACAACTTTTCTTTTTTTTTCCTTTTTTTAAATGTTTAGCTTTATAAAACACTAAGCCCTATTTATTTATTTTTTTTGTATTCCTGTAACTTCTTTCTAAATATCAGTTATGTTTGCCTAAAGGTTTCACCTATCATATAGCTCTGACTCAAAATCTATATTTATCCATAACATTTTGAAATAACTTTATAGAATATCTAAAAACTTACTATTACATCCTTAGTACGATTATTGTAGACAGTTTTACAAATATTTATTAATTAGGATTACTGAATACCTTTGAAATGCTTAGTGTTTCACATGAGCAACAAATAATAATAGCAATGATAGTAAGTGAATTATAGAACATTTTTAAATTTCACATTATTTTTCTATAACAGTTATCTGTCATACATATTACATATATATTTAAAACAAATAAAGTGAAAGGAAACCATATATTACTTTTTTATGAAGAACTTATTTTGTATAATGTATATTAGCATAGCATATTAATATAACATATGTACTCCTTACTTTTTCTTTCTCTATCTCTCTTTATCTCTTTCTCTATCTCTCTCTTGCCTACCCACCTTACCTTTCTCCCTCCCTCCCCCCCACCCTTCCTTCCTTCCTTCCAACAATGAATGGGACATTTTCCCCTCAATGAAACGAATTGTATTTCATCTTCCTTGTCATATTGATCATCACTGCTCTTGCCATGGGATAATATTACTGATAGGTAAGTTTATAATTTAAAAAGAGGAATTTTGCTTGATAATGCCTGGCATATATTTTAGGAAAGCATTTTATGTGTGTTTATATTTTATTTTGATAGATAAGGAATTGAGCTCCAACAATTTTAATGTCATTGTTTTGAAGTTAATAATTTAAGTTGAAAATCAATCTTTTGTACCTTATTAATTTGAACATAAGGATAATAGCAAGTAAATTACATATGAAAAGGCTGCTTATTATTGTTGCTTTCTTTTTATGAGGACAAATGATTCACATAAAGTTTTCTTTGCCAAAGCAACTAGTCTGGATGAATGATTCCATCTTTATTTTAATTTCTGGTGAAGCAATTATAACCCTGAATTTGGTTAGAACCCCTGTATTTTGAGAAAGTGATGGACAGGGATACGGAGGGAGGTGGTGCAGGGGGGCTAGTTCAGTTTATGGCAAGTATCAAATATAGTAAACATTGTTTTCTTTTCATTTTAATTGAAAGATTACATTTATTCAGTTAATTTCTGATTGCTCCATTATTCCCTATACAATTTCAATTCTAATATAAGTTTATAAGTCTTATAAGTTTAGCAAAACTTTAATTTTTTGATTTTTTTGTTGGAGAGACATTTTCTATGAAAGAACTTTAAGGCAAGATAATATTATATAGAGAGTACATAGTTTAAGACAATCACTGGGGCTTAAAAAGATGAATTGGACATGTTTGCTGACTTCATACTCTAGGATTTTCCAATGTGTATTTTTAAAGTGTGTTATGGTTTATAATCTACCTTTGCCTGCATTTTATCATGTAATTTCTCAGTCTAAATTCTTAATCTGGTTTTATATAATTATTTGATAGTTGTAGACATCACTTAAAAAGAATAGTATTTTAGTTACATTGTTTCAAATCATATATTTTTTAATATTTTACATTTTCTTTTAAAAGGATTAACTGTTGTCACTACCTATGAAATGGCCCTCTTATGCTTAGAGCCCAGGCTTGAAGAAGCCAGGCATTTTGGCTGAGGGTCACTGTCAGATATCTGCATAAAACAGGGTGAGAATTTGTCACCAAGATACTGTGTACTTCGTAAATATTTACTAGTAGTCTTAGAATTGGTGAGTGCAGATTCAGAGGTGAGGGACCACAATATCTGAACATTGCTCAGTCTTGAGGGCCTCACTTGCAGCTCGATAAGTGCTTTCTGGGCTGCTTCTGAATTCTTATGTAATATTTCCATGAAAGTAATGTTTGAAATGTCTTTTCTTTCAGTAAACTTAAGAGCTTTTGTGTCTTAAATAGAAGCAATTGTTAACAGCTTTAACTTGCTATCTGCATGGCTGCTTGGGAAGTGTGCTAGCTACAGTTGCTGATTGCACTACTAAATTAATGTTTTTCTGATAGTTGACTTGATATATTTCTGACTGTAATTTAAAAGCAGTGCAAAATCATGTATGCCTGAGACAGACTGAATTTGTCATGTAAATTCCTCTTTTCCTCTCCTCATGAACTCCTTTACCTTAAGAATATTTTTTAGCATGAAAATACTAATGAGAAATTTCAGTTAATTCAAAAATGACATTCTCCCCACATGCTATGGGTGTTAACTATAATGAATCCCAACAGCAGTTGTCTTCTTTTATGTATGGCATTTGTCAAAAAGCCATTTTTATGGTTTCGGCTTATTATGGTGTTTCTGGACTATTTTATTAAAATAAGAAAGTATATTTACTTCACTATAGAAATAAATTACTCTGGTTATTATATGTGTCATTTTCATGGGGCATATGTGATGCTTTATAGTCAGTTTTGCTTATGCTGGTGTAGGACATTATGGACTAACTCCAGTGTAAACTTCAGTGTCAGACCTAACCCCAGGAAGCAACACAGGATCTACCACAGAGGGACCACTCATCTGATTTTTCAGTTATCTATTCATGTATTAAAAAAAAAAAGACCAAGCTTCATAGCTGATAAGAAAAAAAAAATTATTATTCCTCATAATTCTGTTGGTTTATTGGGAATTCTTTTTCATTGTCCAGTGGGGCATTGGGATAACTACAAGGTCCAAAATGGCATCACTTAAATGCTTGACTATTGGTGCCACTGCTGGAAGATCAGCTGGAGCTTTGGGTAGGGACTTTTTTGTTCTCCATATTGGCTTTCCCTCATCACTACTTGGGCTTTGTCACAGTATGATGGCTAGGTTCTAGCAAGGAGTATTCCAAGGACATGACAAAAGCTGTGCATCTCTTAAGACTGAGACCTCAAAGTTACACAGGGTCACTCTTGTCACATTTAATGTTTCAAAAGAGTTTGTGGAATGAAATCATAGAAAGGGAAGTAAAATAGATTTGCCTCCCCTTGACTATGAATAAATACAATTTATTTATTGAAGAAAGGTCAATTAATTGCTTGCTATTTTGAAAATCTTTTAGATGTTGAGTGCTTAAATATGCATTTTTGCTCATTCATTTACTCATTAATTCTTTCCTTGTCTCACAAAAGATTAACATTTATTGTGGCTTGTGATAAAAACTTCCAAAACATTATCACAAACAGAGCAACAGAAAATAGGAAGCCACCATCCTGGGAAGCAGGAAGAAGTTCACATAGAGAAATTCATACGTGTCACAGGTCTCAAGCTATAGCAAAGCTTATAATAAGGAACATTCTCTTATTATAAGGCTATTAAGGTTATCTTTCTTAGAAGTGTTATCTTTCTTAGAATGTGGGTACGTGCACATGTGTGTTTTAAAAGAATGTTGTGATATGCAATCATTTCAAGTATGTGAAACAACATTTTTCTTTTACATGTCCTTCTCTGTTCATGGTTACTTCAGCTTCAGCTTTGTTGAAAACAAGCTATAACCTCAAACGCAACTCACAGATACAACTATACATTTCCACATTAGAAAATGACTGATTTTGAAAAAACTCAAAAATGTAATTGAGTTACATTTTATAAAGATGCAAACTCAGTTCTGCATGCTTTTCTTAGATACTCCCTAGTGCTGAATTTCAATGTAATAGGAAATATGTTGATATAAGGAAAATTCATCTAATCTGATTTCTAACTTCACAACGTTTTTTATGGGACACACTATATAGGTTCCTCTGTAAATAGGTAGCAGTTCAATATATCACTTCACAGAATTACCCACTTGTAGCACATAATCTGAGTGTTTCATGCAAGTAAAAACCCATTCCGGAAAAAAAATTCCATTCTCATGAGATTTTTTTTTTAGTAGGAGAAATGGAATAAGCAATGTTGATGCAGAAATATATAATTTATAAAGCTAATGTTGTATTCATACTCATCTATACCTTATCAGACCTTATTGCTTTGTGCATTGCAATGAATACAAATAAAGTACTTTAAAAAATACATTTTATGAGTTTGCTGATGACTGCAATGGCCACACACCTTTTTTGGACAACTGTTCATCAGTTAAATCCATTCCTATGTTAGGGTCTTTGCACTTCCTAAGATTTCTACTGGAATGTTTTTCTCCAGATATTGTCATAACTTGGCTTCTTCATCCCTCCCTCGATCTTTACTGAAATGTTACCTTCTCTGTGACAACCCTCTCAGTCTTTCAGTATTTCTTACCTCCTTTCCTAATGTTTTTACAAAATACTTATCACCATCAGACAGATTATATATTGTATTAAGCTAACAGTCTTCTGTCTCCCTACCCCATTAGAGGTAATCACTGTGACTACAGGGAATATTTTTTATTTTAATAATCTTCATAATTGTATCCCCAGCATCTAGAATAGCTACTGATTCATAGTAGTCACGTAGAAATCTTTTTGAATGAATGAATGGAGCATTATTGAGGCAATGACAACTCAGCATTACTATTAATGACTATTTATTTAACAAACACATCTTAACTGGAGTTGGTATATACTTTCCCATGTTGATTCTTTTAGAGGATAATTTAGTAACTTTATGACAAGTTGAAGTTCCCAACAGCAATAAGAAATACATATTAGTTTGGACTTCACATCTGAATAAATGTAAGAAACAAGTATCTTTAACATGAAGTCTTTGAGTGATATAAGTATGTTTTAGCATTTGATTAAGATTTAGTGTGATAGCTATTTTCATTGTAAGCCCAGAATACATATTTTCAGATGACATGAATCCCTATAGTTGTACTCTGGTCTTAGATTGTAAAGACAGTAGCTTCAACTTTGATATTCATCCCCATTATACCAGTCATTAATGTGTTTCATGATCTTGAATAACATCTATAAATTTTGTCATGTGTCTTTTTAAAATAGTCATTAGTACTTTGCTGTAGTTGAATTGGCTTTGATAAAATTTATATTAGCGATCTTCACCAACCCAATTTTATTTTAGCTGTTCAATTTAGACTATTACTTCACACACAATTGCTATCATACTCCTAATGTACTGGAAAGCCAATATCTTTGTAAAAGTATACTTTAGTTATGATTTTGATAGAGATTGGCACTTGACAACTTGACAGTCTGGGCAGAATCATTCCTATTAAGACATATGTATGCCTTGTCCAAATCACTTTAGTCACTTACTCAAAAGTGTTTTACAGAACATTTGCTCTTCAGTGAAATAAAGGTAATAGTCCAGATAAAGTAGATAACTTTTGTAATCTTGAAACTCAAAAATTTTAAATGTAATTTTATAATATTTATGTTAAATAGTGAAATATAAGTAACTCTTCCAACCAGCATCAACTGTACATATTTCCATGGTACCCTTGGTGCTAACAATAGGAATGATAGGTAACAGTTCTCAAGCAGTTACTAGATCCTAGGCATGGTGCAATCACTTCATATAAATTTTTTTTATGCCTCCTGTACTTCAGCCTTAGGAGACAGGCATTAATTTATAATTTCCAATTGCAGGGACACCGAGGTTAAATAATTTACCTGGGTCATACAACTGATAAATTATGAAGCCAGGATGAAAATGCTAGTCGTTTGACTTATGAAGCCAGACTCTTAATCCCAGTGTTATGTTGCCTCCCATGTAACTATGAATAACAGAGCCACTGAAGTTATTGTCTATGAGAGAGAGAAACAAACAGATCTATCTTTACAATGCAGCAAATTTTATGGGAAGGGTAAGTGGAGGATGCTGTGAGGTGAGCACACATTGTAGCAGCCAGCTAAAGGAGCTTTGGGTGGTGAGAAATGGGTCCAGGAAACGTGTTGAGAATAGAGCCCTTGTTTGTCTTTTCACTGTTATATTCCCTAACCTGGACATGGCAAGACTTTTCAGAAGGCACTAAACAGATGTGATGTCTAAGCAAAATCTGAAAACTTCAAAGTGTGGGATCTGGGAGAGTCTCTTTTGAGAATTTCATATGGATCAAATGTAGATGGGCTGAGAGTCCTTGTTCTAGGCCATGTCATATTCTTAATCTATTGTATCTAACTCTTTACTTACCAAGAAAACTTAGGTGTTAAAGTCCAGTTTACTGTAATGAGACTAAATTAGAAAAGCAGCAAAAAAGTAAATGAAAACTGAAGTAAATCCCACCAACTCTATAATCTCACATTTTCATGTTAACAATGCAGCAGTTTAATAGAGATATAAAATTAAATGTTGATCACTAAATTTTAAAGTTTATAATCATAATAGGAATTTACCAGAATATTAATTAGCTAAGATATTAAAATATGAGGAAGGAGAAAAATATTCACTGTCAAACACTTATACACCCATAAAATATTACAAAGAGAAGGTGGTTCCGTATTATTTTTTTCAATGCTCTGGAGGGGTTTTACTATTATTGGACAATTTTTGTCTGTTTTATTTAAAATAATTTTAAGAGAGGTAAGAAAGGTAATTTAGTTTATTGGGGTCATACTGCTGACAAAAACACGGTCAAGATTAAGAATTAGGGAGAAAAGAATGAAAACTAGAATTCAGTTTCTATGAGATATGGGAAATGCTAATGACTTCGTATGTCAAAGGAATGCTTTAAAATTGGGATTTGTGGGGGAAAAAAAGAAAGAAACAAAAGGAAAACAAAGAAAATGTCTCTTACACTAATCTGAAAGAGTACTTGAACATTCTCTGCTTTTACTGTAGGGTAAATTTTGGCACTTGAAAGTGTGATGGCATCATACAGTGGTTCTCAAAATGAGCTGCTTCTAAGAATCACTGCAGAAATGGTTAAAAAACTGATGCCTGGGCTCCTCCTTAAGATTAAGATTTAATCGGTCCTGGATGCAGACCTGGGCAGGCATGTATTTTTTAAAGCTCCCAGGTGATTCTAATATACAGTCATTGTGAGAATAAAAAAATCCAGGGCTCTATATCAACATAAATTTGGGGTAATTATGTGTTGGGAAGAGTTAAAATCAAATAACAGTGTCCCTATGTCATGTCCCAATTTCTTGCCAATTTTTCATTCTAGTAAATAACCTAGAGTGTTGATATTTAAAGAAATTGTTCCTTGTTCCCAAGGTACTTCTAATAAAATGAATCAATATTGAGAAACCTAGGCTGGCTGTTTCTAGGAAGAGCAAATAGAATGTATTCTCTGGAAACTTTACTAAATACACTCATTTTAGCACTTCGGTAGCCTATTTTTACAAAAGGAGCTTATGATTTAGAGCAAGAGGGATAACTGTAAATAGACACTTACAGATGTATTTGTCAGAGGTGATAAAGGAGTCAGCACTAATTTAGTCACTGTGGACAAATGACACCATATTCTCAGTACAGGGATAGTAATATGCATATGCAAAAGAAGGATACATTTTCCAGAAATGCAATAGTACCATGGAGCAAGTTAAAATGATAGCTTAATCTACAGTTGTGAAGTCTAACACTTAGCACACTCATGTATACCAGTATTCACCATTACTGTTTTGGTTTTAGATTTATGCATATAAATCAGTAAGAATACCTGTCTAAAAATCAAATTCATCTAATGTGCCCTAGATGTGGTTTTGTTCTATGCTTTTACTTTTGGGAACAGATGGAGGTAGCGAAGACTCATGTTGGAGTGCCACTTGCTCATGAATCATTTTCTATTCAGATATTCACTCAGTAAACTCATCCTTGACTAACTTGCTCCTTATATTCAATTTCAGGCATATCCTTTTGACTCTTAAAATAGGTATCTTCTTTCTAGAATTTTTCTATTTTACTTATAGAAAAATTACCTTTTCCTTTATATTCACTAACTCTTTATGAGTATGTAATTGTCAACATTTATCATTTTCTTTTCTCTTTAAAAGTTTGCCATATAGTCACTTTGGAAAGTTGTTTGGCCTTATCTTCCAAAGTTTTACTTGTGTTGTTCTATTGTCCACTATTTCTATTCTTATATATATTGACAATATAAATGGAAAAGGTACGTTCATAGTAGCACTGTTCCAATTAGTTCCAAATTGGAAACTATGTTGTCACCAATTAATATTAAAATGGAAAAAAGAAAGCATTGTGGTATATTCACACAATAATTACAGTAATGAGATATAAAGATCTAGAGTCACATGCATAATATGGGTGAATTTTCCATATATCGTGTTGAGAAAAAGGAATGAGACAAAATAAAATTACATAATATATGACTACATTAATATACAATGAAAATACAAGCAAAACTAATATATTATTTTAGAAGACAGGCTAATGGTGGTCTTGGCAGTTTGCAATGGTAGCGACTACAAGACAACACAAGGGATGTTTCTGGGGTGCAGACACCACTGTCTTTCTTGACCTAGACTCTAGTTACTTCCATTTGAAAATTCAAAGAGAGGTAGCTATAAAATGCACATGTTTTTCTCCATGCCTATTATACTTTAGTAAAATGTTAAAAGAGAGATCCAAAATCCTGCCAGAACTCAAGCTGCAACTCTAAAAATATGAAAGATAAAGGATAACTTTTTTTTTTCCATTTTGCGTTTTCTTAAAAATAATTGAGAGTACACATGAAAAGATGGAATTTGTAATTACTGCAAAGGGCAAAACATATTTCTGGATGCTTTAAAACATCATATTTTCATAAGTTGAAAATCAACTACTCCCTTACTCTTTTTTTTTTTTTTGTGATATTTGAACTAATACTATAATGGTTAATGGGAGTTTCAGCCATTTACCTGTCCCAGGAGGAGACCTAAGATTTATTCTAGGTCTGCAATTATCCTGCTTTTCCCTTCTAATAGGTTTCTTAAACTTGTGAACTTATGTATCTTATGTACCTATCTATATATTTATCTATCAATACTTTATAAAAAGTTCAAAAGTGAGAATTTAGGTGGTGAGCAAATAAGAATACTGACTTTTTGGAATTGATTATGAATTATGAAAAATAAGTTTTCTTTGAATTCTAGTGCTTATTTTTATTTCAGTTTCAGTGTCATAGAAACTAATTCGTGTAGTTTTTACATTACATAATCAAGAAATTATACAAAATAGTAAATGGAAATTAAGATTATTAAAATTTTAAAACCATTAGTATGAGGAAATAAATGTGTTCCTGATTTTTAAATGTAGTCTTATTATCGCTGTCCTTTAAAAGGGTAAATCATGCTAATTAATTCAAGTAGTAGAGTTATTACTTGTTTTTCATGCATCATAGAATTGCCTATTTATTATTTATATATCTTGTCTGCAGAACTTCCCAGAAAAAGCTAATCCTAGCAAAACATATTGTCTCTTTAAAGAGACATGTGACAGCCTTACAAAGACGTAGTGCCATTTAAATGTCATTTTTAAAGAACAAATGGCAATTGAAGAGATTCTTAATGTGATAATTATGCACAGAAATAATATTATGATTAGAAACTTCTGGTTTCAAAGTCTTTCCTGGAAATTCAACTATTTCTATTGTCTCAAATATATAATAGTTCTTGTATTATAGTTTATCACAATATATTTTCAGGATTTAGGAGCATAACATTCTCAAGAAAGTGTGTGTGTATGTGTGTGTGACTTACTAAGTTAAATGACAGTTTTAAGATACTTACATTTAAGATACATGTAATTTACTTGAAATCTTTATGACTTTTTTGATAATTGTGTTTCAAGTCATCATGATGAAAAGACAGTTGAGCTCAATCAATTCCTTCTCTCATGTTGCCTTATCTTATTTTCGCTCATTCTGTTTCTGTTTGCCTGATTTGCAAGGGGTCCTTATATTTTGTATTGAATACTTATTGTGAAATAATAAATTTGTTCTAGCTCTTACTCCTAAAAGTCATCTCCAACAAATGTCTATTTTAAGAACTCTAGAACTAACTTAAAGTTACTATAGTAACTTTAAGAAAAGTTGGCAGACATTTAATGTTTTTAATGTACTGGCAGCATTGTTTTTTATAAGCAAAGCTACATGGACAATATTTGAATATGATTTCCTCAATATTAAGTCCCTTCATTGTGGAACAGGTTTGGTTCGGTAACTAGGTATGATGTGGGTGGGAGGGGCATAGTTTCTTATTAATTGACCTGAAAACGAGGAAATGGTATTAGACATGGTTAAACTTTAGTTATCGTATAGTGTGTGTTTGTGAGAGTGTTTGTTAACACTGTGATTAAATATTTGTAAAAGTCTTCAAATGCTGTCCTCCTTAAGGACAGCTATATGAAACCGTTTATAATGTGTTCCATGGGTTTGGTAATATACAGTTTTCTATGTGTTCACCAATTTTTCTCTTATTATCCACAAATATATTGTTTTTAGAGAAAATTTAAGGAGTATGCAAAACAAGTTATTACTAGTCCCATTATAAATGGAAGTGTATTAAAACCCAAACGGAGTAAGTGACTTTCCAATGGTCACAAGCGTAATAGTCGTTTAAGTAAAGACGGGAATCTGGGTCTTCTAATTTTTTTGTCTCTCCTGCTCTAATTAACTTGAAACTTGTGCCCAGATTAGCCAGGAGTTTATAGAACATGATGGCTATTAAACATTTCAAGATTGTATTTGAAATTAGTCCAATTCAACAAAGTAAAAGAAAAAATTAAAAATTGCTGAATTCTATGACACATTATTTCACAATTTCAGGAATAACTTGAAATTTATACGTTAAAAAGTATATTAGGGCTTCCCTGGTGGAACAGTGGTTGAGAGTCCACCTGCCGATGCAGGGGATGTGGGTTCGTGCCCCAGTCTGGGAGGATCCCACATGCCGCGGAGTGGCTGGGCCCATGAGCCATGGCCGCTGAGCCTGAGCGTCCAGAGCCTGTGCTCCAAGAAGGGAGAGGCCATAGCAGTGAGAGGCCCGCGTACCACACACACACACAAAAAAGTATATAAGACCATGATATCTAACAGTGATAATATATAAGAAACTATTTAATTAGTGGCAATAATTCATTTCACCCTGTACTCCATCCATACAAAAACCAATATATGTGAACTTTAAACAATTATATTGTAAGAATTTTGAATATGTCTTCATTTCTAGAATAAGGGTATAATGTGAAAAGGATTATTACTTGGACATAAATCTTGATTTATCTGAATAGATGCTATACTTAAAATTTCCTGTTTTTCACTCCTTCATATATAAAACATTATCAATGTAATGGTTAGGAATAAGGCTTATGACCTAGTGAATCTTTCTGAAATAGGTTAAAAAAAAGGACAGAAATATAATTTTCTGTAAAACACCTGCTCAGAATCAGAAATGCAGGTGTGATGAATATTTTAATCCTAAACATACAAATGGATTCTTTTTGGTTTAAGAAATGATAAAAAATAAAATTCAGAAAGGGAAATGGAATTCTTTTTTACTTATATGAATGTATATACCTACGAATCTGTGTAGCCAGAATTGATTAACAGAGAACACTATTTAATTTTACTGGGCAACAGCATTTTAAAATTATATTTATTTAAGTAGCCATGCTGTATCTTTATAACATTTATTGTCCTGATGAGACAACATTTCTAACCCATATTGTACTCATCTGACCAAAAAGAAAAAAATAAAATAAAATCTTTATCAATTGCGTTTTGTAAACATCCATCCCTAGTAATATGTAGGCCATGGGTTATACAGGGCTTTGAAAGGGAACATCACCATTACAGTCTCTTTTCTCTCTTTTTGAAAAATGATTTCACGTTAAACAAAGGGTTAAATAAATTATTTTGAGCCAAATATTACTAATATATGACATAAACCAAGCCAATAGAAGGTCTTGACACAAGTGGTTCTAGTTATTAAAACTTTATTCTTTCCTTGGGATTACACCATATGAGTTCGTATAATTGTTGTGTCTTGGGTATTCATTAAATCTGACTTTCTGGTGAATGAGCACATTAGTGAGAGGACAACATCAGATTGTCATGAGACTTGAAATCTATAGGGAAGACTGTGTCAGCAAGGTCAGATAGATAATATTTCTGAACTTCTAGACTTCAAACTTTATAAAAATATATTTCTAGACAAGTTCATCATAACTTTAAATATATGTGATACATGTAATTTTCACTGTGTTGTTAAGAATAAATACTTTTGCAAAAATGTAATATATTCAATTAATTAACTAGTTTTGAGTGCTTTACAGGGTTAAAATGAAGTGATTATAACCTTACACAGTTTGGTTACAAGTGATTTAAGTAGCTTTCCCCTCTTTTCTTTTTTTTCAAATTTTCACATCATATGTTTGAAGTAATACAAGCAAATACCCCATAAGGAAGCACAAATAAGGTACTGGGAAGTTAGCACTAAAGTTAGAATCATAAAAAAAAGCATAAAATGAAGGAAATATCTCTGCAAACATTGGCTAGTACAGCTGTTAATAGACAATAAATAGTTGTGGCTTTTAGCAAATTTCAGTAGTGTATAGAAATCAGAAAAAAGTTTGGATATCATTATTTTTCATGTTTAATGATGGTATAAAGGTATAGTTATTACCCATTCAAGTTCTTTAACAAATATATATTAAAATATAAAATGGGGTATTTCATATTTTACATAAGATTAAAAATTTTCTATAACTGGCTATAGTTTATCAAAAAGGCAGCCCACTATTCTCATTTAATTATATTTCTCTCAAAAATAAGCTCTTATTTAAAAAAAAGAAAGAAAGCTATAATTCTGATTAAAGATGCTCCATTAATAATCAAGCAAAACTCTGGATTAAAACAAGTGTCTGATAAATAATTTCCTAAAGAACTTTGAATTTTCCAGTCATGAAGCAGTACCCACATTTACGTACTCAGCCAATGGCAAAAGTAAATAGATCCAGTGAATTTCAGGAAAGGACAGAACTGATGATGTCATGTTATATGGGTCCTGTGGATCACAAGAGGCACATGACAACAGATGAAAGATTCCATCCAACAGTGTATGGTTTTCTTCACTTGAAAAGCAGCATATAAAGAGCTTGATACATTCAATGTCCCTTGAGCAATAGTTAAAAGAAAAAAAAAAACACTTCAATCTACAGAAACTTTTTGTCAAGTTCAATTTCATGTAGGGTCCCCTGGTATATAAAGTATAAAAAAGAAGGCTGATTAAAATGGGGCAGGTGTCTTGGAAGCCAGCCCGGAAACTTACGTTAAATCATCAGGGATCCCAAGAATTCAGCAGAATATATGTGCATTTTAAATTATACAGCGTTGGACCCAATAAAACTTTAGCATTTAACTAGTCCCACTCCTGTATTATATAAATGAGATATTAAAGTTCAGCAGGTTTGGGGATTTGCCTTTAATCCCACAGGAAGTAGTCAGACTATGTCTTCTGAAAGCAAATAAAGGGTATTAAAACCACTCGGTTCTTAAAGGTTTGTTCAATTGGTCCCTATTTGAGTAGCAAACATTTTTAAGACGAGTTTTAAATATGTGATAAAAATAAAAAGACTAAAAATTGGTCATCTCTTAAGGACTGGCTTTCAAGTTAATAATGGCAGAAAATATAAAACTCCTTTACTTCTAGATAAGACTCAAAATTTGTAGAAATGCAGGTGTCAAGGATGAGTAATCGGATGTTAAAGTTTCCAGATTTGACTGAAGGCTTAAGATTTAAACAGGTGTCATAAATGAAGGTTAATAGAATTAACCTTAATATAATCTTAAAAGATTCACATTTTCAAGACAGTTATTCTAAAACTGGTTACTTTTCAATTACTCTTGAACCCTCACCCACTGGATGGATATAAAAGTGACGAATTGTTCAGTGTTGTGGTGGAAAGGTATTTCAAAGTAAATTTCTTTGGAGAAAACTCCTGGGAATTTACTCCTTTCTGAGCCAAAGCGAGGATGTGGGTTGATGTTCCCATCTTCTCTGATCAGCCTTTTACCGAACCGCTTAGAGATGCATTCCCTGCAGTCAGAGGAACACCAGTAAAGTAGTGTCTGCCTAGTTCCTGACTAGTTTATAGGAAGAGAGACGGGAAAGTTGCTTGTTTTGGTGATAGAACAAAGGAAGCTGCTGCTAAAATTCAGTCATTCTCAATTTCCAGAATTATCCAAGAGAAGAATGCTTATGTGTTAATACTGACCAGATTTGGGTCATGAAGAAGAGATGCACTGGGAAAAAGGATTGATTTAGACTCTATTCAATTGAGCAATGAAAATTCACCAGACAGAAGGTAGAAAGAGACCCTTGGATTCCTTAATATTAAGAAGTGAGCGAGCAACAGCTGGAAAATTTACTGAAACTGAGGAGAGATCTCCAAATAACTGCACAAGTGTGCTGTGAACAATTGAATTAGTTTGAAATATCTCCCAGTTCCAGAAAGCACAGGTCCATCTTCAGGCATTACTAATCAAAAATGAGAGGATGGTTTACTGCTCTTATCTACCCACCCATCTCCAACCCCCAAGGCTTTATCTAGGGACAAGAGAAGAAATTTCCCCAGTAAACAAATTTGAAATGAGGCAATGGGAGAAATATAAATTTTCTCTGATGATTAGACCCTGAATCCTGCTTCTTCATTATTCTGGTTATTGATTAAGAATTTACTATTGATACTAATAATATACTTGGGAGCAGGATTAAGTCCACATTCCTAGTTAAGATTATAAAGCTTCACGATTTTCTTCCACTGTCTGAATTCAATGTGTGTGTGTGTGTGTGTGTGTGTGTGTATGTGCGTGCGCACGTGTGCACGCGCACGCACTCGTGTCTGTCTTGGGACAGCCTAATGCAGGAAGTTAGGAGACAAGACTCTAGATCAAGACTGGCTGGGATCAAGTTCTAGCTCTACCATTTACTAAAGGTGTGACTCTCTGGTGACTTATTTAACTTCTTGGTGACTTAGTTTGCTTATCTGTAAAATATGTATAATAATAGTACCAACATGATGGGGCCCTTTTAAGGAATGAATGAATTGAACAATTCTCAGTACATGTAAAGTTCCATAAAATTATTTATTGTTGCTAATATTGTTATAAAGGAGAGTTCCGGTAAGCTGGATATCTTATTACTTACAATGTTAGATCAAAGGTCATGCATATTTACAAATGTATTAGAAACTGTCAAACTATGCTCTAAACGCCATTTACAGATAACTGTCTCTCTAGATTTAAAAGAAAAAGCTACATATAAATGGAGGCTGTGTGAAGGGAAATGTCAGGAAGTCCCTTTTAGCAATGAATGATAGTTTACAGAGAGTCAGCCGTTTTGAAAGTTATTTGGGAGAAATATACAGAACAGGTGGACAGTATGACCTGTTTGCCCTGTGAAAATTGGTAATTGAAATGACCCGATTCTCAACCTGAGAATTTTCAAAGTGACAAATTATGCTCATTTGGCTTGTAATGATGTACTGATTACAGGCTATAAGACCGATGATGGATTTCCTTAACGTTCTTCAATCCTGTTATGACCTTTTCATATTCAAGCATGTAGAAGTGTTTTCAGAAACAATTAAAAGTTTTATAATTATGTATTTAAATATATATTTATTTTCTTAGAATAAGCTTATATGTTTTAATTTGGATCAGTCGTTTTGTGGGCCTTAATCCCCATAATATGAACTTTATCTATTTAAACAAATGTGTGATAAAAGCAGTTTTAAGAATTACCTAATTTCTCTTGTTTTTGGTAAGATTTAGAAGCTCTGAGTCAGAGATACTTTAGATGCATCCATATAAAATATATTGTCATTCATTTTCATTATTTTAAAATTATTTTTATTAATAACTCTCAGTATTTATTGTGTTATGACTGTGCAGCAGGCATAAAACCAGGCTTGGGAGATACAAACATGAACAAGCAGGTCAACACTGTCCTCATGACGCTTACAACCTAGTGTGGAAACAGGCCGTCCACAATCTTACACTTGAGACTTATAGGCATATAGCAGGCATGGACTAGTTAACCTGGGGAAAGTTGAATAGATGACTGATTTTAAAAGCTGAGGAGAAGAGAAGCAGCCAATGAGACTGAGAAAGAGAAGCAAGTGAGATGGGATGGAAATAATGAGAGTGCTCTAAAACGGAGCAGCAGAGACGGTTTCCAAAAAGAGGTGGTGCTGAAGGCCGTAAAATGCCACTGATACGTCATGTTTGATGAAGAAACATGGAGGTTATTGAAAAACTTGACAGTCTGTTCATGGCAGTGGAGGATGCCAAATCCAAACTGCATGGGATTTAAGAATGAATCAAAAAAAGAGAAGTGGAAACCATAAGTTTGTTTTCTAGGTCTGTGAGTCTATTTCTGTTTTATATGTAGATTCATTTGTCCTATTTTTTATATGCCACCTATAAGTGATATATGATATTTGTCTTTCACTGTCTGACTTACTTCACTTAGTATAATATTCTTTAGGTCCATCCATGTTGCTGCAAATGGCAATACTTCATTCTTTTTTATGACTGAGTAATATTCATATATATATATATATATATATATATACATATGTATTCTTAAACCAATTGTCTGTTGATAGGCACTTGGATTGTTTCTATGTCTCAGCTATTGTAAATAGTGCTGCTATGAATATTGTGTGTGTGTACCTTTTCGAATTAGAGTTTTCATCTTTTCTGGAGGTATTCCCAGGAGTGGAATCATATGGTAACTCTATTTTTAGTGTTTTAAGGAACCTCCATACTGTTTTCCACAGTGGCTGTACCAATTTGCATTCCCACCAACAGTGTAGGAGGGTTTCCTTTTCTCCACACCCTCTCCAGCATTTATTATTTGTTGACTTTTTAATGATGGGCATTCTGACTGGTGTGAGGTGATACCTCATTGTGGTTTTGATTTGCATTTTTCTAATAGTAATGTTGATCATTTTTTCATGTTGGTCATCTGTATGTCTTCTTTGGAGAAATGTCTATTTAGGTCTTCTGCCCAGTTTTTGATTGGGTTCTTTATTTTTTGATATCGAGTTGAATGAGCTGTTTGTATATTTTGAATATTAACCCCTCGATTGCATCATTTGCAAATATTTCCTCTCATTCATAGGTTGTTTTTCAGGGAAAGGGAGGTGGGGGGGGAGGATAAATTAGGAGTATAGGATGAGCAGATACAAACTACTATGCATAAATTAGGTAAGTAATAAGGATTAACTGTATAGCACAGGGAACTGTAATAAATATCTAGTAATAACTTAGAATGGAAAATAACCTGAAAACAATATATAACTCAATCACTTTGCTGTACATCTGAAACTAACACAATATTGTAACTATACTTCCATTCAAAAAACAAAAGGGGAGAGAGAGAGAGAAAGAAGTGGAGACAGTACACAGAAACATTCTTTACAGAAGTTTATCTGAACGGGATGCATAGAATTGGGATGTTTGCTGAAGTGGGGTGTGGGCTCACAGGAGAGTTTTGAAGACAGAAGGTATTAGAGCATCACAGAATGACCCATGGAAGGCTAAAATTATGGTGAAGGTGAGAAACCCCAGAATGAACAAGAGATAATTCTAGCATGGAAGGAGCACATAATGAAATTGCAGGTTGATATCAACAATAAAAATCTATGAGGAGACTTGAAAGGAAAGAGATTTCAAGGTCTAGAACATCAGCTTCAATGTCCTGTAGGATATTTGATCCTGTCTAAAACATCCATGATATATTTGGTGCATAAGACATTTGGTCCATAAGACATTTTATCCACGCCAAAGGGTTCTTGAAATTTGGTCCTATCCAAAACATCCATGAGCATATTTGGTCTATGCCAAATGGTTTTGGAAAGGACTAAATATCAAGGTCCTTTTGGCATGGACCAAATGTCTCCATGGACGTTTTGGACAGAACCAAATGGTCCTGCAAGTATCAAGGATGTTTATGAATTGGGAGATTGGGGTTGACATATATACACTAATATGTATAAAATGGACAACTAATAAGAATGTGCTGTATAAAAAATTAAATAAAATTCTAAAATTAAAAAAAAATATATCAAGGATGTTTAGGCATGGACCAAATGTCTTATGGACATTTTGGATAGGACCAAATGTTTTGGATAGGATTTTAAGGATAAAACTTAAAGTTGTATCTGTATATCTTAATGTTGTGGGTCTAGTGGAATAAAGTAATGGACTAGACCAAGGTACACAGCTTAAAGGAATATGCAAGAAATGTTTTACGTATTTATAAATATATATAATGGGCTATATCTGTTTCTTCTTCAGAGGAGTTTGTCTATTTAAAATATTTAGTTTTGTAGTAAATAGATATTGACCTTAAAGTTAAGCTCCTTTTCTTGATTATGCAGACTAACTAAAATGTTAATTCTATCCTCATGTCTCTCTTTCATCCTAGGCCCTACTAACAGAAATGTCTCTGTATCACTTATGTCCAGGCCTGTCTGTGTCCATAATGAATACTTAAGTTTCTATTAGATAAATGAATGGATTTTAGGTGTATAATATTGATATTTTGTTTAGTTTTTTCTTTCCTTTTTATTTATAATAACATTTCTTGTAAAATATGACCTGTTTGAGCCATGCTAAGAAGAAGAAAAGATAAAGCTTTTTTTTATCCATCACTGGCAGAAAAGTTAAGTGAAGTACAGTCTGTCCTGGGGATAAATGTGGCCATGAAAAGGAAAACAAAGCTGAGAAACTTCAAAGAACAGCTTAAAATAAGTGGAAAAGATGGATATACTCCTTTTATTTTCATGACAGTTAATATCACAGTTCTATTTAGAAGTTTTCAGTATACTGAAATTCTTGAGGTATAATTTAAAATTTAAAGAGCAATATAGTTGTCACAATTAAATATTGGTATTGAACTTAAAATGTCTTTATCTTTTCCTAGTGATAATTTTGTAATAAATTATGTTACATGAGATACAGGTTTCTCTTTCATGTGAGAAGATCACAATATTACAAAAACAAATTTGTAAAAAGAGAGAAAAAACAATATATGATAATAAAAACAACCCACATTTAATTATATCATTTGAGATAGTTTACCATTGTATAAAAGTGGCCTGTAATAGTACTAATTCTAACCTTAGCGAATAACTCTAATATATTTTTTATTAAAACCATAATTTTAATTAGAATATGGTTTTCTTATACATACTATATGGTTTGTTGTTTCTTTAATTTATTAGAAAAGCATTCCAGGCTAGAGTGACTTTGATGTATGTATATGTGTGTGTGTGGCATATATACATATGGTACCATTTAAAATCAGAATCGTTGAGTTCTGATAATATACACTAGGACTTGACTTAAACTCTTTACATCTATTAACTTATTAATTTTCATAATCACTAGGTTTATCTCCCATTCTAGAGGTGAGAAAACTAAGATAGAGAGACAAAGAGTTTAATTAATTTATCCAAAGTAATTTAGATAGTGAGTGGCAAACCCAGTATCATCCTAACTACTCTATTATATGATCGTGTGTGTCTCCAGAGCCCAATAGCAGTAGTAAATCTTACTGGTAGTTATGACATTGAGAATTTGCAAGATTAAAATAAGAAATACAAGTTTATATGCAATAGATTTCAGTATTTTAGAATGTAAATAATTAACTAGAGCTGAACCACAAGAAAACTGAGACTCAAGGTGTGCTTGATGATAATAAGAGAGGAAGAAATGTTACTGTAAGTTTAGTGTGAGGGAATAAGTTTTACAGCAACCACTGAGACAATGAAGAAGTGGAGAACATTAGCAAACATCCTGCATTTTTATTGCCATATTTCAGTAAGGAAACAAAACACAAGGAAACTCTATGCAGAAACTATATAAGTGTTATGTAGGAACTATACCACTTCATGTCCTAAAGTATAGAATAAAAGAAAAAAGAATAAATCTGAATTAAAAAGTATTCCATGTTTATGCCTTTAAGTAAAATTGTTCTACAGAAAATATTTCAGGTATTTATTTTATTCTTAAAGATCTATACAGAAGCACCTGCATAAGAACCTAACATATTCAGTTAAAAATTAGAGTCAAAGGGGAAAAGTTGAATAATTAGCTGACTGTGTGTATTTTCTTTTCAAAATAACTATATTTTTGTGGCATGGGACTCTGTAGTAAATCATCTCAAAGGCATGGAATTCTAACATTTAACATTAATACAACATCATTAACCAGAACTAGATTTTTATAGACAATGTAAAAAGACCAGGTCTAGAACCTGGAAGACACTTTGTTTCATATAAAATGATAAAAAATATAGTGAGTAAAAATTATTCTGATGTGTGTTTGATCAACTCGCTCTTCAACATGCATTTTGAGAGTATGTGCAGTGTTGCAGATATCATTGCTGTAACTGTAATAAACAGTTGCAAGTGTGAAGATGAAATATTAGTCAGACTCCAGTAATATTGTCCCAATTTTATACCTTCAGATATGCCAAACCTATGAAGGAATTGGCTGAATGTGAAATAAAGCTGTGTGAGCTGAATTGACCTTTTGTACTTGTGGTGGGGATGGAGAGACTTTAAAGTTTTGATAGGGTTAATATCGGACTTCGAGTTATTAAGATAATATGAATTCTAAAATATATAACTCACATTCCCAATCATCTTAAGCTGGATCAAAGTGTGAAGCTTTTGTGAACCTAGTTGATCTAAATTCTAACCAAACACACTGTGGCTTGAGTCAGGCTATGTCAGGTAATGAACATGGAGAAGCGTCACTCAGATCCCCCTCAAGAAAGGATTTGCTGCTCGTGCTTCTGGGGGTTTTGTCAGAAGACAGACTTCAGCTGTTAGTCCACGTAGGGATTGCTTTAACTGCAGAGTATCACCTCACCCAAGAGGCAGCCTGCATCTAATGACTGAGTGAGGTGGGAATAAAAAGACCTGAGCTTTTCAGCCCACTACAAGCTAACTCTGTTGGGGCATTTTACTTCCATAGCTCCCTTTAAGGATTGCTGAACCCACTGCGCCTTCTTCCTGTCTTGCAGTTGAATTTTTACCCCTACCCAATCCTGCATTCCTCAGTTCCCTTCCAAAGGAGATGGCTCCTGAGCACTAAATATCTCTTGGAATCGTCTTCACAGAGAATCAAGTTATGATATCAGAAGTATGGAGCTCTACAAATTTACTCTCTAGACCTTAGGGTCATAAGATCAAATTCTATAGGAGCTGTTTTAGTCTGTTTAGGCTGCTATAACAAAATACCACAGACTGGATGGCTTACACACAGCAGAAATTCATTGCTCACAGTTCTGAAATCTGGAGGTCCAAGATCAGGGTGCCAGCATGGTGGGGTGAGCAGACTTCTCATTATATCCTCACATGGCAGAAGGGCAGAGAGCTCTGCAGGGTCTCTTTTATGGAGTATAATTTCATTCATGAGGGCTCCAGCCTCATGACCTAATCACCTCCCAAAGGCCTCACCATCAAACATCATCACATTGGGCACTAGAATTTCAGTATGTGCATTTTACACGGACACAAACATTCAGCCTATAGTAGGAGCCAAGTAGGTATCTTATTGTGTGAATTAGTCTATGTATCAAATAATACTGGGCGTGGCAGTGGTACTTTGGGGACCAGAAACTGGACAGCACGGTTCTCCTCTAAAAAAATAACCCAAATTCATTCAAAATAAAATGTGGTGAGACAAAATAAATATGTTTTAAAGCCAAAAGGAAAGACTCATTTTTGCTAAATCTTCAAGGAATAAAGTCATGGGGGGCAGAGGAAGGAGACTAGAATTAAAGCAATATTCAGGGATTTCAAAGCTCAAACTCTGATTAAGATATTATATTTTCTAACTAAAATATGACTGTACAAGGTCTAGTGCAATTTTTTTTTCTGCACTTTTTCATAGTAGGGGTACACTTTGCCAAGTTCCTTCCAACTCCATGGCTAAACAGTTGTCACTATAGAAATGACTGAGGTCAGTAGGAAATTCAAAGCAGATTTAGCTGAGGAATTTGCCAGGGAAATGCTGAGGGAAAATTAAAAGCTGTCTTGGACTCAGTTAACATGGAACTGAAATATCAGTAGGCATGGTGAAATGGAAAGCATTGCACCATCTGTGACAAAATATTGGGTCTGAAATTTGTCTCCACATTACTATGACTAGGGATATAACTGATACTTTACATGCCTTGGTTTTTTCCTCTGTTAAATTATGTTAATATTAATACCACCCACTTTACCTGGTTTATATCACTCTTGTGAGGACTACGGGAAGTAATATATAAGAAAACACTTTATCAATTTTATATATATATATATATATATATATATATGAATTATTTAGACCTTTTTTCAGCTGCTTCCCATCTACCCAAAGAGAATCCACTTAAATTTTTAAATATATATTTTCCTGGGTAAGTCTGTTTTTAAAAAAAAAAAATATTGTTTATTCTATTTGCATTTTAATGCAATTAAAGTTAGTGTAAGTTTATCATTTACTTTGATTTAGAATAACCATGCAGAATACAACAACAAAAATGATATTTTCTTTCACGTTGGCCAGAATGTATTTTACTGGGAAGAAAACTATATCAGAAATGCATTGAATTAACACTTTCATACCATGAAGAGGGAATGACCTTATAGAATTAAAATGCTGTGGAAGTTGTAAGGAAACCTGCTGATTCACTTAATAAAATGAAATATTGGGCATCCAAGGCTAGCAATGGAGGAAAAATGATTTTTACCACTCTGACTCTTGTCCTCAAGATTAACTTTCTTCTCAAGGTCTGTTAATAATAACTACTGGTCTAAGGATATGGGAGCAGAAAAAGGCATCATGTTCATCAAGGCTCCTGCCCAATGTGGCTATAAAGTTGCCTGTGCTTCTCTGTATATTAATATATGATGTACCCCAAATCAACAGGCGCAGAGCTTGGCACATAACAGATTCTTGATACATAATTTCTTAATGAATGTAAATGTCAGAGACCAGAATGGAGCATTAAAAAACTGTTTTTACTGTCATCTCAAGGATAGAACAAAAGGAATGCAAACATAAATAGAAAATTAACATTCCACTAAGCTTGATCTTAGTGACCTCATTTAAAAGATGGACTTAACCAACTGTGGATGAGTTTACTTCATGACCTCAGTAGAGCACAAGATAATATCAATAATAAAATAAAAATTATCTATACAAGAAATGCACATATACTACTGCATAGAGATTGTTTTCAGTGTAATAGGATAAAGTATATGTCAGATTGTATGTAAAAGCTTTATCATACAAGCCTTATTTTTTATAAATAAAATAAGGCTTTATTTATATAATTATATAATTGTCTAAAATTGTTATAGATTTTATAACAATTATATAATTGTCTAAAATTATATAATTGTCTAAAATTCCTGTTATATAATTGTCTAAATTGTTATATAATTGTCTAAAATTCCTATAAAATGCTTATATATATGAGCTGTTTATGTCATATCTTGTGTCTCCTGTTAGACAAAACACCTTAAGTTAGAGCCTGGAAGCTCTAACTTTGAATACTGCATAGCATTTGTACAGTGACTTATACACTCTAATAAATGACTATTGAAAGAGAAAATGACAGTAAGATAATTCAATTTTTCATAATCTTATTGGTATACATATTAATATTATTTCTTTGTCACTACATCAAGACTTCCCCCAAAGTTTGAGGGCTTTCTAATTAGAAAATGTCTCAATTTTTTTTTTTCAAGGAGACAGATCTAAAAAGAGGAAAGAGAATTACAAACTAAGGCAAAGTTGAGACTGGACTAACTTAGCTGACAGATCCACTATCCCCATGAAATCCTGGCTTGACCCCTAGTAACAGTACCATGAAAAGATAAACAGAAAATGTACTTTGAAAAGGGGTGCTTTTCTTTGGATAACAATGAAATGAACTTATATTGAAGTCAACACTTACTTCATACCCGGAAACACTGCATGATGCTTCTCAGAAGTGACATGACTTATGTAGTCAATCAACTATCAAGAGTGGATTCTGAGAATTCCATATAAGACAACACCATACCAATAAGAACGTTGAAATCGTCATTGTCTTCCATTAGTAATTTTTTCTGGCTATTATGTTTTCCAGTCCTAAGAGATAAAAAAGAAAACAATTAGCAGCCAGATAAACCTGTCAGATATAATTTGTAAAGCCTTAGCACTTTCTGGTGACTATGGAACAGGGACTCACATACACAGAAAATGCAGACTACATCTTTAAAAATTGTATTTGCTGTTTAAATTATAATGCTATCTTCTACTTATCAGGTTATGATTAGATAAATTAGTGACAAGACTCAGAATGTGATTGTTCTAAAAAAATCTTCTAATTAACGTGGTCCTTTACTTCTTTGAACCTCAATCCTCTCAACAACATTTTGGTTCCATCTTTGAGGAATAAAATCAGTCTTTTAAATGTGTGTGCCTGTGTGTGTTCTTATCTTACACTCTTCTAACTTTAGACTATAAATCCTGGGAGTGGTGATAATGTGTCTATAGGTTTCTTTCTCCATCTGTATCAGAGAAATGAGTAAATAATAGTAATAAGTAAATAATTCAAGAATACAGATTTATGATTTTAATGTATATTTTACCTTCTAAGCAGTTTTTTTGAATAACATAATGAATATGGAATATAATGAGAGAGACCTTATTAGATATTTGCTGATACCATAGGTGCAGATAATTAACCCCATCTCCATAGTAAAACAATTTTCCCATTTTCATTCCATTTCTTTACTATGCATATTTACAGTTTATTTTATGAGTTGATATTAAGAGATGTGAGAAGCGAGGCTGTAAATGTGATTATTGCCTCTAGTCCCAAGGAACTTGTTTTCTGGGCTGATTGAAATTGTTGATCAGTACCTAAAGACAAGACAAGTCCCCAAGACCATGATCTTGAATTATGATGCTCCCATTCCCTTTTAGCAAGGAATACCTCTTAAGGAGAGAGATGCCATCTCCTATGATTAGTGGGTGAAGTCTAGCATTATAGAACAGCAAGTTCACAAACTAAGAATCCTAGGTATAATCTAAATAGAGCTCAGTAACAACAAATGACCACAGACCTTTTTCTGACAGAAAAAGGTCAACAGTGATATCTTTGTATAGTCAATTAATGGAAAGAAAAACATTATCCAGAAAAAACAAGCTAGAAGACTCAGGCAGTTTAAATAGCCACTAAATGGACAGCTGCGATCCTTAAACTGCATATACGGTGTTGTTCATCCCCAGTTGTTCCTAATATGCATTTTTAAAATCCTCCCAACAATTGCTGTGAAGTAGTTAGTATAAAGCAGTTGTCCCCAACGCTGGGTATACATTTTAATGCCTTGAGATACACCCACCCTCAGATTGTCTGTTTCCACTGGTTGAGGGCAGCAGTTCTCCATCAGTTTGAGAAAGATAACTTTCTAACATGTATGTTTTCCCACATCTTTTATCTGAGTAGGTTGGATTTAATTGTTTGCTTCTTTGATCATCCTTATGAATACCAGTTGTTTGTCTCCAATTTCAGAGGCTACTGAACTGTGCAAACTTGAACAGAGTGAACAGGGTCCAAGAACACCAGTGATTTTATGAATTGAACTCTATTTAAATATAATTGGTATTTTTAGACTCTATTTTATTTTATATTTAATATTATATCATTTAACTCTTTTATACTTACTTATATATAAATACGTAGTTGCATAATGTATTATTGTATTATACATATTATATATTTAGTTCATATTTATAGTTTATTTAAAATATAATTTTGAGACAGAGTTATCAGACTCTCAAGTGAGTCATTAACAAAAAAAATTCAAAATAAAAAAGAGACTAAAAAACTCCTATATAAAGGCAATTTGATTTTTAAATAATTGGCTCCTTATAGATATGGTCTATGTTTTTGTTTTTGTCTTGTCTTTGTTTTCTTGTCTCTCATTAATAACTAGCTCTATATCTGCTTATTTGTTTCTTTACTTGTTCTTGCACATTTCACCTAGGAAATCTGAAAAATTGGCCTCTATACTCTAGAAAAATTTTCTGAAAGTTCATGAGTCAACTGCACATACTTTCACACATGGATTTAATGACACTTATTTTCCCTGCCTTAAGTTCTTTCAGGGTATCATTTCATATATATAGTACTGATCTCAGAGTAGGTTAAGTTGCAAATTGTGAGTAAAGTGCCCCAGTAATGCGATTTCCTATAGGGTACAAATTTTCTATCATTCATTCTTGAATCCCCAGGTCTAGAGCATTTCCCAACACGTGGTAGATGCTCAATTGATATATGATGAATGAAGGAATAAAAAACTTGAAGTGATGCTGTTTTGCTGTAGAAGGCCTAGGCTAGGAAACAGTGTGAAAATTTTACATCTGACTATTGCTTGGCATAATTCTCAGTACCTAAAATAAATAAAATTTAAGGGTTTGTTTGATTACTTCAGAAAATATGTTGATCTCAAGAAATTGATTATTGTTCTATCATTGTGATTTACAGTTGGTCAATTTATATTATATATTTATTGTTATATATATTATATTATAAATATAGAGGCTTATTTAGAAATTAAGTTTACTAAGCATTTATTTTATATGAACGGTCCTTTGGACCATACCAATTTAAATTCAGTTTACTTATACTACTTAATATTGTTTGTGTCTCTTCTTATTAATCAACAAAAGATTTTGATAACATCCCAAAATATTTTCCATGCTTTGTTTAACACTGAATGTCATTCATTCATTCAATTAAGTGTTTATTGAATATCAATAAGTATCTCCTGATAAACTTGGCTACTTTGACTTCTGGTTACTACATATTATCCATCTTAAATTTTGAAATGTGTGTACTTACTGGGTCACAACTATCATCTAAAAGTGATTCCACTGTTGTCTGCCTTAGTTCTTACAATTGTAGTTTTAAGCTCTGACCTTGACATCTATCTACATAAGATCTAAGCATGACAGTTATTTATAGCAAGCCAAGCCTACATAATGAAAATATAAAGTGGATATTTTTGGTGCCCCAAATAGTTGCTGCAGAAATTATTTTTATGGGCATATTTTATCTTTGAGATTTCCAATCATTTTGTTATATCTGATAGTAAACATATTCTCTATAACCTTGTGTTACCTAATTTATATAAATCAATTAAGACAAAGGGATTTCTTTGGAAGCTAGTTTTCTTTTTATATTTGAATTTTATTTTAGTTATTTTTTATACAGCAGGTTCTTATTAGTTATCAATTTTATACATATTGGCGTATACATGTCAATCCCAATCTCACAATTCATCCCACAACCACCAACCCCACCCCCACCCCCACTTTCCCCCCTCGGTGTTCATATGTTTGTTTTCTACATCTGTGTCTCTATTTCTGCCTTGTAAACCGGTTCATCTGAACCATTTTTCTAGATTCCACATATATGTGTTAATATACGATATTTGTTTTTCTCTTTCTGACTTACTTCACTGTGTATGACAGTCTCTGGGTCCATCTACATCTCTACAAATGACCCAATTTCATTCCTTTTTATGGCTGAGTAACATTCCATTGTATATATGTACCACATCTTCTTTATCCATTCATCTGTCGATGGGCATTTAGATTGCTTCCATGACCTGGCTATTGTAAATAGCGCTGCAATGAACATTGGGGTGCGTGTGGCTTTTTGAATTATGGTTTTCTCTGGGTATATGCCCAGTAGTGGGATTGCTGGATCATATAGTAATTCTATTTTTAGTTTTTTAAGGAACCTCCATACTGTTCTCCATAGTAGCTGTATTAATTTATATTCCCACCAACGGTGCAAAAGGGTTCCCTTTTCTGCACACCCTCTCCAGCGTTTGTTGTTTGTAGATTTTCTGATGATGCCTATTCTAACCGGTGTGGGGTGAACCTCATTGTAGTCTTTTTTTTTTTTTTGCAGTACGTGGGCCTCTAACCGTTGTGGCCTCTCCCGTTGCGGAGCACAGGCTCTGGACGCGCAGGCTCAGTGACCATGGCTCAGGGGCCCAGCCGCTCCGCGGCATGTGGGATCCTCCCAGACCGGGGCACGAACCCGCGTCCCCTGAATCGGCAGGCAGACTCTCAACCACTGCGCCACCAGGGAAGCCCTCCTCACTGTAGTTTTGATTTGCATTTCTCTAATAATTAGTTACGTTGAGCAGCTTTTCATATGCCCCGTGGCCATCTGTATCTCTTCTTTCGAGAAACGTCTGTTTAGGTCTTCTGCCCATTTTTTGATTGGGTAGAAGCTAGTTTTGCTCTTTTGTTTTTTTTTCTAAAATGACATCAACCTAGGATAATTTTAAAGGCTGGAAAGAAGGCCACACTGGCAAACAGACCTAGATTCTAGCCAATACTCTGATAAAAAAAAATCATCTAACCTTAGCAGTGAGGTTAAAATGGACCCTTAGGTTCTGCCGTGGATATTTGCATAGACTGAAATGAAACTGGCCACTTTATTTGAAATAACCTTTGTCAAACTGGTGATACTTCTGCTCTCTAACATATAGGAAAAGATTTTAGAAAAATTGGCTTGTTGCCAATTTACTCATATCATTGTGTACAGCCATCTGGCAAATATTTTTCTTAGTTGCTTTTTTGGGTGTCATGCACAACAAGGCACTGCTATAGCTCTCTTGACTACAATTTCTACATTAATATGGAACTTATTCTCTGTTAATAGTTACCTCCACATTTCATCTTTCTTTTACCCCCTTTGTTTAATTCTGACCTTCCTTTTTATAGGCACATGTATCATTGTTTGTAAGACATGTGAGATATTCGATGGAAGTTTCTACAAAAATTATATTTTTATGTGTATATATATATACATGTATGTATATTCATGAATGCATATATATATGTATGGTATATGCACACACACACTAAAATTTCTGATGGGAAAACATCTATTCCTTGTTCACATAAACTACCATTAGTGATGTGAATTTTATAATATTTCACTTGCTGATATAACAAATATATTTTAATATTAAAACTGAACATTAGTTTCTGTATAGACTTTCAGACTTTTAAACCATAATTTTCTTATAAAACTGGGTTCAGGGGTTTACAACTTAGCATTGTAAATACTCAGCATGTCAGAATTAACTATGGACATTTAAAATTATATTTTAATTTATATTATTGCCTGGACCACATTGCAGACCAATTGAATCAGAATATGCTGGAATATGTAATTTTTTTTAAGGTTCTCAGGTTATTCTGAAGTGCATGAAGTTCCTTGAGACCTACTGCTTTTATGTAAATAATATTTTTTAAAAAATCTTGTTTAAAGTTTAGAGAATTTTGAATAAGTAATGATGTTATAAAGATGTTATACACTTTTTTCATTTAAAGTAGAAAAAAATGAAATGCAATCAACACTATATATTACCTTTATTTATATTTTGACTACTCAGAAGGAATTTCCAGGATCCTTAGTTTTTAAAGAAAGTTTAAAGTTTTATGAAACTTTAAGAGTACTTTTAGCCATTTATCCAATTTCATGTTGTTACCAGAGAGTAGCTTCTTGTCTCATCTCAGAAAGAATTCAGAGATGAGACATGGAGGTGAAGAAAGCGAAGTGAGGATTAATTAAGCAACCCTACACTCTGGAGGGGAAGAGCAGGCAGGTTCATTGAGCACCTGCCCTGAGTTTCTTTGGCCAGCTGGTTATATGGGGTGTGAAAATGATTGGGCTGAATATCCATTGAGGAGGGAGGGGTGTTGAGTCAGATTTCCTGATTTTCATCGCAGCTCCACCTTCCTGAGGGGGGGAGAGATTTTTGTCCTTATTCAGTCTTGATCAGAAGTGTCATGGCATTGGTGCATGATGGGTACTTTTTATTTGCAAGGCTAATTTTACTGTAATGAAGACATAATCAGCAAAAGTTTACATTCGGACACTGGAGATTCCACCTTTTTCCACCTTTCTTTGTCTATCTCTAGGACCCCTGTCACCACAAGATGTATGGTTTCCTGCCACCTGGCCCATGCCCCCCACCCCATTTTCTCTGCTAACTGCCTGCTCTAACAGTGTCACCTGAAATACTTACTGTGTTTTCTTAGACATAGTAGATGTTTAACAACTGTTGATTGAATGAATGATGAGTGTTTAGAAGAGACATTATAGAATAATGGTTATCTTATATTTTCTGTTTTAAATATTAATGCATGTAATTCCATATCATAGCTGTAAATTCTTACGTGTTAATAAACTCAATTTTACATTTTGATAGGATACGTTTTCACAACATAAAGTTGAATAGTAGATCTTGGAAACTTCTATTATTACTAAACTCTTCAACGACTATTTAAATTTCAGTCATATATGGAACAATATAAAAGTCGGCCCCCTTTATAGTTGATTCACCTCATTATTCTATGCTAATTATGCTCCACAGTGCTGCTATAACCTTACAGAGAGACCCTTTAAGCATGACAAAATGTCACATAGGCCTACTAAGTTTGAACACTTAATGGCATCAGAAATGCTATCTTCAGTAATCTCTTAGGACACAAAAAATATTTTTAAGAATCCATTTCTAAAATTCTGATTTTATAAATAGCTTCATGTTATACGTACTGTTACAAGCTTCTGCAACATAAATATCATGCTTAATAGCTTTTTTGATTTTTTTCACAATTTGAAATCCAGGTTATTTAAAATTTATATCTTAGTTTCTCAGCACAAAAATTGGAGATAATGTAATTATTTTGAAATGATTATTAAATAAGAGGATAAAAACACTGGAACCCATTGAAATAATATATAGAGTACTGCTTGGTTTTGTATCTCTAACATTTACAGTTAACTCAGGTTTATTATAGATATTAAGTAATATCTTATTAAAATTTTGAGGGAATAATTTGTACATGGATAAAAAGAATATACAAGGTATTTATCTCTATCTAACAAGCCAAAATCATATTAATGGATATCTTCAGAATTTTGCAACTGTCTTAAGAAAATAGAAAAAAAGTATAGACACTGTGATTATTATTGATTATAAAGTCTGTCATACAGAGTGAAGTAAGTCAGAAAGAGAAAAACAAATACTGTATGCTAACACATATATATGGAATCTAAAAAAAAAAAAAGAAAAAAAATGGTTCTGAAGAACCTAGGGGCAGGACAGGAATAAAGATGCAGACGTAGAGAATGGACTTGAGGATACGGGGAGGGGGACGGGTAAGCTGGGATGATGTGAGAGAGTGACATGGACTTATATATACTACCAAATGTAAAATAGATAGCTAGTGGGAAGCTAGCTACCTAGCTATCTAGCTAGTGATTGCCGCATATCACAGGGAGATCAGCTCAGAGCTTTGTGACCACCTAGAGGGGTGGAATAGGGAGGGAGACGCAAGAGGGAGGAGATATGGAGATATATGTATATGTATAGCTGATTCACTTTGTTATAAAGCAGAAACTAACACACCATTGTAAAGCAATTATACTTCAATAATGATGTTTAAAAAATGCAGTGTTTATTTACAAACTGTGGTAATTCTAAGCTGTCATATCACTTGGTGGTCATAACTTGAAGCTTTAATCAGCTAAGCTCTAAAAGCTGAGGGTTAATTTAATGCTTTTCAAACAGTGAGATACTTAACAGTACCAGGCCATGACTGATTTACTGTAAAAATCCTTCATGAAATATGACTTCTTAAAAGCTCAAGGAGAATACAAGGATAAGAGAAAGAAGACTGTCTTCTCTTTCCAGAGTTATTTCAAGAGTACCATGAATGGGGAGCTTTAATTTGTGGGGAAAAGTTTACCTGTATTAATCAACAGGCAGGGTCTCTTTGTTGGCTGGAGACAGAATGAAGCGTTCTATCTTGAAAAGGGCAACCAGAGAGATTATAGGACATGTCAGCTGGACAGCTGCACAGCACTGTAATCTATAAGGACTCTCAGAATGGCGTTGAAAGGCAATGAGTTGGAGAACATCTTATTTACCAGAATCGCTCTAGAGGGAGAACATGTTTTATAGTTGAAGGGGATCCTTTGATAAGTCACTAGTAATGTTGGGGTAAGTGAGAGGAGGGGGAGAGTGAGATCGGGGGGGAGTGGGGAGAAGCCACCAAAATGGACACTAAGGGGCCCTCTCTGTAGGAAAGATACAAGGTTTTTTTTTATTACTCTGTACACACACACACACGCACTCACGCACACACACACACAGTGCGTTAGTAATATCAGGAATTGCTACTAGCAATTCTTTCCCATCATCCCTTCGTAATCACTAACTAAATCTTAATAACCTTAAAATTTTCACTAAGTAAACTTAAGTATTAAAAACTATTTTAAAAATGATACCATTTTGGGGTTAACCTCCAAGTCCAACACCATCTTTTCCCCAAATTTAGACTTAGCAGCTGATGGGCAACTTCATCCAAAATACATGAAAACTTCTTGCTTAACAATAGCACATCTGATTTCTTGAAAAATATTTTTACTATTAGAAATCATATACTGTTATACTGAGCAGGAATTGTTATAAATCCTTTAGGAACAAGCTTCATTTAATTGTTATTGCAACCATAGGTGACTTACATATGTTAAAGATGTAACAGGATTTGAGTCCAGTTCAAATCTGTCTGAGCTAGAGTCCTTGGGCTCTTTGGCATTTTCAGTGTATTTCAGGAAATAGCTTTAATTTAAGTACCATAACCCATTTACAGTCTTTACCACCTAATGTATTAGGAAGGAATATTTGTTTTGTTTTATTTTTAGCTATGCAGGTAAAGAGGGAAAAATATACTGAAATATCTCATAGAGTCCATGTTACAGAAAGGACAAGGCACATGTCTTCAGGAAGAGTTCTTGAGTCCAAGACTGAAGTGTTGTTAATGTCCTCTCTACTGCAGTCATTGCTTCTCTTCTTATGCCCCTTTCATTGTCTTCTCTCCCTGAAAATGGACTTCTTTCCTCCGTAGTCCACAGAGTAGAAATGCAACCTGAAAGATTGCTGGTCTGGACAGATTATGAGCCACTGAGGATAGAGCCTTGTTAAGTCCTCTTCACCTCTGAGTCTCAATTCTTTACACAAAATACTGGTGGAGATGCAGGGAAACTAGGGCAATTGTACATTGTTGGTGAGAATTCAAAATGATACAGCCACTCTCAAAATTAGTTTTGTAGTTTCTTATAACACTGAGCATGCAGTTACTCACATAACCCAAATCAGATCAACAATTGCACCCTTCGGCATGTATTCCAGAGAAATGAAAACTGATATTCACATAAAACCTTCACAGTCACATCCAGAGCAGCTTTATCTGTAATAGCCAAAAACTAGAATCAGCTCAGCTATCTTTCAATAGGTGAACAGTTAAATAAGCTGTGGAACATACATGTTATGGAATATTACTCAGTAATAAAAAAAGAATGACTAAACATGCAACATGATGGATGGATTTGAAGGAATTTTGCAGAATGAAAAAAAATATTAAAAAGTTGTATGCTGTTTGGTTCCATTTATCTAAAATTTTTGAAATGGCAACATTTAGAAATGGAAAACATTATTGGTTGTCAGCATTAGGGATGCTGTTGGGGACAAGTGAGAGGAAAGTATGTATGAGTATAAAAGGCAAGAGGACAGATTCTTGTGGTAGAAGCGCTCAATATTGTTATCATGGCTGTGGTGGTGGATGTGTACAATCATACAGATGATAAAATTGTAGAGAGCTTAATAAACACACCTACACACACACATACACAAATGAGTACAAGCTAAATTGAGGAAATCTGAATAAGACAGCTGGTACCTATCAAAGACAATACCCCAGTTGTGATATTATATTATAGTTTTTAAAAATGGTACCATTGGGGAAAATCAGGCAATGTGTACATGGGATATCTCTGTATTATTCCTTACATATTCATGTGAATCTCACTTAAAATCTCAACTTAAAAGTGTAGATAACTAAATGAATAGTCCCATGAATGAATAAATGAATAAATTAGTTAACAGTTTCTAGCTGCATGTGACTCTATAATGACTATGTCTTGCCTTTTTTTTTTTTTTTGCCTTACCTTCTTTTTAACTTGCTTATTCATGACTTTTAGGCTTCCTAGATACTTTCATGGTAGATACAGCAAACAGAAAGGCAAGCATTATTTTAATCTCAATGGTATGGATTTAGTATATCTAACAGGTAACTTTAGTGCTAAGTTTAAGTTGCCAATTACTGACCAAAGGTTAAGCTAGAGTTTTAACTACTTTAGAGCTAAAGTCACAAGTTTTGGTAAATCCTTCTCAGTCTTCAACTGATTAATAAATACTATTTTAATACTCATCTCATCATTTAAAATATGATATATAGTTCATGTTCTCTTATGAAATATACTAGGAAGCCATATTGCTCAAACTCTGAGCATCTCATACCTTATAAAGAACTTTTAAGATAAAAGCATTGAGGCAATGCTATTAGGAACATCTTGAGGTGTTGCTCATATTATGGCATTTTTACACCTTTTACCTAAGAAGAGTCTTCTTCTCTGCCCAGGTTTCTCCATAGACTCATTCTCATTTGAAAAACACCCTGTAAAGCTTCAGGTTTCATATGAGCATGGCTGCTTATGACATTACATTGTCCCATCAATGTACATATATAACATAAACTGACAACATAAAATAACTAGTTGAATTCCAAGTGCAAAGAGTCCATATCCTACTCTTTGATATCTTTATTTAAGAAAAAAATACTACCTAATGTAAGCCTACACACTATATTAGGGGTGAATGCTTGAAGGACATTTCAGATATTCTACAAATAAACCTTTTGATCAATTCAGATCAACAGAACTGAGTAACTGACAACTAAATGTTGACAGCTACCACTAAATACACACATGACCCTGAAATCTTTATGATTCTTTTTGAGGACAATATCTGAAAAGTGAATTTCTACTTTAAGCTCAACCTGCTAAGATATACCAAAACTGAATTGTAAGTATTTGTTTTATTTTCCTTGCTTCTGTGAATGAATTTTACTTACACTGAAGATGTGTAGGAAGTGAAGATCATGGTGTTATGTGGGTGCTATTTTTGTGCTTTCCGCTTATTTTTATATAACTTTTCAATTTTTGAGAATTACAGTCTTTCCAAGTAAAGCATTTCATGAAAAATGTTTGTGGGGTCCAGACTGTTGAAATATGTATGTTAATTACCCATATTTTGCGTTTTTAGTAATGTCAGTATTTCTAAATATCCAGCTCCAACTTTCTCTCCACAATAGCTCATTTCTGTGAAGTACTTATTAAATTATGCAACGCTTTGTGAAAAGTTAATTTGAGTAAAGTTAATATGAGTAAAGTCACATATTTAATATGAATACCAGGATGATTGGCTATTTAACTATAATGCTTTAAGATTTGAGTTTCTTCTCTCCAATCCAAATGATTATCTTTAACTCCTGAGAAATTCCCAGAGAGTGTTATTTCTTGAGAAAATAACAGATACGCTATTGGCACAAGTCATTCTGAGGAAGGAGGAATACTTGCCATCTGTTTTTAGACCTTGAAATATATTTAGATATGTGCATGAAAGGGAGATCAACAAAGTCATGACTGCCTCAAATAAAGCAAGCAAATTTGTAAAGAGAAGGAAAGATGAAATTAGGATTGGCTTATTGGAGGGACTTAAACTCTGATGTCATTAATTTTAGCTTGAAGTAGCACTAAAAGAAACTCTTGGCAAGAGGAATGATGTAATTCTGGAAACATGCTGATTTCAGAAGTCTTTTGAATACATTTAAGCATAAGAAACAATGAAGGTGAAAAGCTACTACTGAAGTTTTACTGATCATTATACATGTGATGATCAAAGCCTTAAAAAAAATAAAATAAAATGCTGTGATGAGGGAAAGGTAGTGGATTGCTGAATTGGTATAGAATAGAACCAGCCTCAGAAGTGAAGGATATACTAAGAGAAACTTCATGAATCTAGTGAAGTTACATGCTTAATATTCTTTATGTGTGTATGTGTTCATTTTCTTACAAAGAGTAAAGCTGTAGCAAGAACTTCCAGGATAAAATGATGTGGGCAATGCCATATGGAAAAGAGCCATAGGGGTGTACTGACATTAAAGCAACAGCACTGTAAGGAGGTGCTTTTTTTTTGTTTGTTTGTTGTTGTTGTTTGTTTTTTAACCGTTGCCAGAACCTTTTATTTTATTTTATTTATTTATTTTTTTACATCTTTATTGGAGTATAATTGCTTCACAATGGTATGTTAGTTTCTGCTTTATAACAGAATGAATCAGTTATACATATACATATGTCCCCATATCTCTTCCCTCTTTTGTCTCCTTTCCTCCCAACCTCCCTATCCCACCCTTTGAAGTGATCACAAAGCACCGAGCTGATCTCCCTGTGCTATGCGGCTGCTTCCCACTAGCTATCTATTTTACGTTTGTAGTGTATATATGTCCATGCCACTCTCTCACTTTGTCACAGCTTACCCTTCCGCCTCCCCATATCCTCAAGTCCATTCTCTAGTAGGTCTGTGTCTTTTTTCCCATCTTACCCCTAGGTACTTCATGACATTTTTTTTTCTTAGATTCCATATATATGTGTTAGTATGCGGTATTTGTTTTTCTCTTTCTGACTTACTTCACTCTGTATGACAGACTCTAGGTCCATCCACCTCACTACAAATAACTCAATTTCGTTTCTTTTTATGGCTGAGTAATATTCCATTGTATATATGTGTAAGGAGGTGTTTGAAGAACATGTGTAAGCATTACTTTTTAATGCAGACAGCTCATTAACAAGGTTAGTGTTTCTTAAATGTTGCTCTAATAAATAAATGAAAGCGTTCATACATTTGTTCAGTCTCGTAAAAAGGATATGTATAAGGATTCCTGCCTCTTTTCACTTATTCACTTGGATGGGAAGAAATTAAAATAGTTTTGCAAGAAAAGAGCTAAAATTCAAACTAAGCTGAAGGAGAAGGCTAATAAAATAATTCATTTGATAACATAAACAGTCACTGTCAATTTCCTGGGCCTCTAGGTCTCAGGCCTGCTATACTCAAGACAACTTTGACTTGCAAATTTAACAGAGGTAGCCAAAAAATATTTAGTGGATTTTGACTGTGTACTAGGTACTGTGCTAGGCATCAGGAAAATATCAGGTGGTCAAAGAGCCAGACACTTAATTGTCAGGTGCTAGAAGTTTATAACATCTGGGAATGAAAAAAATAAATAAATAACAGAAGCACGAACTGAACAAATGGACTATATGGGGAAGGAGGTGAATAAAAATCAGAGCTGCATGAGCTGCTTGTAAATTTGGGAGATTAATCCTTGGTCAGTTGCTTCACTTACAAATATTTTCTCCCATTCTGAGGGCTGTCTTTTTGTCTTGTTTATGGTTTCCTTTGCTGTGCAAAAGCTTTGAAGTTTCATTAGGTCCCATTTGTTTATTTTTGTTTTTATTTCCATTTCTCTAGAAGGTGGGTCAAAAAGGACCTTGCTGTGATTTATGTCATAGAGTGTTCTGCCTATGTTTTCCTGTAAGAGTTTTACTGTGTCTGGCCTTACATTTAGGGATTAATCTCTAAAATTTACAAGCAGCTCATGCAGCTCAGTATCAAAAAAACAAACAACCCAATCCAAAAATGGGCAGAAGGCCTAAACAGACATTTCTCCAAAGAAGATATACAGATTGCCAACAAACACATGAAAGAATGCTCAACATCACTAATCATTAGAGAAATGCAAATCAGAACTACAAGATATCACCTCACACCAGTCAGAGCGGCCATCATCAAAAAATCTAGAAACAATAAATGCTGGAGAGGGTGTGGAGAAAAGGGAACCCTCTTGCACTCTTGGTGGGAATGTAAATTGATACAGCCACTATGGAGAACAGTATGGAGGTTCCTTAAAAAACTAAAAATAGAACTACCATACGACACAGCAATCCCACTACTGGGCATATATCCTGAGAAAACCATAATTCAAAAAGAGTCATGTACCACAATGTTCACTGCAGCTCTGTTTACAATAGCCAGGACGTGGAAGCAACCTAAGTGTCCATCAACAGATGAATGGGTAAAGAAGATGTCACACATATATACAATGGAATATTATTCTGCCATAAAAAGAAGTGAAATTGAGTTATTTGTAGTGAGGTGGATGGACCTAGAGGGTGTCACACAGAGTGAAGTAAGTCAGAAAGAGAAAAACAATACCATATGCTAACACATATATATGGAATCTAAGAAAAAAAAAAGGTTCTGAAGAACCTAGGGGCAGGACAGGAATAAAGACGCAGACATAGAGAATGCACTTGTGGATATGGGAAGGGGGACGGGTAAGCCTGGACGAAGTGAGAGAGTGGCATGGACTTATATATACTACCAACTGTAAAATAGATAGCTAGTGGGAAGCAGACACATGTCACAGGGAGATCAGCTCGGTGCTTTGTGACCACCTAGAGGGGTGGGATAGGGAGGGTGGGAGGGAGGGAGACGCAAGATGGAGGGGATAAGGGGACATATGTATATGTATAGCTGATTCACTTTGTTATAAAGCAGAAACTAACACACCATTATAAAGCAATTATACTCCAATAAAGATGTTAGAAGAAAGAAAATCGAGCGTATGTAAGATACTGCTGGGTTTTGAGGGGTCATAATTTATCATTGTTTTTCTTCCCTTGTGAGTTACAAACCAACTGAAAATAGACATGGAGTTGGGCAGATGGAGAACAAAACTTTAGCTTTATTATCTGCTGAAACTGGTTTGGAGGACATGACCTATATATGTGATCACAATCTGGCTTCCTAATATTTGTTCTCTGTGATGAACTTGTCTATCCCGAGCTACAGGCTTGCACCAGTAGGATTTCTGTAGGACTGGAGAACAAAACAGAATGCACTATCCTTCCCAGCTAGATGTTGAGCCACACTTGCCCAGTCACTAGCTGATCAATTTTATCACACCTGTCCTTTCTGGGTTACAGTGTGTAAGGGGGCTGAGAAGAAATTTAGACTGGCCTTTTCAATACATAACTTTGCTGAGAACTGGAATGGGAGTTCCCTTCCTCTGGATGGAACAAGGTTTGCTTCAAGCATCCCTCTATTGGGTACATATATGAAAAGCCTGGATAGCATAGGCCAGAGCTACAAGAGCCAAATTCGAAAAGAAATAAATCCAAAGGTGTTCAGCAAGGGTCTGTTGGTGGGAAAGGTAATTCACTCAAAACATTGACTGAAGTTTAATCTGTGAACACAAGACAAATGATAATCTTTACAAGCAGAAATTCCCCAAAGAAATAAAACTGTTATTTTAAAGTTAGAAGGACCATCAGTGCGACGATTGTGGGTGTAGAGGGTGTCCACAGACCAGGGGAAATGCTGAGGATGCCCAGTGGCTTTCTTCTGTGTAGAAAATACAGCATCTGCTGTCAGGAGGTGTAAATACAGACAGGCAAGAGTTAAAGAAGTGGAGAAGAATATATCTGACAACCAGTGACAATAATGATAATGTAACCCGCCAGCAGGACATTGATAGCTTACTACTAGCAACAACTGGGGAAAATCAATGCTGAGTTAAATTATGTACAGTGGTCTAAATCTGTGCACAAACCCTAGAGCACAAAATGTAGACACAGGAATGTGGAAAGTAACCATCTCGCCTTGGAGCATAGAAATAAAAGTTCCCAACTGAGTATATGCTACCAATAACAAATCAGTATTTAGGTGTACATTTTTATTTCTCTGATTTATTTTATACTGTTTCTGTTGCAAAAGTGAGTTTGTGAGGCACTGTAAAAATGAAAATAAAATCTTATATCTAGTTTCTACATGTGGTAGGAGGAGGTCTGAAAATGATCCCCCAAGATTCCCATCTTGTGGTTATTCAATCAAACATGAGTCAGTGTGTACTGCTGGGAAAGGATTTTGCAGATGGAATTAAGAATACATATCAACTGACTTTAAATGAGATTATCCTGGATCCAGTGTAATCACATGGACCTTTAAAAGAAGCAGAGGAAGATAGAAGTGTTGGTGAGAAAGATGCAACAGAAAAGAGAGGCAGAGAAGAGTTTTGAAAAGGGAGAGGTCAGAGATTCAAGCTTGAGGAGATTCAACCCCAGTTGCTGGCATGGAAGATGGAAGAAAGGAACCAAAGCCAAGGAATGCAGGGGGCCTCCAGAGGATGACAACAGCCCCAGGAAGAAAGCCAGAAAGAAAATGGAGAACTCAGTCTACAACCACATAGAACTGAATTCTGTAAACAACCCTAAAACCTCCAGAAAGGAGCACAGGCCTGGTAGTACCTTCACTTTGGACTCATGCCAAAAACCAGCTCTTTTGTGTTTTGCTAATACTTCTGAAATACAGGCACTGTGAGATAGTAAATGGGTGCTATTTAAGCCCCTAAGTTTGTGGTCATTTATTACAGCAGCAATAGAAACTTAATATATTGTACAGATACATTTAGAATATTCTCTTAGGTGGGACCTATGTGTGCTTACAAGCATGACAAGTATACTGAACCAAGAGTAGTCCATGCACAGAAACTGAAAGAGTAATAATACGAGAATTATTTCTTACTTTAGAGGTTTGCAATGAATTTCACTTTCACAAAGCCCTCTTGGGGTTCCAGTTCATTGCTGTCTAGATTTCCAGACTGTGGATTTGCACTTTGGAAGGATATTCAGCGGCTAGGTGGAAATCAACCAAATATGCGGCCCAATCCTAGTGTGCAGGTTGGATGCTCAGCTGTGTTGCCACACTCACTGTATCACTTAATTTGCATTTAGAAGAAGGGCACGAAGCTATCTTAATACTAGCTAAAATATCTAGTATAGATTTGAATGTAAAGATATTTCCAGAGGTTTAACAAGGGAAAACTCAAAACACAGTGGATGACAATAAGAATCATGGTATGTCTCGTTTCTGTGAACCAAGTTATAATTTGCTTGCCCTTCCCAGACATACACCAGCCTGTCAGTATTTCAGATTATGGACAAAATTTGGAAGCATTAGATTCATTGATATGTAAAGAAAATGAGATCTTTATAGGAAACCACTGTGTTTGATACCACATGCCATAAGCTTTTAAAGAGTGGGGTTGTGGAGACCTTCAAAGTTTCTGTTATAAACCACCGGTTATAGTTGAACCACTGAAGCACAAAGATTATAAGTAGTTTGTACAAAATCAGCATCATGACAGTTTCCTTTTTGATGTTTTTGCCACAATAATAGCCACTAAATTGGGCTACATACTATCTTAAAAAAGAGAATATCAACATTTATGAGGATGTCTCATAAGCAAAAACATGCCTATTTGCAAATAGCAGCTGTGATAAAATAAGAATTTTTACATAGTAGCTTCTAAATGGAAGACCCATTAGCAAATATCTGTAGATTTTAATTCTGTAACTGTGTTTGCTGGAAGTCAAGAGGAACGGCTCCTTTAGAGGATACGAGATCTTCCACTTTTCTTTCTCCTCTAAGAGGTAGCAGATGGCAGCTGTTTGATTCACTAGAAAGTGACTGGTTAAGTTAATGGTTATAATGGGCAGAATAATGACCACCTTCCCCTCTCCGCCCGAGATGTCTCTGTCCCTGGAACCTGTGAATGTGTTATGTAACATGGCAAAGGGGAAATAAAGTTGAAGATGGAATTAAAGTTGCTAATCATCTGACCTTAAAATAGAAAGATTATCCTAAATGATAATTGGGAGGGCCTAATATAATCACTAGGATCCTTAAAATAGTGAGAAAGAGATGTGACCACAGAAGAAAGGCAGGAAGATGTGCATTTTTGCTGACTTTGAAAATGAGGGGAGGAGACCTCTAGAAAGTGGGTAAGGCAAAGAAATGGATTCACCCCTAGAACCTTCAGAAAGAAAAATATTCCTGTTGTCACCTTAATTTTAGCCCAATAAGACCTGTGTCAGAAATCTGACTTACAGACAGTAAATTTGTCTTGTTTAAAACCACCAGTTTGGGGCTTCCCTGGTGGCGCAGTGGTTGGGAGTCCGCCTGCCGATGCAGGGGACACGGGTTCATGCCCCGGTCTGGGAAGATCCCATATGCCGCGGAGCGGCTGGGCCTGTGAGCCATGGCCACTGAGCCTGCACATCCGGAGCCTGTGCTACGCAACGGGAGAGGCCACAACAGTGAAAGGCCCGTGTACTGCAAAAACAAAACCCCAAAACCCACCAATTTGTGATAATTTCCTATGGCAGCAAATAAAAATCTAATATAAAAGTGAATAGTCTCATGTTATTAATTTGGTTCTACTCAATTTAAAATATTTACTTGTCCCAGTCCCTTCAAACAACTTTACTTCCTATCATATCAGTTTATCCTTTCTTTGATTCTATGCTACTCTACCTCCCAAATCCATTTCCATTCAATGAACCTTTGAAATAACTCTCCTGTGTATCCCAAAATATAATGTGCACGTGAGTTGCCATCTTATCATGTTAAAATGTAGGTTCTGATACACATAGTCTGGAATGAAGCCTTGGATTCTGCGTTTGCGATTGTAATAAGATGCTGGCCCATCATACTTTGCTACTCTGAGTCAGTAAGTTTGCCAGAGGTGAACTACCTTCAACCTGCCAGTTGAGTCTTACACAATTCTCTCTATATATTTTGTAAAGAACAGGTTAATATATATATGAAGCAAAGGCTCATATTTGGAAAATTCTTATTTAAGCTATTAACTCTAACTTCCCTATTGAGAAAAGAAATGTATTATGAGTGGTTAAGTAACATTGTCAGGTCTAGGTAGCTCAGGAGAATCTCCAAAGTATTGTGCTACAAAGTACCCACAGTACTAGGGGAAAAAAGAAGTTTGGGCACTTTTCTGAATTGTTTATAAAATAAATCCTTTTGATAATTAGTGATTGGTCTTTAGAGATATGTACTGGAACATGAAATTTCTCTTGCATTGTACCTCTTTAGTTGATGTGTTCTCCAGAATTTAGTAAAGATTACAAAAAACAACTGAATGCATTTGCTATTATGACTAAGTGCAAAGATCACCACTTCCCTTTCAAAGTCAGCATTCACACATAGTCATTATTTCCAAGGAGAGATATAGTTAGATGGTGGTGAAAGAAACAGTAACTTCCCAGTAATTCCAAGAGACAATCTAAATAGACCAGTGTAAATCACATCATGGTTTCTAAACATCAAGGGGTGTTTTAAAAAACAGTAGTTAAGCCTCCTCCCAGACCAACTAGAGAGGAATCTTTGGTGTTAGGCTTAAAGCATTAGTATTTTTTTTTAAGTTACCCAGGTGATTTTAGCAGTCTGTCATGTCAGGATCGAGGTTCATTGGTCTGGAACTGCACTGTCCAGTACAATAACCACTAGCCACATGTGAATATTGAGCACTTGACACGTGCGTAGTTTGAATTGAGATGTTCTGAAAATGCAAAAAACACCAAGTTTTGAAGGCTTAATGTGAAAACAAATGTAAAATATCTCCTTAGTAATTGTATATTGATTGCATGTTGAAATGATGACAATTTGGATATATTGGGTCAAATAAAATATGTTAAAATTAATATCTCCTTTTTAAACTTTTATTAATGTAGCTACTAGAAATTTCAAAATTATTTATGTGGCTCATGCTTATGTGACTTGCCTAAAGTTTCTATTCATGCTGGTATAGAAAGTCTTATACTCTAATTTGTTAACTCACAGAGCACTCCTCTCTTCTGCTGTTACTGCACTTTTCCTTTTAATGCATTTCAACATGCTAGATGCTAAAACCATCTTCCTGTTATTTTACTAGACATTGAGTAAAGCAAGTCAGCTGTGACAAACTCCTCTTGTTTCTTTTCCTCAAGTAATATGTGAGCTCCAAAAATAATGAGATCATTGTTCATTGGTTATGGTCGTTAGAGTTTCACCATCTGAGTATGATATACAGCAATATCCTGCAGAGAAATTTTTGCACTGAAGAAACACTGTTTATTAAGTACTGGTGAAATAAAATTGGAAAAATATGACCACCTTTATTTTGGAAAATAATTATAGCTTCATGTCTTCAGGAGGAATATGGTAATCGGGGACTATTTATACAGTAACTACATGTGTTTTAGACATTCTTTTTATCTGGCTTTCAGTTTCTTCTCTATTCTTAACTCCATTCATATTTGTAGTGGATTGGAAGAATATAAACTTTTAAGACTATATTTTATCAGGTGAGCTAGACAAATTGTGTTATTCATCCTCTACTGGAAGGAATTTTCCCCTCAGTCAGTCCCCTTTCACTTTATGAGAAAATCCAAGGAAAATATTATACACTTTAATCCTGCTTTCTCACTCTTTTTCTACACTCTTTCTTTTGGGATATGAAGCTTTATTGATCCATGTGAAGCCTGGCTGTTAGTCTCTGTATTTTTCTCTGTATTTTTTACTTCTACTCTTCTCTTTCAGAAAAGTAATTATTTTTCAACTGATACATGAAATATTGGAGGTTTTTTTAAAAAATATATATATATATATTTCTACTAAATACCAAAATTGTGGACATCTTAGGTACACAAGTACATACACGCACACATACACACATATTGTATGAGTCATGCTTCCACAGACACAGAATCAAAAGGATATATGTGTGTATGTAAATGGAAGAGATTTATTTTAAGGAATTAGCTCACATGATTGTAGGGGCTGCAAGTCTGAAATCTGTATGACAGGTTCTCAGGCGGGAAGCTCAGGCAGGGCTTCTGTGTTATAGTCTTGAGGAAGAATTATTTCTTTTTGGAGAACCTCAGTTTTTGCTCTTAAACCTTCAGCTGATTGGATGAGGCCCACCCACATTATGGAGAGTAATCACCTTTACTTACATCAACTGACGTAAATGTTAATTACATCTGCAAAATACCTTCACAGCAACATCTAGACTGGTGTTTGATCAAACAACTAGCACCGAAGGCTAGTCAAGCGGACACATAAAATTTTATATATATATATATATATATATGTCTTGATTTACTATGATGGGTTTATAATAGAGTGACTATATTCTGAAGTGATTAAAAGTCTTACACAATAAAGATATCTAATCTTATATATATATATATATATATATATATATATACATATATAAACATGCACACTAAGAGAGAGAGAGACAAAGAAAGAGAGATATATCAAGCCTTTGAGGAGCCAGAGGGGTTCAGAAATCACAGAAATACCAAACCTAGATGGAGGATACGTAATTCTATTCTCCCATCCTCTAAATCATTGAGCTTGTATGAGAATAAAATTAAACTCAATTATAGTTAACATATATTTTGGTAAATTAACCTATACTGTTGTAAATGAATGTATTACAAAGTTAATATTACTGCAGAATTGTTGGTAAAAATCACATGTTTTTGGTAATTTATCATTAGGAAGTATAGAATAAAGACAAGTACTAAAGAAGATGTCACTTTAGAATATCCATAGGTACAGAAAGAAAGTACAATCCAGTGAAAGAAACTCTATCAACTTGGGGGAAAAACACATAGCATGATTTCAGCTCACTAAGCAAATCTAAAAGTCCTTGTCTCCTCACTTAAACATTATGATTCTATTATGTAGTGTTCATTGGACTGTGAAATAGCTATAATATGTTTTTTTGTTTTTTTTTTTTGCGGTACGCGGGCCTCTCACTGTTGTGGCCTCTCCCGTTGCGGAGCGCAGGCTCCGGATGTGCAGGCTCAGCGGCCATGGCTCATGGGCCCAGCCGCTCCATGGCATGTGGGATCTTCCCGGACCGGGGCACAAACCCGTGTCCCCTGCATCAGCAGGCGGACTCTCAACCACTGCACCACCAGGGAAGCCCCAATGTGTTTATTTTTTTACATAATCTTACTATAATAAATTGTCAATTGGCTCTTCGTATATTTGGTCTCCTATTAATATATTTAGTGTATTTGATTTTCAACTTCGTATTGTTCCCTTGTTATATGTGGGTGTTGCTACTTATTTTGGCTTATTTTTCTTAGCATCATTCATATTTTTAACCCTTTGACTTTACTGAACTTTGATTTTGTAAGAGTGAATATGTTAATACAGAGATTTGAATAGTTTTATAATTTTAACCACTAACACGTTAAATTTCTGTGTATCCTGGCAATGCCTATTAGAATACATCATAAAATCCTTTCCATTAATGCCAATTGCACAAAAACTAATTGAGTGAATACCATGGAAGGAAAATATAATGAACTAATTGGTATGCAAATCATTAGCAAAATGAAGCCAAAAGATTTTTAAATGGAAAAGCTTCAAAAATGGTTAAAGCAAAACTTCGCATCGTACGCATTCAGCCAGAATCCTACGTATTTTCAATATGATCAAAATAGCTAGGAGAACGAGTGTCATGTTTTTAAATTTCTGGACACTCTAAATATCTGTTCCCTATTATTTCTTTTTTTTTCTGTTTAAATATCATTATTGGAGTATAATTGCTTTACAATGGTGTGTTAGTTTCTGCTTTATAACAAAGAGAATCAGTTATACATATACATATGTCCCCATATCTCTTCTCTCTTGCATCTACCTCCCTCGCACCCTCCCTATCCCACCCCTCTAGGTGGTCACAAAGCACCGAGCTGATCTCCCTGTGCTATGTGGCTGCTTCCCACTACCTATCTATTTTACATTTGGTAGTGTATATATGTCCATGCCACTCTCTCACTTTGTCACATCTTACCCTTCCCCCTCCCCATATCCTCAAGTCCATTCTCTAGTAGGTCTGTGTCTTTATTCTCATCTTGCCCCTAGGTTCTTCATGACCTTTTTTGTTTTGTTTTGTTTTGTTTTTTAGATTCCATATATATGTGTTAGCATATGTTATTTGTTTTCGTCTTTCTGACTTACTTCACTCTGTATGACAGACTCTAGGTCCATCCACCACACTACAAATAACTCAGTTGCATTTGTTTTTATGGCTGAGTAATATTCCATTGTATATATGTGTCACATCTTCTTTATCCATTCATCTGTTGATGGACACTTAGGTTGCTTCCATGTCCTTGCTATTGTAAATAGAAGTGCAGTGAACATTTTGGTACATGACTCTTTGAATTATAATTTTCTCAGGTTGTATGCCCAGTAGTGGGATTGCTGGGTCATATGGTAGTTCTATGTTTAGTTTTTCAGGGAACCTCCATACTGTTCTCCATAGTGTCTGTATCAATTTTCATTCCCACCAAGAGTGCAAGAGGGCTCCCTTTTCTCCACACCCTCTCCAGCAATTATTGTTTGTAGATTTTTTGATGATGGCCATTCTGACTGGTGTGAGATGATATCTCATTGTAGTTTTGATTTGCATTTCTCTGATGATTAATGATGTTGAGCATTCTTTCATGTGTTTCTTGGCAATCTGTATATCTTCTTTGGAGAAATGCCTGTTTAGATCTTCTGCCCATCTTTGGATTAGGTTGTTTGTTTTCTTGATATTGAAATGCATGAGCTGCTTGTAAAGTTTGGAGATTAATCCTTTGTCAGTTGCTTCATTTGCAAGTATTTTCTCCCGTTCTGAGGGTTGTCTTTTGGTATTATTTATGGTTTCCTCCGCTGTGCAAAAGCTTTTAGGTTTCATCAGGTCCCATTTGTTTATTTTTATTTCCATTTCTCTAGGAGGTAGGTCAAAAAGGATCTTGCTGTGATTTATGTCATAGAGTGTTCTGCCTATGTTTTCCTCTAAGAGTTTGATGGTGTCTGGCCTTACATTTAGGTCTTTAATCCATTTGGAGTTTATTTTTGTGTATGGTGTTAGGGAGTGTTCTAATTTCATTCTTTTGCATGTAGCTGTCCAGTTTTCCCAGCACCACTTCCTGAAGAGACTGTCTTTTCTCCACTGTATATTCTTGCCTCCTTTATCAAAGATAAGGTGACCATATGTGCGTGGGTTTATCTCTGGGCTTTCTATCTTGTTCCATTGATCCATATTTCTGTTTTTGTGCCAGTACCATACTGTCTTGATTACTGTAGCTTTGTAGTATAGACTAAATTCAGGGAACCTGATTCCTCCAGCTCCGTTTTTCGTCCTCAAGATTGCTTTGGCTATTCGGGGTCTTTTGTGTTTCCATACAAATTATGAGATTTTTTGTTCTAGTTCTGTGGAAAATGCCAGTGGTAGTTTGATTGGGATTGCATTGAATCTGTAGATTGCTTTGGGTAGTAGAGTCATTTTCACTATGTTGATTCTTCCAATCCAAGAACATGGTATATCTTTCCATCTATTTGTATCATCTTTAATTTCTTTCATCAGTGTCTTTTAATTTTCTGCATACAGGTCTTTTGTCTCCTTAGGTAGGTTTATTCCTAGATATTTTATTCTTTTTGTTGCAATGGTAAATGGGAGTGTTTTCTTTCTTTCTTTTTGCTTTTTTGTGGTACGCGGGCCTCTCACTGTTGTGGCCTCTCCTGTTGCGGAGCATAGGCTCCGGATGCGCAGGCTCAGTGGTCATGGTTCACGGGCCTAGCCACTTTGCGGCATGTGGGATCTTCCCGGACCAGGGCACAAACCCGTGTCCCCTGCATCGGCAGGCAGATTCTCAACCACTGTGCCACCAGGGAGGCCCCTGGGAGTGTTTTCTTAATTTCACTTTCAGATTTTTCATCATTAGTGTATAGAATGCAAGAGATTTCTGTGCATTAATTTTGTATCCTGCTACTTTACCAAATTTATTGATTAGCTCTAGTAGTTTTCTGGTAGCATCTTTAGGATTCACTATGTATAGTATCATGTCATCTGCAAACAGTGACAGCTTTACTTCTTCTTTTCCAATTTGGTTTCCTTTTATTTCTTTTTCTTCTCTGATTCCTGTGGCTAAAACTTCGAAAACTATGTTGAATAATAGTGGTGAGAGTGGGCAACCTTGTCTTGTTCCTGATCTTAGTAGAAATGGTTTCAGTTTTTCACCATTGGGGATGATGTTGGCTGTGGGTTTGTCATATATGGCCTTTATTATGTTGAGGAAAGTTCCCTCTATGCCTAGTGTTCCCTATTCTTTCTGACTGAAAACTATTGGCATTTAGCAATAAGCTCTTTTCCGTTGATTAATTTGTGATGTCATTGTTGCAATACCAATTAGGCAAGCAAAGAAGAAAAGAGCCTGGTGAATATAAATTTAAGTCCTTCTGATGGTCACTGACTATGACTTAATCTCTCAGACTTCAAGAAGGCTATTCTATAAAATAGGGAAAACAGTATATTTTCCATATGGCAGTGATTAAATACAATGACTGTGTAATTTTTTTTTGTATAGTAAGTAGTCATTAGTGCCAATACTAGTAGATATATAAATGACATGTTTGTATTATATTGTTGATGTAGTATAAACCCATACATTCATATAAAAATACAGTCATATATACATACAAGTCTCTCTCATATTAATTTTTTAAGAATATTCCTTAAATCCTGATATATAAAATTATCTATCATATAATCACCTGTGCTTAGTGCTTTATAAAATTATCTCAATTCACATAACAACCTCAGTGGGGTAGGGATTATTCTCCTCATTGTGGATAAATTAACTGATATTCAAAAATGCTAAACAGCTCTAATCCCTTTAAATTGTAGTGAGAATTCACATGCTAGTCTGTCTGAATATAATGCCTGCATTGCAGCATCCAACAATACTTTCTTTTTTCATATGATAGCTGTCTTCTTTTCAACATGACATTTACTTCTACTCTGCCACTGATATTGTTCATTCAAATATTGCCAATATCTGAAAGATCACAAAATTCAATATTTTTTAAATTGTATTTTGTGTCACAAAACGATTGACACCCTGGAAGCCCTTCTGCTTTTTTAATGTTCTGCTAGTCTACATCCACTTGGTTTTCACCCTCTCTCACTGGCAGTCTCATTAACTTGTAGCATGTTGTGGTAGAATGGACTGTAGACATAGACCTGAATTAGAAGGTCCAAGAGGGAGGGGATATATGTATACTCATAGCTGATTCACTTCATTGTACAGCAGAAACTAACATAATGTTGTAGAGTAACTATACCCCAATTAAAAAAAAAAATCCTGTAATATTGTGCAAGTCACCTGATTCTGAATCACATTTTCTCTTCAGTGGATAATAATGGGACCTATCTTGCAGGGCCATCATGAAGATTAAATGGATACCATTTTTAAAGTACCTAATATATCATATCACGCTTCAAAATTCAGATGTATTACCTTAATAATCTATTTTTTGAGATTGTGGCCACAGATGTAGGGGTTTTCTGAAGTTTGCCATTGAACCCTATTCTCCTTCTACATTTTATTTCTGTTCTGCATTTCATCCACACTCATTATTCTCTAGGTACTCCTCTCCCTTCCTCACTGCTACTTGATTGTTGCATTAGTCTCTCCTCAGTTTCTCAGACTGTGTTCTCAAAATATTCTTTTTAATGCATACACCTTATCTAAAACAATTTCCAAAATGGTCAGTGACTATCACTTGCTATATAAAACACTACAATTTATATAACAATTGTTAAATTTATTTGAGAATCCTTCTGAAACTTGTCTTCCTAGTAAACATTGTCTATTTTGCCTGTTCTTCTTGAAATCAAACTCATTCTTCAAACTCTAAATCAAATTCTTCCCCATAATTAAAGTTATTAGAGATCCTTCTAGAGAGATTCTGTCTTCCATCATACATTTTACTTATTACATACTCTGTTGGTAACTTTCCTAGAACTTATCTTAGTTTCCTTCTCGTTTTACACAACATACATATGTACATACATGTGCACTCTTAGCTCCCACACTATTCACTAAACTGCCTTGATGAGACCTTACTTGTGTTTAATCACCTTTTTAAAACTTCATACATGGTTTTTGATTATTATACAAATGATATGGAAAATTAGTTAGCAAATTTCTAGAATCATAAAAATACCCAAGCAATAAAGGCAGATTCAATAAAATTTACTAATTTAAAAATTCTCTTATTGTTCTGATTTTTAATCTTAGATCAATGAAAACCATTAGATATGATCAATATTTCACTTTTAAATCATGATCATCAAGTTATATTCCCTAAAATGATATACTTATTTTCTTCTCTCACAACAAAGCTCACAATTTTTAGATATATAAAGGAAATGGTTAAAAACTGGAGTGGAAAATATTGCCCTTCTCTTTCTCAAGCCAAGTATACATGTCTTCAGATCAGTAATAGCCAGCCTAGAGAGTACTGGTATTAGATTTTTGTGAGCCATGCAGTGCCTCTAAAGAATTTATAAAACAGGAGAACATGAAGACTGAATTAATGTGCCATGCAATGTTATATGATATACAGCAAATTTTGTCAGTACCTTGGAAACAGCATTGCTTTGAAAGTTTCTTTCAGGCTACAGTTTGAGTGAGGCATTATGTTTGAAAGAGAAAATGGTTTTATTAATAAGATTCAGAAACCAATGCTTTATCTCACAACACTGCCAAACTAAATACAATGTAAATAAAGTGACAAGCTTAAGGAGAATAAAGGATAATCTAAAAATGAAAATAAGGCAGAAAAAGCATTTGCAATCATCACATTTCAAACACAATTGGAGGGATCTGAAATATAATCCATAAGAGTGAGAAAGAAATCACTGAACACGGTGCATGACAGGGCTGGAGGAGAAGGAAGTTCAGAGCTCCCTAGAACATTTATCATAGTAGCACTGTAAGTGCTTTTCTTATGAAGCCACTGACACTGAGTTTTCAATCCAGCCACACAAATGTGCAGCAATTTGAGAGTCAGCGCAGAAAGTCAAAGACAAGATTTCCCTCCATGGGTGTTGTCAAATACTGCGAAAAAAGACTTAAGGGGTTTTCACATTTGTATTCAACTGTGAATAGAAAATGAATTTCTCCAAAAGAGAAGTAATCCTACTCATTGTGACTCATTTCTACTTCAGGTTTTACTGTATTTCCCCTGTGATTAAGACAGCTTAGTTGTAACTGTAGTATGTAGGATATTTAAAGATAATCTGGGCAGACTGTAAACAAATGTTTAGATATTGTTCTTTTATCTATTGCTTATATATTTCAAACAGATGCCCTTTAACAGGAACTATTTTAAATAATTAATTTATTGTACAAATACTTGTAATATTTGAAGAAACACACATAAATATGTGCTAAATATGTTTTAGAAGTAATATGTAATGTCACCCATAAGATTTACTTAACAGTCCTCATTTTATATTTTAAATTTTAATTAAATCCAAAAGAAAAATAAAAAGGAGGTTAGCATTTATACAGAAACACCATTTAGAAAAATCCTATATTTAATATATGATTAGTAGGCAAAGACTGAACCTGGAAAGATGCCCTTATCTTGGGAAGCCTCTTGGAAAATTAATAGATTTTAATCTTATATATGAAAACATTGTCAATAATATCATTTCTTTTAAAGATATTTAAAGTGATTAATGCTGATGATGAAATAGAAAAAGTTCCTTGCACATTATCTTTAAATTAAAATAATAAAACCTTACCAACTACAATAGAAATATAAGAAGAACTCTGATTCATTATATATTATAGTGGCATCTATGAAAGGCCAGATCCTTTACACAGCAGGGCAAATCATTTAAAAATTATGGAAAGTACTTAGAGTAGTCTAGAATGTATTACTTATTTTGAAGGTGATGAAATTCATATATAAGAATGTTTATAAACTCACTCAAGCTAACATTGTTAAAGTCATAGTTGCCCTTTTTTACCTTAATGTATTAGTTAATTAAAATAATTTTAAACAATCTAACACAGGTGTCAGAATATGTCTGCATATTATAACATTAATACTAGCCATAAGTCCATTTATTTTCTTTAAAATCCCTTTTCACAATACATTCTGTTTAATTTTTTAATCTTTACCCTTAGATTCATTTAAAATTATAAAATATACAGCAAATCAAAATTGAATAAAATCTCCAATATTTTTAGTTTCCAATAATAATATTCCAATGTTGATTTCTAATAAGGTCAAAACACTTAATGATTTAAAGGGATACATATCTACTATCATCCATAGTGACATTTAAAATACATTTTAGTATAGGATTTTAGAATAAGCAACACAAAGAGAAACTGAGAAACAGGTGTCCATAAGATATGTTAATATACATTGCCTAAGACAATTCTGAGTAAGTACAATTCAGAATAACACTTAGAAATTCCTAAGTGTTGCTAAGAATTCCTTAGAAATTCCTAAGTATTCCTAAGAATTCCTTAGAAATTCTAACTGCAAAGTTCAAAAGATAAGAACAGGAAAATTTTAGGACAGGCAGTTTTGCTGGACTAAATGCTATGAGGTTTACTGTACATATTCCAGAAATAAGGATATATAAAGCTCCATCTAACCTTGAGAATAGGAAGAAGGAAATGCCCCAGTGAACTGACTGTGAGTTCACATAGGACCATCTGGAGATATCTATATTTGCAATTGTAATTCAGAAATAAAAACCTGCTTAAAGACAAAATAAACTTTATATCTGAAAATAATAAACCATACAGCATTTGGAACTCTGCAAAATGTAGCTCAATCACGTTAGAAATGGCAGTCTTATAATTCAGTATCTCAACTATACTTTTTTGTCAGATAGGCTTGGACACTTTCATCTGAATTCACAGATCCCAGAACATCCTTTAGCCATCTCAATGATAGTTCTTAAAAATATCTTTACACTTTCCATCCATAATAATCTATCCCATGGCATCTTTATCTTCTATCCCTGAAACTTTATAAAACTTCCAAGTAATAACACTGCCACACTAGCCAGCCAATGTCTGAAAGGACTCCCTGCGTGGCTGCCAGTTATACAAGCCTTACCTTCACAAGTCATCTTGGCCAGGGAAAGTCAGCAGGAGGATAAATCCAGATCTTGCTGTGCTCTCCAAACTTAGGACCTGGGTCAGGGCCACATCAGCTAGTAGGATTGGGCAACTCTTTGTAATTTCTCTTCCAAGGAGTTGCACCTATTTAAAATGTGTAAACCTTGAGTGATAGCTGCTGTCTCTGGATACTGGTCACTTAGCAATATTCACAAAGTGCTGCAGGAGCTGTACAATCTACATAGTGACATTTTTGGGGTATAAGTAGTTGGTCAATACAACTAGGAGATGCTCTCTGGTTATCCTCTCATCATATACACTGTCCTACCAAAAAACCAGAAGACTTCTAGTTAATAAAATTATTTATGATCCTTCATTCATTCAACAGCTATTTATTTAGAGCATATTACTCTGGATATATCTTGGTGAACAAACAGATAAAATACTTGTACTCATGGAGCATCTATTGCACTGAGTCCAGAGAGGTAATAAAGAAAAACAAGTAAGTTGTACAATAAGCTAAAAACTGGTAAGTAAGGGTTATTGAAATGAAAATAGAAAATTAAGCAAGATGGTGTATGCCAGAGTGAGGGTCAGGATAGGTATTTGAACAAACACCAAAGAAGATATGGCAATGATTAGTCTTGCTGCTGGACTGAGAATAGGGCTTTGATTTTCACTCTGAGTAAAAATTGGAGCCATTGATAAATTTTGATCAGATATATGAGATCTAACATATCTTGGAGTGATCAATTACTAAATATATAGATAATTTTGCTGCTATGTTGATTGAACTTCTGTTTTTAAATGACCTAACTTGCTACTCTATTGATAATGGAATCAAAGATTCAAAGAGAAAAAACAATTAAGACATTATGGCAGATAGGCAGAGGTGAGAGAGAATTGGCTTATAAGAGTATGGTAGCAGTGGAAATGGTGTGGGATGGTCAGATTCTAAATATCATTTCAAGGTAAACTCACTAGGATTTTCCGATTTGTTACATGTTCGTTGTGAAAGAAATAGAGGAATAAGGATCATGAAAATTATCAAGCCACGTATTTGCCCAGCAGTTTCCCCACTCCTTAAGGGACCAATACATATTTCACCATTCCATATACTCTTAATCCACCAAATTTGTGCTGTCCATTTGTCCAGCTCTACTAGTTTATTATAAAGATGAAAGGAAACACAAGATGAAGGAAGTACTAGATACTTACCATAACCATAGACTGGCCATTAGTTAATAAATATATTAAAAGATAATCAGCCTCATCATGATCAGGGAAATGCAGATTAAAACAACGAGACACCATTTCAAGCCCATCAATTTGGCAAAAAAAATATGTTTATACCAATATTGGTAAGTATATGAAGAAGAAATCATTCTCACATGATTTGCATGGGAATGCAAAAAAGCAAAAACAGTTTGATAAAAAATTTGATAATACCTAGTAAATTTGCTCATTTACTTTAACCCAACAAATCTTCCCCTGGATATAAATAGTACAGATTCTATTGTGCATGCTCTGAAGGAGACAGGAACAAGAATGTGCATCATATAATAGTTTGTAATAGCCAAAAAAAAAAACCCCAAAAAAACAAAACAAAAACCCAAAAAACAAATGACCCTGATATTTATCAACAAGTGAGTCAAAATTGTTTTATTCGTACAGTGGAATTGCATTATTTATTGCTATATAACACATAACCTCAAAATGTAGCTATTTAAGACAATACACATTTAATTATCTCACAGTTTCTGAGGAATGCATCTGGGCATGGCTCAGTCCTCTGGTTCAGGGTCTTTCACAAGACTGCAGTCAAGGTCATAGCTACATCTGTTGTCCATCTCAAGACTCAGCTGGGGGGGAGGGGATCTGCTTCTGAGCTCACTCACGTATATGCTGGCAAGATTCAGTTCCTTGTGAGCTACAGGGCTGAGATCCTCCGATCCTGTTGGCTGCTGGTCAGAGGCTTCCCGCACCTCCTTGTCACATGGACTTCTCCGTGTAGCACTCACAACATGGCAGCTGGCTCTGAGTCTATAGGGCAAACTATTATGGTTGGTGAAAGAGTTCAGTTAGCTCTCTTAAAGTATATTTCTCATACAGAAAGCATAGTTACTATAGAGCCAAAAAAAAAAAGAATATTAATTTCAAATCAAAAGATAGCATTTAAAATGGCAAATAGGATAAGGAATTCAGAAACATAAATGTGCAAGTGCTTTATAAAGATGTATAAAATATAATTAAATTCCCAAAGATTTAAATAGTAGAAAGTTGCATTCATTGATAGAAAGACACTGTAACACAATGATAAATAATTTCATAAAATAATTTATCAATCTAATACACCTCCAAACAATATTTCAAAAAGATTTTTCAATGAATATGAAGTTCTGAACCTGAAATTAATTTGAAAATGTAAACCTCCAAACATGGCAAAGGTTATTTTAGAGAAGAAAAGAAGGTCCTAGCAGATATTAAGACTAATTAAAAGCTGTATTAATTTGGTAAGTCATTCTAAATATGGGGGAAATAATTCAGTTAATAGTTCCAAGAAGATTGGCTATCTGAATGGAAGAAAATGGTGTATTCTTGCCCTATTTATACATTAAAAAGAAAAATATTCCCCAACGAATTAAAGAAATAATATGGATAACAAAACTTTAAAACTTAGACAAATATAGATTTTTCTTTTGATATTTACGTAAAAGAAAGATAAACAAGTTAAAACAATACAACCAATGACTTACTAACTTTGATTTCATAAATGTAAAAACTTACATGAGATTAAAGAAACTATAAACAGTAAGGGTAAGTATGAATCATAGACAAGGAGAGGATACACACAACATGTTACTGATAAAGGACTGATAAAGAACATATAAAAGCCACAGATTAATAATAAAAAGGAAAAAATCTAATATGAAATTGCCAAATAAGTTCAAAAGAGAACTCATAGAAAAAGAAAGGTAAATGAACAATTATGTATCAACAATAATCAGACAAATGCACATTTTGACAATGGTAGTATTTTACACCAAGGAGATTGGCAAAAATATGTGCAGCTAATAGCATCAAGTGCTGGAGGGTTTTCAGAAAGCAGAACTTGTTATGCATGGCTAATGGGAGTAAAAATCCATATAATTTATTAAACCTAGAAAGAAAATTGAAGATTCACATTTCCAACACATCAACATTTTCCTAGTTGGTGTCTACTCTGCAGAAACTCATGGATATGTACATTTTTATTGTCTGTAATTGCAGTGCTTGTAATAACAAAAAAGTGGAATCAAACTAAGTATCTTTCAGGTAAGGGAATGGATAAATAACTGTGATTTATTCCCACAAGGCAATAATATACACCAGTAAAAATGACTGTAGCACATCTTCATGAATCATGATGTAAAGATTTCAAAATCTAATATTGAGTGAAATGTTAAAATGTCAAAACTGTATTTAAAATAGGATTATCCATGTAAAGTTTTAAAACACACAGAATAGTATATGGTGCATGTTTAAATTTTATATGTAGCCTAAAGACAAAATTGTACACAGGAACCGTACCTTCAGGGTAATATTTGATCCCAAGAAGGAAGAAAGAAGAACTGACAGGGATTGAAGACTGCATCTGCTGCAATTCTAGTACTTTATTTGTTTGTTTTTTAAAAAAAGAACAATATGGATAATATATAGCAAAACATTGTATCATAGTACTGGGTCAGAATTATGTGTTATATTTTTACTCTGTAGTTTATGTTTGAAGCATCCCATTCATTTTTTTTAAACTTAAGTAAGTTTTCATGATAAGTTAAAATATATTTTAAATTATTTTGTGTATTCTAAATATTAGATATAATTTAAATTATACTTTTGTGTATTTCAGAATATGTGTGTGTGCCATATTTGTGTGTGTTCTTGTGAAACAGTTTAGATTAATAATAATGGTGTATATTTGCTTCTTTTATCACTTTTCTTACCAATTGCTGCCCACAAAACATATTGGACTTGCTTAGAGGAATTAGCGTGGTATTTCAGGGGATTTTAAATTACCAAGTTAATTTAAAAATAATAAAATATACTCTAATGCATTCTCAAATGCATTATTATTTTACTATCTTAATAACCTATGTTTGGTTAGCTAGGTTGGTTACTATAGATTCTAATAACTTAAACTTATAGAAACATGTTGCATATATCTAGTGACTTTGTTCATGTCAAAATTATACCTGAAACACCATTAGTAAGACAATGAACTATAAAAGTATTTGTAAGAAGCTATCATTTTTATAAAAAGTTGATTGGCTGACATTTTAGGCATTATAATGCTAATAAATACTTTTTATTAGATTTTCTGTTCTATAGACATTTCTAAGTACTTTGCATGCATAAATTTATTTAATCCTCATAAAACCCTATGCCACAGCTCCTACAGATGGGAAAACAGAGTCAAGAGTGTCAAGTAACTTGCCCAAGGGCGAGTAGCTGTGAAGTGGTACATCTGGCATTAGCACTCTGATAGTCTGTCTTCAGAGAAAAGCTCTTATCTCATTATCACATTTACTCTGCATGTGAATCCCTTTTGTTCATACTATATATGAATCTATTCCATAACTAGCTCAGTAAATACTTAGTGAATGCATTCTCGTATCAGTCATTATTCTTGGGCTGGGGATATGAAAGTGACAAGGATTTTTAATGCCCCTCCAAATTAAATAAACTATCCCAAACATGTTTACAAATCAAGGTATTTATACTTATCTGAATAGTCACATGGTTGAGTTTTTGGAAATCATACCAAATCCTGTATAACAACAACAAAAAGTGATATATCTAATATTGAGTATTTATTATATGCAAGGGAACTGTTCTAAGAGCTTCAGATATATTGATTTATATAAAATATACATACATACAAGTATGATATAATTATTATTATCCCCATATACTAATGAATAATGTGAGGCACAGAGATTTTAGATAATTTGTCTAAGTGCCATGAAGTACCAGATTTGAGTGACTGGATTGGGCTCTATTTGTAGTCTTCAAATGCCATTATTTGTCTAAATAATAATAATAATAATAAATAATGAAAATTAATAAGTTAAAAGAACATCCTTTATGGTTATTTCATCTATATACCTTTCAAAGATGTTTTAAAAAATTCTCTCTCTCTCTTTCCCTCTCTCTGTCTCTGTTATTTGTTTCACTATATGATTCTACTAGATCATTAAATCCAAGCCTGAGACCTATAAATATTTAAGCACCACCGAATTACCATGTGCTTTGATCCTAAAAGTAGAAATATTATTCTGTGATATTTCTTTTTTTTTTTTTACATCTTTATTGGAGTATAATTGCTTTACAATGGTGTGTTGGTTTCTGCTTTATAACACAGTGAATCAGTTATACATACACATGTGTTCCCATATCTCTTCCCTCTTGTGTCTCCCTCCCTCCCACCCTCCCTATCCCACCCCTCCAGGTGGTCCCAAAGCACTGAGCTGATCTCCCTGTGCTATGCAGCTGCTTCCCACTAGCTATCTACCTTACATTTGGTAGTGTATATATGTCCATGCCACTCTCTCACTTTGTCACAGCTTACCCTTCCCCCTCCCCATATCCTCAAGTCCATTTTCTAGTAGGTTCATGTCTTTATTTCTGTCTTACCCCTAGGTTCTTCATGACATTTTTTTTTTCTTAAATTGCATATATGTGTGTTAGCATACAGTATTTGTCTTTCTCTTTCTGACTTACTTCACTCTGTATGACAGACTCTAGGTCTATCCACCTTATTACAAATAGCTCAATTTTATTTCTTTTTATGGCTGAGTAATATTCCATTGTATATATGTGCCACATCTTCTTTATCCATTCATCTGATGATGGACAATTAGGTTGTTTCCATCTCTGAGCTATTGTAAATAGAGCTGCAATGAACATTTTGGTACATGACTCTTTTTGAATTATGGTTTTCTCAGGGTATATGCCCAGTAGTGGGATTGCTGGGTCATATGGTAGTTCTATTTGTAGTTTTTTAAGTTATTCACAGTGGCTGTATCAATTCACATTCCCACCAGCAGTGCAAGAGTGTTACCTTTTCTCTACACCCTCTCCAGCATTTACTGTTTATAGATTGTTTGATCATGGCCATTCTGACTGGTGTGAGATGATGTCTCATTGTAGTTTTGACTTGCATTTCTCTAATGATTAATGATGTTGAGCATTCTTTCATGTGTTTGTTGGCAATCTGTATATCTTCTTTGGAGAAATGTCTATTTAGGTCTTCTGCCCATTTTTGGATTGGGTCGTTTGTTTTTTTGTTATTGAGTTGCATGTGCTGCTTGTAAATTTTGGAGATTAATCCTTTGTCAGTTGCTTCATTTGCAAATATTTTTGTGATATTTCTTCTTTTCCATCTATCCCTTTCTTTTCCACTCTCCCCTCATCTCACTCTTGAAAATTACCAAGTTCGTCGTCTTATCCATCCTTATAAAATTTTTGTTGCTAGTAAGATGCTATGCCATAATCTACCTTCAAGAATTTTGTCAAAATTGAATTATGTTATCCTCTAAAATGTTCCCAGATTATGTGAGAACCAGAAAACTGGAAAATCAAAGTTTTAATGAAAGCTTTGTTTTGGAGGTTAAAATTTAAGAACCTATGTATTGATAGTACATATAATGTGCTTAGCTGTTGGTTCAGTAACATTCCTGATAAGACCTATGAAGATCAGAACCATGGACAGGGCATGCTCCCCCATTTGATGTCCATAGTTGTAGGTGAATAGAAAATATTTCATTACAGCAAGAGAAATGAGAGAGATGTGTAGTAATAATTTGTGCAATTATGAAATATTTTTGAAGACATTACTCCAGTGTGTTCTGGATGTTAAAATTTTGACATACTCACAAAATTGCGAAACAATTAAGAATGATGGCAAGAATAGTGATTGGAAATTAATCATTGCTGAAAACCTAGAAGTGGTATATTGATTTGCACTAAGAAAAATTTAAAAGTACAATGCCACAAGTACCTGGTTGCCTAACTTCTGCAGAGCTGATTTAGCACATGAGGGGGCAGTAAATTTAACAGAACTTTTCATAAAAAAGAGATGTGCATGGAACATCAAAAATACTGCTTAATAAATTGAACTACTTTAGAATTCCTATGACCGTTCTCTCTTTTATAATTTAGTGGGCAAATTCTGACAGAAAAAAACTTGCAGGAATATATGTATCATTATCATCTACTTCCTAGGAAAACAGTATGAGATATGCACTTTTTGAGAAAGTAGCAGACTATAAAATTAAGTATAAGTGCAAAAGACTTGGATTATTTTTACTGTAGTGTTATACAATAGCATGAATGCATATTATTATAAAGTACTGATAATTAACAACTCTCTGTTTCACTGTGTTTTATGGATAGTTTTCAGGTTTAACCGTTGTTAGAAATTACTGTAAGGGCAAAATTTAGGAAAAGATTTGTTTAACATACCTTGCTTCTGAAAACTTGAAAAGATTTACTCACTGAAGTAAATGTCATATAGAATCATTTTGTTTGATTTGAGGAACAATCATGAAAGGATATTATTTATTGATATTATGTGGTTTTAACCCAAGTGATATCTTTATCTTTATACGGCTCTTTTCCATCTATTAGGGAGTGAAGATTTACCAAAAAAAAAAAAAATATATATATATATATATATACATATATATATATCAAAGAACAAGAAACAAAACGAAACACAAAACAAAACAAAAACCTGATGTGTGTCTCTTTAAGTATCTAACCTTATTGGGAGGTATTTATTACCTTTTTCATAAACATTTTAAATGTATTTGTATGTTTTATGCCTACCAAACAGCATACACTGAATGTAGTAATGACTGTTCTTATGTCATTACGAAAACCAGCTTTGTTCATTTGTTCACCTAAAATTGCCTCTGTTTCCCTCAGGGCTCTCAGTTTTTTTAGCTTCTAACTCAGGAATACCACTCTGCATATCTACTTCATCCTTATTATATGCATAATTTTAAAGATAATTTTACGCTTTTTCTCCCCACTTATCTTGCACTAAATTCTATGATACTACTTGATTCAAAGAGTGGTTTATAAGAAGTTTTCAGATGGTTGAGGGTACTATATAGCTGTCATCTAAGTAATACTAGAATTACTTAAATATAAGCCAGTCGTGCATATTTAAAAATTTTATTACACTCAAATTACCTGACATAAATGTGAGAAAATAATTACTGAAAAGAAAATATATACAGACACCCATTTATATTTATCACTGGAAAACAAACTGAGATTAATGACTTAAGAACAAGAAATATATTAATTTTAAAATTAATGTTAACAATCTAGTTATAAAGCCTCTGAACGAAATACTTTTATGTCCCTTACTAGAAGAATCAGTCAGTAATTATTGTGCATGAATTCTACAGCAATGTTTGCCACTTGAGTTACCACTTGGTGGCAGCCATGTGTTTGGTATCCGAAGGCCAATTTGCTTCTTTTCTGTTGCGTGGGGTTTAGATGCTTTAAAAATATAGTCGTTTGCAAATATTTGCAAATGAAGCAACTGACAAAGGATTAATCTCCAAAATTTACAAGCAGCTCGTGCAACTCAATAACAAAAAAACAAACAACCCAACCCAAAAATGGGCAGAAGACCTAAATAGACATTTCTCCAAAGAAGATATACAGATTGCCAACAAACACATGAAAGAATGCTCAAAATCATTAGTCATTAGAGAAATGCAAATCAAAACTACAATGAGATATCATCTCACACCAGTCAGAATGGCCATCATCAAAAAATCTACAAACAATAAATGCTGGAGAGGATGTGGAGAAAAGGGAACCCTCTTGCTCTGTTGGTAGGAATGTAAATTGATACAGCCATTATGGAAAACAGTATGGAGGTTCCTTAAAAAACTAAAAATAGAACTACCATACGACCCAGCAATCCCACTCCTGGGCATATATCCTGAGAAAACCATAATTCAAAAAGAGTCATGTACCAAAATGTTCATTGCAGCTCTATTTACAATAGCCAGGACATGGAAGCAACCTAAGTGTCCATCAACAGATGAATGGATAAAGAAGATGTGGCACATGTATACAATGGAATATTACTCAGCCATAAAAAGAAACGAAATTGAGTTATTTGTAGTGAGGTGGATGGACCTAGAGTCTATCAGAGTGAAGTAAGTCAGAAAGAGAAAAACAAATACCGTATGCTAGCGCGTATATATGGAATCTAAGAAAAAAAAAAAAGAAAATGGTCATGGGGGGCCTGGGGGTAGGACAGGAATAGAGACACAGACCTACTAGGGCGTGGACTTGAGGATATGGGGAGGGGGAGGGGTGGGCTGTGACGGAGTGGGGGAGTGGCATGGACATGTATACACTATCAAACGTGAGGTTCATGGCTGGTGGGGGGTGGCCGCGTGGCACAGGGAGATCAGCTTGGTGGTTTGTGGCCACCTGGAGGGGTGGGATGGGGAGGGTGGGAGGGAGGGAGACGCAGGGGGGAGGAGATATGGCAGCATATGTGTATGTGTGGCTGATTCGCTTTGTTGTAGAGGAGAAACTGACACACCATTGTGGAGCAATTGTACTCCAGTAAAGATGTTAAATATATATATATATATATATATATTCGATCTTAGGCAAATTAAACTTATTATGGGGAGAATAATATCCATTAACAGGACTAATTATTGCTATATATGTAAGTATATATTACATGCATATTTTCCCCCGGCTTTACTGAGGTATATATTTGACAAAATTGTAAGATATTTAAAGTATACAAAGTGGTTATTTGATATAACGTTACATTGTGAAAGGATTCCCTCCATCGAGTTAATTAACTCATAACCTCACACAGTTAACTTTTTTTTTTGAGAGTATTTAAGTTCTACTATCTTAACAAATTTCAGTTATACTTAAAAGGTCATCATCTATAGCCACCATGTTATACATTAGATCCTCAGATCTTATTTGTCTTACAATTGAAAGTTTGTAGCTTTTTGCCAGCCTTCCTATTTCTCCTACCTCTAGCCCCAGGCAACCACCATTCTACTCTGTTTCTATGAGTTTAGTTTGTTTAGGATTCCACATATAAATGAGATCATATAATATTAATATTTGTCTTTCTCTGCCTGGCTTATTTCATTTAGCATAATGCACTGCAGGTTCATCCATGTTGTCATAAATGACAGGATTTCCTTCTTTTTTTTGCTGTACGCGGGCCTCTCACCGCTGTGGCCCCTCCCGTTGCGGAGCACAGGCTCCGGATGCGCAGGCTCAGCGGCCATGGCTCACGGGCCTAGCCACTCCGCGGCATGTGGGATCTTCCCGGACCGGGGCACGAACCCGTGTTCCCTGCATCGGCAGGCGGACTCTCAACCACTGTGCCACCGGAGAAGCCCCGTGGATTTCCTTCTTTTTAAAGGCTGAATAGTATTCCATTGTGTATCTATAGATATATGCACAAGTATATATCTATCTGTATCTATATCTATATATGTATCTCAAATATTTATTTTCCCATTCATTCATGTAGGGACACTTAGGTTGTTTCCATACATTGGCTATTGTGAATAATACAGCTATGAACATTGAAGTGCACATATCTCTTTGAAATAAATATTTTATTTCCTTTGGGTATATGCCCAGAAATGGAATTGCTGGGTCATGTTGTAGTTTTATTTTTAATCTCTTGAGGAACCTTTAGACTATTTTACATAGTGACTGTACCAATTTACATTCCCACCAACAGTGTACAAGTGTTCCCTTTTCTCCGCATCCTGGCCAACATTTGTTATCTCTTGTCTTTTTGATAACAGACATCCTTACAGATGTGAGGTGATATTTCATTGTGGTTTTGACTTGCATTTCCCTAGTGATTAGTGATGCTGAGTACTTTTTCATGCATTTGTTGGCCACTTGTATGTCTTCTTTGGAAAAATGCCTATTTAGGTCTTTTGGTCATTTTTTAATTGGGTTACTAGTTTTTTTTTTGTGTGTGTGTGTGTGTGTGTGTGTGTTTGCTATTTAGTTGTATAAGTTCTTTTTATATTTTGGATATTAACCCTTTATCAGATATGTGGTTTGCAAATATTTACCCCCATGCCATAGGTTGCATTTTAAAAAATGAAGTGTAAACATTATTTTTAAAAGATTTAAAAAGAGATTTTAGCTTTTAAAATCATTCCTTGGTGATTGTTTCAATTTTACATAAGATTATTTTCATCCTTAACCCAACAGTCAACTAACTCATGTGCTGTATTCAACCTGGACATAAAACACTCCAGAAGTCTTTGGTATCTTTGATGATAAAATTATGTCACATATGTTGGTTCTTGGAGACCTGAAAACTTCCATACTCTGAGGATTCCTGGGATTTCTCTGAAAATTCTTATATACCTACTTTTCCAATTAGGTGCAAAGACCTATTTAGGTGCTAATCCTAAAATATTAACGGATTTTCTTTTCTGGGAATTCTTCTTTTCTGGTCTCAGTTAAGTGTGAGAAATAGTTGTCGGTTTTGTCCATCACTTCCTTCTAGACTTAGTTTTGATTTTAATCCCCTCTGCCTTGTCATCTGTGTAATCCCCATGACGTATTGCTCACAGTCAGGAAAAATGCTGACTTTCCTTACTATGGAAACTTTCTGCTGATAGCTTCAATAACAAAAGGTGTTCTACCATTCTTCTGTTTCCCATAAAGTTCCAGTTTACATTCCTTTTAAGTTTAACATCATTCAAAGTTCCCAGAATATGGTTTCAAAATTTTTGATTAGTCAAAAATATATTTTTCTTACCTCCTTGGAATCAGTGTAAGCCATTTTAATTTAACATGCCATTTTCTTTCTACATAGATATTTTAATCAAATTAATTCCTGAAATGATCAATACCAAAGTATTTATATTGTTTAGATAAAATCAGAATATTAGGGTTCTTCTTGTTGTTGTCATGACACTGATATCAAGTGTACTTAAAGTGGAATTGTTTCAGTGTACTTTTTGCATGAAAATAAAATTTGACATCACCATCTATGGACAAGAATAGAATGTATTCTTTCTATCTCTTGTGGAATAGAATGTATTCCACAAGAAGTTATATGTTTTACTTTTTTCTTGAAATTAGTAACTTGAGTCATGATACATATTCTCCTTGCTACGTAGAAATAGTAACCAGAAATAACAATTGCTTTTGTTTGATGTTCAGTAATAGAAGTTAAATCTGGTGATCATACTGAATATCATTTTCAATATACATGCCCAGCCTTCTAAAATAAGGTATAATTTCTATATAGAGTACTGGAAAGTACACACTTTATTTAATAGCATACGTAGGTTCATAATTTTCACATACATCTTGAAAAATAAATTAGGAATTCTGAGTAAATTTATGTGTAGGTTTAATATTTTAGAGCATTATGTATTCATTATTTCATATTAATTCATAACATTTTCATGCTAATTATGAATGGTCTATTGATATACAGCCCTTAGTGAAGAAGAGGAGTATTGAGTAGTTCTATAAAGTAGTCATAGACGTTTCACTAATATTTGCCTAAAGCAACCTTATTAATATTGGAAAAATTAACAATCACCACTTGAATAAAATGTATGTTGGGCTTTCCTGCAGTAATTATCTGTGCATTTATTAACATTATACTATATGTCAGAAAAACACCTTGCTCAGTAGGTAGCATGATTAGTGAAGGAACAAGATAAGAGTCCTGCTCTCATGAAATTTGCAGTGTAATAAGGAAAACAAGTAACAAGAAAAGGCTAGAATGTGTAATGATAAGAAAAAGAACCAGACACTATGTGAGCAACTAATGTAAGTATCAAACTTAGTTTGGAGGCAAGATCATGGAAAACTCTCTGTAAGAACATAAAATATGCAATGACATATTGTTTAAATGGGCATACACATATGAAAGAAATTTAAATTTCAATTTGAATAAACTTTTTTCCTAGAAAGTGTTTGAAGTATTGATTTTTTTTCCCCCAAGGAGAACTTTTTCTGTTAAAACACTCTGCAAAGTTGCTGATTTTCAATTTTATAATAACTCTATTCAGTGATGACATTACTTATTTGCACATTATCCATGGTGTGAACTATATGTGCACTATTTTTTTCCCCTGACCTCTTAGCCCAGGGTTTCCCTAAGACTTAATGAGTATCTGGAATAGTAGGAGTTTAAATATATATATATATATAGGGGTATAGTTGTTTTACAATATTGTGTTAGTTTCTACTCTACAGCAAAACTACAGCAAAGTGGAGTTCCCTGTGCTATACAGCAGGTTCTTATTAGTTATCTATTTTATACATATTAGTGTATATATGTCAATCCCAATCTCCCAATTCATTCCCCCTGCTCTGCATTTGCCCCCCCACCTTGGTGTCCATACGTTTGTTCTCTGGAATAGTAGGAGCTTTTAAGCAGAGTTAAGAATCCTTGATCCATAAGATTACTACCTTATATGAAATGTCTGACCTGATGGCTGTTATTGTGCTGAGAATTTAAATGAATGATAAATAAATTGTGCAGCAGATTATTTTCCAATTCAAGTAGATATTCAGTAATAAGTAAATTGCAGCTAATGGTACTTTAGTTCCATATTTTACTTTTATAGTTTTATAGTAGCTATGTTTATAAAGACATAACATCCTCTATAGTATATTACAATTTTAAAAGTAAAGCATTGTAGCAAAAGAGTTTTCAAGTAATTTCCACATATCCACCTGGTAAGTCAAAATAGGACATCAAATCAAAATAGGACACCAATTATTCAAACATCTTTCGTCTTATGTAATCTTATGACAGGTATACAGGGGAAAAAAAGGAGATGAAGTATTGAAATGCTTTGGTAGCAGAGATAAACATAGCTTTATTTTTTTTTTTTTTACCAATTTAAATTTTCATTAGAACTTAATGAAATATAAATGTTTCTGTATTTTATATTTTCAGTTTTGACAAGTAAGAAGTACCTGGGATTGAAATATTCAAGAAGTTTCCAAGGAAATTAAATCCATAGTTTTATTTATTTCTCCTCTGATTGAATAATATTTAAATTAATTATTATTTTATATGTAAATTAAATTGACAGGTATTGAAAAACGACATCAGTAGATGCACCTAGTCCATTTTATTATTTCTAAAAATTCTACATTAAATTCATTACTTATTAAACTCTCCAGAGAGATCTAAAATTATAAATTGAAAAGGAGTCAAGTGCTGAATATACTTCTAAATCAATTAGGACCTTTATACTGAATGTAACAGAAGATTCAAATAACACTGGTTATATGATGAAAGGAATTAATTGACTCACTTAATTATAAAGTATAGAGGTATAATTGTATATAGATACAGCTTTATCCAGCAGCTTCATCTCTGGATTTGAGCGGAAAATTCACCCCTCCATCTCCCCACAACTGTTTGTTTGCATAGTTCATTTCTACCCTACATTCAGATCTCAGCTCAGAGGTCCATATCTCTGAGGACCACCCATCACCAACCTCTATCTTTACTGGGCTAGATCAAGTCCCCTTGTTACATATCCTCACAACAGCCTTTATTGTTTTTTTTTAAATTGTGTTTATTAGTAAAGCAATATACTTATTATGAGGGTTTATAATTAATTATTTTCTTGCCTGGGATATCATAGCCATGTAATCTGCACTTATGGAGTTAATGAATGCTTAAAAGAAATCAAGCATCTATCATCATTCTTAACATACCTAGTCACCATGAGCATGAATCCTCTGAATGTTGCTTTCTCTTGGACTTTGTTCACTGTCTGTCATTGCATCTTTCTCTGATGAAATCCTGTCATCCCTCATGAAACTTCCCTGATTGGTACCCCTCACAAAAACACAAAAAATACCCTCTGTCTTTTAAACCTAGAGAGGTATTACCTCTTTCTTTTGACATTGATCATAGTCATATATAGTCTAGATATTTGGGGACATGTGTTATACTCTCTACTGAATCATTGAATTTGGAGAGTATGAATTGTGTCATCTTTCAATTTTCCACGGTGAGAAATTCACAGTTATCAATAAATATGTTTGAATTCACAAATACATTAAATGAAAGATGTGCTCCTCTTATTTAAAGTTTGAATGTTTGATATTTTTCACAGCTATCAATGTTTCCTTGTAAATGTGAAAGGGATTTGTATCTTGATTCTACAAAATCATGGTCAAATACTTGCAAATTAAACACTATGAAAGAATTATCCTCTAAAACAACAAATAGATTTTTATTACATAATGGTCTCCTCACATCCATTTGTACGTAAAATAAAATGAGATAAATTCAGTTCCCTTTTATGATTCCTAGTATTCACACGAAGATAGATATTAGGCAACTTCATGGGTCCTCTTTCCCATAAGATAGAATCTCAATAAAGTCAGTAGATATATATAAGATCTAAAAAACAAAGATCTAAACCAAATAAAATATAAAGTGAAAATGATTCTCTATGTTTTGACAATGGTCCTTTATAAAAATATGTTTTGTCAGAGATTTTTTTTTGGTCAGAGATTTTTGATATCCAAAAATATCTATCACCATTAATAGATAAAAGTGTCAATTTTGATAAATGAGAGAAAACTATTTTCAAGATAATTTATATCTTTGTATTTATACTTACTAGTTTTATTTTCACTTATGAAACTTGGTAATTTCTTTGTAACTACTAAAGTACAATTTTATCTGAGTACAGTGCTCAGGTAAAGTAATTATCGATACAAACTGTTGAAAGGTAACTGTTTTCTACTTTCGTAGGCATTTTCAAAATAAAATCTATTAAACTTGGGAAATTTGGATTTAAGCTATGACAGTGTAGTATTTATAACATACTTTATTCAGGATTGTTTAGGTCACAGCATAGCTGATGACCTAATAAACATACATAATAGCAAACTCTCAAGTTCAAGTAATACCCACAGACATCATTTTGTTCTGTGTGCATGTGAGTGTGTGCATTTTACAAATCAAGTCTGGAGCCTTCATGTTTTCCTTGTAACCCATAATATCAAAACAACAACAGAATCTTTACCCTAGGCACTTTGGCAGAGTTGGTTTAGGATAGAAAGCTAGAGTTAAGCAAACAGTCTTGTTTTAACACAATTTCTCTATCATATTTGTTCTTTTTTAATTCTTTTTGTTTTGTTTTCCTTAGGGCCAAGCCTGTTAACCTGAGAATTCTGCTCATTATTTATGTTTCTATCCCTGGTTTCTCTGCTTTCTGAGTCATTAATTGCTGATTGATATTTAATCCTATTTCTGGAGGCACATGGTTGGTATTTTCAGGAGAATGAGCAGAAATAATACAGCTGTAATGGGCATGACTACCTAATTCCATAATCCTTTCATTAGTCAGGCATCCCATTTAGTAGAGGATTTAATCCTGCAGAGAGCCCTGAGGGATCAGGTCACACTGTCACTGTGGTTTCAAATTTTTTAAGGTTTCATATCATTTTTTGTTTTTGTTTTGTTTTTTTTTGTTTTGTTTTGTTTTTTTAACATCTTTATTGGAGTATAATTGCTTTACAATGGTGTGTTAGTTTCTGCTTTATAACAAAGTGAATCAGTTATACATATACATATATCCCCATATCTCCTCCCTCTTGCATCTCCCTCCCTCCCACCCTCCCTATCCCACCCTTCTAGGTGGTCCCAAAGCACCGAGCTGATCTCCCTGTGCTATGCGGCTGCTTCCCACTAGCTATCTACCTTACGGTTTGGTAGTTATATATGTCCATGCCACTCTCTTGCTTTGTCACAGCTTACCCTTCCCCCTCCCCATATCCTCAAGTCGATTCTCTAGTAGGTCTGTGTCTTTATTCCTGTCTTACCCCTAGGTTCTTCATGATGAAAAGTTCTACCTAACTACTTTCTATAACAAGCTGTGGCTATAGGTAAGGTGGGACTTAAAACTCTCAGCATATTTAAGTATTTCAGAGCAAATGATAGCATAATTGTGAACATTGTGACTACTCTTTATCTTACATTTCAACTCAGAAGTAGAATTTTCAATTCCTGTTAAAATCAGAGCCCCAACTTCCAAATCTCTGAGTAAGTCTCCATTTAAATGATATTTTAGCTTAACTTACAGCCTCAAGGTTGCGTTTGAATAGAGGGTTTATCTCCCAGGTTAAGAATATCTATTTAATATACATTTTCTTTTCTCCTTATCAAAGCACATGTTCTGTTGGGCAGCAATCAGTTCAAGGTTTACAGTTCTCCAAATTAATTTGAGACCTGCTTTTTAAGAAATTTGAATTAAATGTAAATTCATTTTGCTGTACAGGTGTATTATCCTAATGAAGAGCATTAATAAAAAATAAACTTTATTCATCAAATCATGCAATGTGGTATGGTTTAAGTGGGGTTTTTTAAACAGTATTCATATTTAGTGTTATTTAGAAGTTTTAGACATTATTAAATGCTGAACTGCAGATACTGAAAGAATAGAACAGGGCTTTTGAAAGACCTGCCAACTGTTTAAAACAGTTTGAAATATTTACTCAATGCATTTTAATCCTTAAAACTAAAAACCACATCACCATGATAAATTTACAAAATGGATATCAGTTGCCTTCATTTAGTATAGAAGTCAGCCATAAACATTCAACATTGGGATGAAACATAAGAAAACTATTTGGATTTACATCATTTTTTTTTCTTCAAAATGATACTTAAATTTGAATTTTTTCTTAGCCAAGAAGTATTCTTCTGAAGCTGTACATTAGAAATTTTACAAATTACCTTTTAGTTATGGAGGAGAATTTATTTTAGAGCATTAGAAGGGAAGACCAAATATATTATTATATACAAAAATAAAACAGATCAAGGTGAAATCATAGAAACATTTATAATCATGAACACTTTGGTTTTGAGTTGTACATTTAATTTTAGAAGGACAGTTTTGTTATTCATTGAATAAAATGGGGGCATTTGAATATTTTTTCCTCTTAACATTAGCGTTTCTTAACTCATGCCTACATCAAAGCACTTTTCATGAGGGTAAAGCATGTAAAATTTGAAGCTTTAGTCATTTTAGTACAAACATTAGGAAGATATTCTTTCTTGTAAAAAGTTGTAATAAGATGGCCATTTTCCCCTGACATAATCAACTGGAAGTTCAGAGAGTTGTTTACCTCAATTTCCTAGGGTTACAAAGTGACAGCTTCTCATATTATAATACTGATAAAGGCTTCAATCTCATGGCATAATCTGCTCAGAGCAATTCCCCTTTGTGGGTCATGACAGCAGATAATGGAAGCATTTGTAATCTCTAGATACAATTGGACTAAATGAAATTAGATTCCCAATTTCCTCCATATGAGAATATTTCCTAATGTCAGCATTTATTGACCAATAATCTGAGGGGTTGACATTGTACAAAAGAGAGAGATACACAGAGCTTTCTCATCTCTTTTAGATTTGCCTCTAGAATGTTTAGTCTTTAAACATTTAAGCAAACTGAAAATTCAGATGTTGAGCAAACCCAATGCTAAAAGGGCTGGTGAGGAATTTTTCCCTGAGGCATTTGCAACCCATACTTCAAAAAAATTAAAATGTTTCTGTATGAAGAGGGAGACAGTGCATGCCACAGCAACCATCCTCAGGCGATGCTCATCCAGGCAGACATCTGGAGCAGAAAATTTTAAGAGGGAAAAAATGTAGTTGAGGGAGGAAACAGTAGGCAAACAGTCTGTTACTCATAATCCACATAGGGTATTATGCTTTGCAACGAGCCAGTGTTCATAAAAATTAATTATCTTCCTTTGAAGAAATTATTAGATATTCCTTATAATGACTCAGTGTTGTGATCGTTCAACGTTAGGGTGGTATTATAAAATGTAAACCTTCGTGTTTTTAAGCATTGAATTTGCTAGTATCACACAGACCATCAAATTAAATTTAGGTACATTTTATGGAAGAGCATTTTAAAGATGAAGGTCAGAGAGACTTTTAACTCACATATATATATGCTAATTATGTTAGGTAAGTTTACATTTTTTTCCCTTCCAAACTGCAATTACCTTAAGAAAAAATTTAGCTGTTTTCCTCTCTTTCTGTATGTCACACAAACACACAAAATGACACTATCACCTAAACAATGCCATCGCCTACATTCTGTTTCTTCTAGAAGATATTGTGTTTGAGCTAAATATATATATATATATATATATATATATTTTTTTTTAATGTTGCAAAATGCCTCTACTGAAGAAGGGTTAAAAGCAAGGTGAAAATTAAAACTGTTTTAGAAGGGACTATATCAAGTACCCAACAGATTTCTATCAACCATTTATGAATTGTAAACCATTCCCATTGGGGGTGGCATACATACTTAAAAAGTAACATTCAAAAGCATAATGTCATCTCCCAAAAGTTTAGGAAGTTTTAACTACTAAAATCATATTAACATACAAAAATATATCAGATTAATTTGCTAAAATATTTTCGAAAAAGCAAAAACCTGCATTCTGCACAAATCCCTTCCCAAAAAGAAACTTGATTTTTGTACTACACTGTTACATATCCAGCCATTGGAAAGGCTACTTTATTTTTCTACTTCTTTTCCTGAGAGCCAGATTGGTGGAAAGTACTTAAACTGGATTCTGGTTCTGGCTCTCTCACTAATTATCCAAATTGTCTCTGGAGAAACCCCCTAAATTATTTGCCTGACAATTTATTCATCCAGAAAATTGTGCTATTTATAACAGTTTATAAATTTATATCTTTATATCTACTGTCTCATATTTTCCCCACATCAATCCCGTGAGATATCAGGGAATCCCCATATCACTTAATATCAACTGCGACCCAGTAAAATATCATGACTTATTAAGGTTTTATAGTGAACTGGGGTAAGTTATCTATCTTCTGTGTCTCAATTCTCATCTGAAAAGATGGAGATAATTATATTTACTTCACAGGGTGGTAAGGATTAGTTGACTTAATATTTATAAAATTTTTGTAACAGTCCTTGGCACAAATAAGTACCAAATAAATATCACAATTATTAATATCATTGCTGTTATAAATGGCATCATCACATAGTATTCTCTATTTGTTGAGTATTATTAATAAATCCAAGATACATTTTGGGCTATCATGTATCTCAAACAACTTCAGTTAAAAAGAAAAAGTCAAAAAAAAGTCAAAAAAAAAAAAAGAAATTAAAAGAAAAAGTCACCTGACTTTTAAAATGTCAGAAAAACAAGGACTAAAACAAAAAGTGGCATTTAAAAAATATCTTAAAAACTATCTTGTGCTTTTGGAAATTATTTATAAAACAATTTATAAAATAGCCATAGGTTCTTCATAATTTTTCTATGAGAAAAGACCTTAACTACAACATTCTAAATGATGATAAAAGCATTGTGTAGTATTTTCACAGTTTATATACATTGGTCCTGTTTACTTAAACGATTAAGTTCTCCTATGACATGTATAGCATATAGCTGTGGCTTTTCATATTTTATAACTTTTGGAATTAAAATGCATATATGCTAATTAATTTGGCCAAGTTCACTGAGGATATGTGAGGGAGTTCAAGCTGTAACCCAGATTTATTCAGTACAAGTCGCATGTGCTTTACCCCACTGCAGTAGGGCAGATGGTGGATAGGCTCTAATGACAAGCTGTCAGGGAAATCTTGCCAATTCCATTCATGTGAAGCATGTGCCAGGTTGTAAAGCGTTTATTCCAGGTAATTTAAGGAACTGAAATAGAGTCTCTGATTTAATTTTTCAAACGTAGTCTATGTTTTAGTAGAAAAATTTACATATTATTGAGCATCTTCTTAATCAATATCTGCTTAAACGTGTTATATTTGTGATCAATAAAATTTGGTCCTGAGGTTTCAAAAACTGAGTTCATTACTTGGTTAGCATCTACACTAATTGATAGTACAAGAAGGAAGAACAAATATTGCTAGTTGTAAAACTAAGGTCTATCTAGAAATCTAGGTTGAGAGCTTGAAGGTTAATATTATCAAATAAAGATTCAGGAATTATTAAAATTATGGATCTCAGAAAAAGACTGTAGAAATTCACTCCTTCATTCAGTCAGCCATTATACTACAATTGCTGTGTACCCATTGAATTCTGGAACTATATTGGGTGACAGGAATACAAAGACAGTATGTAAGAAGTATACTGACAAATGCTTACTGGTCATTTGTTTTTAAAATGTAACTAAGAGCTGAGGCTTTTGGAATCATCACCAAGGGAAAGAAGTGTATAGGAAGAAATAAGAATAAGAAATAAGAATAGCAGAAGAAATGACTGAAGACAAGGTATACAGAAAGATAACTTTCCCTGTGTATTTTAGACTCTCTTATTTAAATAAATAAATAAGAGAATAATACCAGATGAACTATCAGCTAAGGCATCATAAATACCTAAATTAATTCTTCATACACAGAAGTATTTTTGAGATAAAGCACGGACTCTTAAAAGAGATACAGAAAACCTGTAAATCAGACGCTTCCAAGATTTTAAAAACCAAAGAAAATAATCTAATGTCAGCTCAGGCAATGGTTGCATGAAACTCAGTATTCCGGATGTTCAATATTTCTATCAGTAAAGAGCAAAAGTCTTAGAACCACAGGAAGAAATAATTCCAAACACATACATATGTTCCAGGCCATCTGAAAATTAGAGTTACATCTTTTTACGAAATTATAAAATACTGTTAATTCTTTGTAGGGGAAATATTATATCTCATAACGTTTAGAAGAGCTTCAAATACTACTGATTGAAATGTGTTTGGTGCAGTATTTCCCTTTTTGGGGTTTTAAGAAGTACAGACATGCTTGAGCTAACCAGTTGATGAGAATTTATTTTATTGTTAAGTCTTCAAAGCTGTACTCCGTATTATGGTTAGCTAGCTTTGGCTTTGGTCCTGACACCTAGTCCTGACATTAGTAGCCTCAGTGGTGTAGTCATATGATCATCTAACGAGAAATACCTGAGACCATATTTTTTTTTAAGAAGTCTAGGGCCATTTGCCAGCACTCAGATGCTGATTAGAAGATGGAAATGTAAATGGCTGGCAAAAGCCACAGCTTGCTCCCTAGGTAATAAAGCACACATGTGTTTGGGAGACTGGTAACAGAAAGATAGAGAAGGGATGGTTTCTATTCAAGGAAAGTAAGAGTCTATCTTACATGTAAACAAAACAGCATCAAGAAAGATAGAAACAGTTCTAATTCCAAGATGCATGAGTGAACCACATAGGAAATGCTTTTTAATGTCTATATCCCTTCACCCAATTCTGTCTTAATTGATCTGGGATGGGACCCAAGCACTGGTATATTTTAAGTGCCTCCTGAGTGATCTAATGTGCAACTAGAGTTAATAACTTGGGTCTAGAATAAAAAGTGTTTTTCTGACAGCCCATATTAATGTGAGACCAGATCAAAGTTGGTGGAAAGTCCTAGAAGGGCACAGAATATCTTATTTTCTGCACTTTTAAAAGGCTTCAGCTAGCCAGCCAAAATACTAAATTCCTTTCAATATGAAAGGAAACTTTTTAGTTCTACCTATAAGGAAAGAAAAATAAAACTTAGTGGAAGGAATAGACACACCAAAAACCATAGTGATTGCAAATGTTTGGTTAGTTTACATTTGACAAATTGAAGTAAGCAAATACATGATCTGTGCATATTGTCATATGCCACTGTAAACTCTCAAGGACTTTGCTGTTTTTCTTTTTAGAAGAGGATGGGATTTTGTTATGAACTATGTGAATTTTTCAGGGAAAAAATATCGCCTTTAAAAATTTTATTTTGAATTAAATTTACATATAACCTCCATATGAAATTCCAAAATTATATTTAAATGCCACAGAAGAGGACATGCTCTATCACAGTATTTCTTTGCAATATCTGTTAACTTTATTGATTAACTGTTTCCCCAACTTCTCTTTTGTATTGAATCCATGACAAGTAATGTGCCTCTTCGGTAACAGGCAGAGCCAGAAGTCGTCAAAATTCTTCAATCACCATCTAAAATAAGTTGAGAATACCCAGTATCCAAGGAAGGTACAACTTGCAAGAACAATGTTGTGGTGACTGAAAGAGTGTTGAGAAACATCTTGGACTACTTCTTAGCATGTTTCTCCACTTTTCTATTTGCCAGCCACACTATTCATCACGACAACATTCCATGGACATGCATTCCTCCAAGCTTCTGCTACTCTCTCTGCTTGGATACCTTTTCCCTCCCTGTATCACTCATTCTTTATTCAGAGATCAAATATTAAAACCTTATGAACACTTCTCTGTATATCGCTCTCCACTTCCATGGCCAAGATAATTGACTAACTCCTTTGTGTTTCCATGAACTTTCTCAGTTTTATCACACCATTTGTTTATGTAAGATTGATGACTTATATGTTAAGTGTCTGAACCATCATGTTTTTGCTATTTTTTGTAAGTTATTTGAGAACATGAATGTGCCTTCTCCTTTGACATAATCGTACATGTTTCCCCTGTTGTTGGGTGTACGTGAGAAGTTGCTTCATCACCCAAAGAGACATATAAATGGCATAAAGCTCCAGTGGCTAAATATGCCATCTCTTTAGTAAGATTATTGGAAAGAGACATGAAGATAATATGGGTCACGTTTTCCCTTTCCTTTGTTCCAAAATACTAGAAGTTGCCTCTTTAAACATGTGCCTAAATGTTTCACTTCACCACTTTCCCAAAATTATGTTACAAATATCAGAGATCGTAGATATTTGTTTATTTTATACTTTTATTTCTCAGATATTTTTCCTATGAAACCCTCAGTTGCATACTTCCTTTCTCTCTTGAGAGAGAGAGAGAGAGAGAGAGAGAGAAATGAAGTTAGGGGGATGGTAGATGAGAGATACGAAGATGGGAAGATGGGTAGAGAGGTAAATGGTGGTTAGTTTATGAGACATAAGAAGAAAGGAAGGACAGTAAGTAGGTAGAGGGTAGGATGTGAGATTTGAGTAGATAGATGGTAGATGTGGTGGCTTTAAAATATGCCCCTACATTTTTTGATAGTTCTCCTTTCAAGTATGGAGGCTAATTCTCTCCCTTTTAGAGTGGCTTGTACTTAGTGACTCACTTCTAGCAAACAGAATAGAGCTGAAAAGACAATGTGCTATTTTGGAAACTAGGGGACAAAAGGCACTGAGACTTCCTCCTCACCTGCTCTCTCTGAGATCCTCATTTTGGGGTACATTAGCTGCCACAGAATAGGAGGACAGAAGCACCCTATGAAGGGTCTCATGTAACCAGTAACTGAGGTCCCCTGCCCCCAGCCATGTGAGTAAGCGATTTTGGAAGTGAATTATCCAAGTGACATCCTGATTACAACTTCAAGAAACACCTTGGCCAAAACGACCTGGTTAAGCCACCCCTGAATTCTTGATCCCAGAAACTGTTTGATAAATATTTGTTGTTTTAAGCTATTCTGTTTGGATTATTTGATATGGAACAATAAATAGTATACTAGATGAGAGATAAGTAGGTGGATGATAGATGAGAGAGTTGGAAACATGGGAAGATACAGACAGCTTTGTAAATAGAAAGATATATTACAGAATTATGTTTATAAATTTATAAATATATGTAATGATAGAACTCTGGCTGCACTTTTAAATAAATTAGTTGTAGCACAAGTGTATTTTTTGGTAATAACCAATTTCACATAAATCTGCACTATTTTTCTTTTTCTCACCTATTTCACATTTCCTACCTTTTCTGGATATTCACCATAATTACACTGAATTACAAGAAACAATGAATTAATAAAAAGTTATTAGTCCAGTGTAATTTCCTTATTCAGTATTTGGTTCCAGTTCTTTAATTTCAAAAATACATTTTTTTAAAAACTTTTGGTAGATGACTGATGTTGACTGATATTTCCACTACTTTTAATAGCTTGTACATTTAATGACAACATCATTGTTATCACCCATGTGAGCCACTTTAGCTTATCTGCCTAATGTTACCATTTCTGTGACTGAATCTTCTGATCCCTCTATTTTATCTTCAGCACTACATTCAAGCTTGCTATAGTTTTGTTAATGCCATTGATTAGACACTAAACATGTACATTAAAAATTTATAGAATTGAAAGATGTAAGTCTTGACCTCAGTTTATCTTTTGGAGTACAATGGATGCAAACTTTATTCGTGGCTGGGGAGACTCAGAATTCTAAGGCCAAATAGCTAGTATGTGTCTAGTCTTTGAATAATGGGCCCACTTCCCATTGTTCTGTCACTATAGCAAAGTTTAATATGTTAAAGAAAGTTAATTAAACAGAGAGATTTTGGTTGTTTGACTCTTTTAGAGAAATCTGGTACAGACAAGAAGAAAATTCAAAATGAATCTTTGAATTTAATTTAAAAGTTAAAATCCATTTCATTCTGGAACATCTGTGTTTCACTAACTGTGCTTTTGATGAATGAAAATCTACCTAAGTATTCCTAAAATAATTACTGTGAAAGTGAAATATAACTACCCTGTAATTTATGATGAATTATTTTTTATCCCCTGAGCAACTTTGTGTTGAATGAAATGAGTAACCATGTAATCATATTGTTTATTGTAACCAATGCTTGCTCTATGTAGATTCATATTGCTGTGTAATTACAGTATTAAAGTATAAAGTAGGATAAATGCAAATTCATTCTTATTCACACCTGCTTTTCTTCGATTGTCCAGTTGAATCTGATTAAATTTGAGGAGAATTTTTTTCTGCTAATGCTCATTACTGCACAATAGTCTTCTCTCTCTCTCTCTCCATCTCTCTCTCTCTCTTTTTTTTTAAAATATGAGTTTAAACTGACTTTAAAGTCCTACAGTTGCAGGGGGAGTGGATAGACAGAGGGCTGACAGAATGTGGTAATGAGAAGGAAAATGTTTGTGTGTATGAGAGAGAGAGAGAGATCTTGGAGGTTTTGTTCATGCAATTAAATAGAAATTACCATTCCCCATGTGTGTATGGAGTTCCCTGAGGTGAAGAAAGACAATATTATTTCCATTTTAGGGTATAAATCCTCAGGAGGTGAGAGTCTGACTTTCTGGTCCATATGCTTAGCTCTTCCCCATGCTTTGACTTCAGCTTCTCATAAAACAGCAATCTTTCTTTAGACTAAGGAAATGTGTAATGGTAACTGAAATTATGATCTCTAAGTCACTTTTCTTTGCTTTCTATCCATTTAAGGTTAGTTGTTGATGCCTTTTTATCTCTTAAAGAATATTACTTTCTTTGAGTAACTTTACTTTTTCCCTTTATAATCTTTCAGTGCTCTTCTAAATGTTCCTTGATTCACAGAACAAATTGTCGTGCTTAAGAGTCCCTGCTCTCTTATGAATGTATAGAGTCCACTGAGATTATGGCTTACTCCGTTTACCAGAATGCTGTGTTCTCAAATTAGAAATTAAGACTTTGATTAAATTTGTACTTCATCTTAGATAATAACATGTAGTCTACTTGGAAAAAAAATCTTTCAGATACTAAAATAAATGTCTATATATCTACTGGGTTGGTTGAGTCTCTGAATAGAAGAGTATCTACAAGTTTGGATAATGGCCATTTCTGAGAAAACCTTTATTTCCCCATGACCTTCTAACTCCCTTTATCTTATCTTTCCCAATTATGTGGTAAAGAATAGTAATAATAAGAATAATAATAAATCAAACTGATAAAGTAATTTTACCCAGGAGGTACATTTTGTTAAATGTATATTTTGTTTTCTGCACCTGGAACCAATCCTTTCTTCAATAACCCAATATTCCAACCTTTTCAACTGATATTCCACAAGAGAATTAAGTTTTATAGAAAATTATTTGAGTAATTCTCTCAAGCATGGTATGTAGCTAACACATTCTTGTTGCATAAGAGAGAAGTTAATACAATGCATATAATGCCTTAGGGCACTGGAGCTCAATTCTCCCACAGAACTGTGGTTCAGAAGAGCTGCTGTACTCCCCAGTTACTAAAAAAGTACCTGCCTGCCCCACCTCCCTTCTTATTTGTCCAATCAAGGCAAGTAATTGGAACTCCTCATTAAGAACTCCATTTTCAGTTATATTATAAACATTTTTTCACACTTCTGAATTTCAGATGTACCTTAGAGCCAATGTGTACATTCAGTAAAGTAGTATTTTCTTTGTTTCCTGATTAATTTTTGCTAAGATGATGATCTGTCGTACAAAAAAATATTTTAGTAGGGACAATAAAATTGAGTACTTTAGCACCCCATCAATACTCCCTTACAGATTTACTTTTCCCCCCCCATTCTTAAGGACTATAATATAGTGCCTTTGCAGGAAACAAGAATTTTTTCTGCAGGTAAAATATAACAACTGTTAAAATGTAAATTGGATGAAGTGTTCATAATTGAATTTTTTCTTCTATTAAATCCTTTAAATCTGTGATTTCTCCTACTTGCATTGGACTACAGAATAAAATTACATAGGATTTAACACAGCAATATATACTTACTGGTTATAAGAGTAATGGATTTATATTGTATTGTTTTCCACGAAGTGTACCATGCCTTACCATGGTCTGGCATTTGAATGATTTCAAGAGCCCGAAGGCCCTCTTTTATCCTGGTTGATAATGTGCAGTAATAGGTTCAGATAGACTAATTTGTGCCTAAGTGATAGCTAATATATCTTCTTCCCAGGTAATATTTAACTTGATTAAAATGGACAGGTCAACATAAGGCATTTCCAGTGGGAATTTCAAGCACCATTGAAAGCTAATTGGGCAAGACAAAGCTTATAAGGAAGAAGGTAGACTTGGAGTTGCCAAAAAACTAAATGGATGCTATGAAAAATTATATTTGCAGCAAATTTGTTACAAGTACTTTGATCCTGATTATTGCTTGCTGCCTAGGGAGTCGCTTACTTTTTCTTGGAATTTTATTGTCATTGCTCATTAGCAAACTGGAAAAAAAAATCCACTTAAGTTTGTATGTAATGTGACGGCATATGCCACATATTTTTAAAATTTTCATTTGATGGAAAGAATGATTTAAAAAATATATAAAAGTAGTGATCAATCTTTTTCTTTCTCACATTTTTTTCCAACAAAGAAAAATAAATAAGCAAACATATTATCAAGATATAAAATACATGTGTCAGTAAGTCTAATGTCTATACAGACCCTGGCAGGCAACATTAGTGAAGAAGGATAGAGACTCCTGCAAACCTGAGTGTGAATGACTTCTCAGAAGACATTCAAATTCATTTTTTAAAGCAATGTTGTGGACCAAACTGAACATTTCTAATAGCCATTCTATATCCACAGAGTACCTGTTTGTAATCTCTGATAGAAAATTTCAACTCCAAATTTTCACTTAATTTGTAAATATGTTATTAAGTATATTCAATTTCATCCAGTATAATTATAAGGATTATTTTAGATGATATAAAAGTAACTAATAAATTCCCTTTCTGGTATGGTTTTATTTCATTCACATAAAAATTTGATCATAGATTTTTCTCTACAGTTATCAATATTACATGATTATAATTGCTTATTGTTTACGAGATAATATGTTCTCCACAGATGCAGAACTAGATTAAACTAAGTGCATGATTCCTTTTAACACCTAACTCAACTATGCTGTCTCATGGGAAAAAAAATAATTACTGCAGTGTGATTTTTTCTTTTTATTATATGTCATTAAAGAAAAGCTAAGTGCTATCTCTCTCTAACATAAATTAACTAGAAGTATTCTTAACAAGATAATTTTATATACTGCTGACTCTATCTTTGCTTTACTAGCTCTCCAACTATGTTCTTTAAAGAAAAAAGAAAAAAAAAAAAAAAACCAGAGCAAAACACTTAGATTATAGAAGATGCCAAAACAAACACAAAAGAGCTACACAGGAAAATCTTTCAGAAAAGAGATTGAAATAAAACAAAAGAAGAGTGACAGGAATAGAATTGCTTAAAGGCTTAAGTATCATGCATTTTATAATCAAGCAATTAAACAAATACAAATTCCCATTTCCATACACTCTAATTGTGTTCAGAACTTAGAGTGGAAAACTAGTAGCCAAAATTAAAGTGAAAATGAAGTCATCTTCTGTCAAACTTCCAAAACTTTTCTTTTTCTTTCTTCCCACTCCTCTCCTCACTCTTTACCTTCCCCTATCCCTGAAGAGATGTCATTTTCCTGCCGCTAGGCCTGCTCCGAGACTTCCACATAAACGCTCTCGTGTATATTGATGTTCAACCTATTTATGGCATTAGAGCCTTGTCACAGCCTGGTTCTAAACTGTCAAATCTCCCAGTGCCAAAAACCACTGGAAAACCGACTTTTCCCTCCACTCTTCCTTGTATTCTTGACTGTATTCTTTCCATGATCTAGGGGTGTTTTTGTTTTCTCTCTAATTCTGATTGCTGAATAACTAGATTATTGCACTGCTTCTTTCAAAGTCATCCCACAATACTGTCAGTATTAATGTGAACCTCTTTTTACTACTATCACACTTTGATTCTGCACTTTTCTTACATTCTTTTTTGTTGTTGCTGTTGCCCCTTCCCTTTCTTACATTCTTTACTGAATATCAATATGGGTAGGTATGTCTCATGTCTTCAGCTAAATTAGATTAAGCATCATCTCATCATTTTTTCCCCCTCTTTTTAAAATTTATATTTGTTATTAAAGAAAATGTCCAGAAACACTGAGTAGTAAAGAATCTGTTCATGGCATTGTCTTACAAAGTTTCCTATTGGAGTGTAAATATTTCATTTTATGATGTATCCTTCATTTATTAATGGTGAGGTCGATGAACCAATGCCAATTACTTAATTCAAACTCAAGCTGCTTAAGTTTTGTAATCTAGCAGTGCCTAGAACGATTTATTATTTACATGGTAACTCCTCAATAAATACTATTTAAGAGCATCATCCTAAAATCAACCAATCTTTAGAAAACTGCTGTGTCTTAACACTAGAAAATTACTAAAACTTAAAATGACTTTTTTTAACATCTTTATTGGAGTATAATTGCTTTACAATGGTGCGTCAGTTTCTGCTTTATAACAAAGTAAATCAGCTGTATGTAGACATATATCCCCATATCTCTTCCCTCTTGCGTCTCCCTCCCTCCCACTCTGCCTATCCCACCCCTCTAGGTGGTCACAAAGCACCAAGCTGATCTCCCTGTGCTATGCGTCTGCTTCCCACTAGCTGTTTTATATTTGGTAGTGTGTATATGTCCATGCCACTCTCTCACTTCGTCCCAGCTTACCAGCTTACCCTTCCCCCTCCCCGTGTCCTCAAGTCCATTCTCTACATCTGCATCTTTATTCCTGTCCTGTCCCTAGGTTCTTCAGAACCTTTTTTTTAGATTCCATATATATGCGTTAGCATCCGGTATTTGTTTTTCTCTTTCTGACTTACTTCACTCTGTATCTAGGTCCATCCACCTCACTACAAATAACTCAATTTCGTTTCTTTTTATGGCTGAGTAATAGTCCATTGTATGTATGTGCCACATCTTTATCCATTCATCTGTTGATGGACACTTAGGTTGCTTCCATGTCCTGGCTATTGTAAATACTGCTGCAATGAACATTGTGGTACATGACTCTTTTTGAGTTAATGCTTTTCTCAGGGTATATGCCCAGTAGTGTACTGCTGGGTCGTATGGTAGTTCTATTTTTAGTTTTTTAAGGACTCTCCATACTGTTCTCCATAGTGGCTGCACCAATGCATTCCTACCAACAGTGTAGGAAGGTTCCCTTTTCTCCACACCCTCTCCAGCATTTATTGTTTCTAGATTTTTTGATGATGGCCATTCTGATCGGTGTGAGGTGATATCTCATTGTAGTTTTGATTTGCATTTCTCTAATGATGTTGAGCACAACTCCCGGGGTTCAGCTTTGGATTTGGCCCCGCCTCTGCGCGTAGGTCGCCTGAGGGCGTCTGTTCCCGCCCAGACAGGACTGGGTTAAAGGAGCAGCTGCGTCGGAGGCTCTGGCTCACTCAGGCCTGGGGCGGGAGGGGTACGGATGCAGGGCGAGCCTGCGGCGGCAGAGGCCGGCGGGACGTTGCACCAGCCTGAGGTGCGCCGTGTGTTCTCCCGGGGAAGTTGCCCCTGGATCACGGGACCCTGGCAGTGGCGGGCTGCACAGGCTCCCGGGAGGGGAGTTGAGGACAGTGACCTGTGCTTGCATACAGGTTTGTTGGTGGCGGCAGCAGCAGCCTTAGCGTCTCATGCCCGTCTCGGGTCCGCGCTGATAGCCGCGGCTCGCGCCCGTCTCTGGAGCTCCTTTAAGCAGCGCTCTCAATCCCCTCTCCTCGCGCACCAGGAAACAAAGAGGCAACAAAAAGCCTCTTGCCTCTTCGGCAGGTCAAGACTTTTCCCCCGACTCCCTCCTGGCTAGCCGTGGTGCACTAACCCCCTGCAGGCTGTGTTCACGCCGCCAACCCCAGTCCTCTCCTGGCGCTCCGACCTAAGCCCGAGCCTCAGCTCGCAGCCCCGCCCGCCCCGGCGGGTGAGCAGACAAGCCTCTCGGGCTGGTGAGTGCCGGTCGGCACCGATCCTCTGTGCGGGAATCTCTCCGCTTTGCCCCCCGCACCCCTGTTGCTGTGCTCTCCGCCGTGGCTCCGAAGCTCCCCCCCTCCGCCACCCGCAGCTTCCTCCCGCGAAGGGGCTTCCTAGTGTGTGGAAACCTTTCCTCCTTCACAGCTCCCTCCCACTGCTGCAGGTCCCGTCCCTATTCTTTTGTCTCTGTTTATTCTTTTTTTCTTTTACCCTACCCAGGTATGTGGGGGCTTTCTTGCCTTTTGGTAGGTCTGAGGTCTTCTGCCAGCGTTCAGTAGGTGTTCTGTAGGAGTTGTTCCACGTGTAGATGTATTTGTGACGTATTTGTGGGGAGGAAGGTGATCTCCACGTCTTACTCCTCCGCCATCTTGAAGGTCTTCTCCAGCTCCATCTCCAAATGACCACATTTTTAACTTGCAGATATCTGGGAACCAGCTTAGATAATGCGGTTCTAGGCCATTGGCTGAGATTTCTGAGATAGCTGTTAGTGATTATGGACTCAAGTTTTGACATCAGACTTCAAAGAGATATGTTGGCTCACATCTGAGGATATAAGAAATTTCAAAGCACACAGGGATTATAAAATCCAAGACCTTTGCTGGATGCCCAAGTCCAAGAATCAAAGATAAGAATACAAAGTTTAGCCACACCAAAAGCATTGATCAGAAGCAAGAATCAAGACAAGGGTTCAACTGGGGAGTCTGAAAACCAAAGTAGTCCCAAATTTTCTTTTCTTTTTTCTTTACTTGTGTTTTATTTTTATGGTTAGCCAGGATATCTTGCTTAAGTCTGATGCCAAAACCTAACTAAGCTCCCAATCACTCGTAACTCTGCATCAAGAATCTAGGCCGATTGACTATTGTAATTGAAGCTGTCATTTGTCGCTTGGATTTTTATTTGTCAGCTAGGTCATGGAGGTTGATGATCAGAAAACGGCATCATGACCAATTGCAATATCCTTTCCTCATGTTCCTTTCTGTGGAGGATCTTTTGGAAAGAGGTTGGTTTTAACGACTATACCATAACCAGTCATCTGGACCATAACCTTCTTACCATGCCATTTGCTGAAGTTGGCCCTATTTTACTATGCAATAAGCTTCACCTGTTCAGTTGTCCAGTCTAAGTTTGGAGTTAAGAGCAAGATACCTCTAAGGCAGGATAAACATGCATGAAGTGTGTGCAGGGTGTTAGAATGAGAGGACCACTTCCTTGATTTCACCTGATTCAGGGTGGTAGAGTCTCCACCTTTGACAAGGTTGGCTTTGTATATCTGCTGTGAAAAGACAAAATGGTATTCCCAACATCTGTTCCCTCAATCTATCCCTTGGTAGTAGTTAGCATATATATTATATTAGGAGTTTCAAGAACGTTCTTGCATCAAAAGTTCGGTGAAATATTGGATAGAATAAACTCCAAGCTATCAGAATGATATTGATAACATGCCTGGGACACAGCAGAAGTGCTGGTATCCTACCAACACTTTTAAGGTTGAGATTGTAATATCTTGTTATGCCTTTTGGAAATGGTGTTAGTCTTAGCACTGGTATCAGATGCATTTCTATATTGCAACATGCCATAGCTTATCAGTAGCTCTCAGACCTCCCTGTGAAGTGTGCCCTAATTATTGAAGACACTGAAGAGCGCTTCTGGTTTTGCCCTTTGTTAAAGACTTTCCCTCCCGGGATCTAAAGCTGACTGTTTTACTCAAGCAGGGCTTTACTATGATATGAACCTTCTAAGCTGTCTCCATTTACTTCTGCATCTTCAGCACTATGGCTGGGAGAGAGTAATCTGCTGCTAACCTTACATTGTATCCTTCAGCCAATGGTGTTTCAGCTTATGTGATAGGATGCCTTTGGAAGCATTTGACTCTAACACCCTGTCCAAGTATTTTGAAGAGTGTTTTATACTTTCTCTCTTTTTTTTCCATAGCCCTGATCACTTTCTAATACATAATTTACCTATTTTCCAAGTTTGACTGCCTTTCACACTTTCTAGACTGTAAACTTCACAAAGGCAGTGAGCTCTCTTTAGTTTCTTCAAAGAGGTAACCTTACTAACTACTTGGCATGTAGCTGGTTCCCATACATATTTGTGGTGCCCATTATATTTGGCATAGGCTGAGCTATGCCCTCCCTACTCCCGGCTGTGGCAATGAAGCCTAAATGTTCCAGGATGTCATATTCCTTCAGCAATTGCCTTTCCCCAAGAATACCATTTCATTGAAAAGTTTGCCCTTAAACGTGGGCCCTGGTTATGACTGACACTATAGCTAAGGAAGCACTGAGGTAACTGCTTCCTTAATATAAGTATGTAGGCCTACCTAGGCCATGTTTGAAACCAAATTTTTAATAGTGTAGGGTACTCTGTATTAGGGTATGTCAGTTTGGGCTGCTATAACAAATTACCATACAGTGGGTGGCTTAAACAACAAATGTTTACTCCTCATGTTTTTGGAGGCTTATAGTCAAAGATGAGGCTGCCAGTATGGTCAGGTCCAGTGAGCGCCCTCTTCCAGATTACATGCTGCCTACTTCATGTTGCATCTTCATATGGTGGAAAGAAAGTAAGAGAGCTGTTTGGGCTCCCTTTTATAAGATCACTAATCCCATCGTGAAGGCTCCACTCTCATGACCTGATTACCAAAGGCCCCACTTCCTACTGCCATCATATTGGGAATCAGGATTTCAACATATACATTTTGGGGAGGTGGGGGGGTCACATACATTCAGTCCACTGCAGGGTAGACCAGTATGAGGGCAGAAATAATATTTTCAACTACTAGAATACCATAGATGTTACTGGGGACCACACTAGTCCCTTTTCTTGCATATAGAGGTAAATTATTTTACCTGGATGGCATAAAGTTGGTCATGGACTGCTGAGATCTTCCTGCAAACACAATGAACTGTTGGATACCCTTGATTATTGGAAAGTCTCCCACATTAAGATACTGAGATAGAATCCTTTCTTCACTTGCTGATGACATAAAGTTCCACCTCTGTACAATCAGGTGCATTTCTTTAGGAGTGCCATGGATCCAAATGCAGAGACCAGAGGCTCATACAAGTCCAATCTAGAGCAAAGTTTACAGTATATTTCAAGTATATATAGTTACTCAGCTTAGAGATTTAAATACTAACCTGTAAAAGAACATTTAGAATAACTCATTTCTGTGTGTTAGAAATACCCGAGATCATCATCCAGAGGAGATTCTAATACCCTGGAAATCCAATTTCATGAAACATTACAGAAAGGGTAGTGATCTTGAGTGGTATGTACTCATTAACACTAGAAGGGTCCTCTGTTCTTTGCCAAGGCCAACTTTGAAGAGGTCATTGTGCGTTCCCTTCTTTGGCTTTTCTGAATTGAACCTGCAACCATTCATCTTTTTAATCAAGCTACTAAAGTAGAATGAAACTCTGCAGTAATTTAGGATGGCCAGTCCTTAATGAGTAACTATTATGGGCTTTCTGTATGTAAGAAGATAACCTTGCACTGTTCCAGTCTTTCAGATAAACAAGTTATGAAAAAAAGAAACCACTTGCTTGGGATTGCAATTAAACTTTAAACACTTTGGCTTGTAAAATTAAGTGATGGGTTGAGTTGGAATACAACCAAATCTCACTGGAGGTTAGCAACAAAAGCTGGTCACTGGAGTAATCACAGAACTGACAGCCAAGCACTCCCTTCTGCCAGTGAAGTGGAGAGTGAGGGAAACAGTTTACATGATTTTATTCCCCATTCTGTGTGGAAGACAGAAATGTCAGGAAGCTTTGAAGCCAGGGAATATGCTGTGGAATCTTTGTGCACTAATTGTAGCAGGTTGTTAGCCATCTGAGACTGTAAGGGCCCGAGAAATCTAACAATGTCTTATAAATCTTTACCAGACCGAATGGTATGGTACAGAAGATAAAATCAAGAATCCAAGAATGAGTGACATAACAGAAAGAACATGTAACTGTTGATTTTTATGAGCCAGCTACACTCACACATGTGTGGTGGGGAGAAGGAACTCACCTATGTAAGCTGTCAGATATTGAGGGGAACCATAGATGCATGTGTCATCCTCTTGCTCCTGGTTTGGCTGATCGTTTTGGGCTCTGGTCAGTTTCCTGCCCCTTGGACTGATGTCTAAAGGGACAAACTGATGAAGTTTTAAAGCACAATTATAATGTATATTAACATAATTTAATTATATTGAAAAGCAACTTGAACATTATTTGAGTTATAGAATATGTATTTCTTACTGTTAACATTCTATTTTAAAGTATATATATATATATATATATATATATTCAATGTGTACTACTAATAATCTTTACTTCTGTTAAGGTACTAAGCTAGTACCTTAACAGAATATCACTTACTATCAAAGTGAAATATTTTTATCATCCACACAGCTAGCTCAGTTGCTTGAGATGTAGTAGGCTTGAATGAAAAGCATTAATAGATAGGTGAGGGTGTTATTTTAGTTTTGAGATCTACCAGTTTTGTTTTGTTTCTTTCATTATTTACTTGATATTTAAATAAAATTGTCTGATTCTAGGAAATGTTTTAAAAATGTAAGTAAAGTAAGTACTCTCTCCTGTCTGGGACAGGTGTAAAGAATGGATTTGCATCTTTTTTACTTGGAAAATTTAGATTTAAATATGGTGATTAAAAAAAATCATTCAATTAATGTATTCATTTATTCTTTAAGAAGTGTAATAGATGCCTGCAGTATTCCACGGGGGTAATAAATTGAGTAAGAAATTGTTCTTTCTCGGCACGAATTGTATTCTAATTAGAAATATGACCATGTAAACAAGTAATTACCCTGCCTACGCGGTACGTTAGATAGAGTGGTATGCGCAAAAAAAAAAAAAAAAAAAAAAGGTCATGAAGAACCTAGGGGTAAGACGGGAATAAAGACACAGACCTAGTAGAGAATGAACTTGAGGATATGGGGAGGGGGAAGGGTAAGCTGGGACAAAGTAAGAGAGTGGCATGGACATATATACACTACCAAACGTAAAATAGATAGCTAGTGGGAAGCAGCCGCATAGCACAGGGAGATTAGCTCGGTGCTTTGTGACCACCTAGAGGGGTGAGATAGGGAGGGTGGGAGGGAGACACAGAGGGACGAGATATGGGAACATATGTATATGTATAGCTGATTCACTTTGTTGTAAAGCAGAAACTAACACAACATTGTAAAGCAATTATACTCCAATAAAGATGTTAAAAAAAAAGAAAAAGGAAAAGGAGCCATAGATGCAAAGAAAGGGAAAAAAAGGAAAATAACCCAATTATGGAAGATCAAAGAGAAGGATAGGAATAGGAGGCTTGTCAGCTTGCCATGTTGGAGAAGAAGGGCTGTGTGAAACAAGGTCTGAGATTTCTAGTGTATAAATAGCAACTCTCCAGGGCCACCAGTTGGGGAAGGAGTCATACTTACATGTGACAGAATTCGAAGCACATGACATAATTTAATTTGTGTTTATCACCATACTAGTTCGACAGAAATGAATCACTTTGATCCTCTTATAATTTTTCTTAGCATTGATTTAGAAATTTGTTTACTTCAAGTGTATATTTATTACATTATGATAAGCTTTATCTAGTCCACAATTTTCTGCAAACAGTGACTGAGGCAATAGCCTTTTTTCATAAAAATAAAACTTCAAATTTTGCACTAAGTTTCCTACCCCTCACAAGGGAAATAGATTATTATGGAAATGAGAACCATATTGTATTATTTTTGAATATGTCAACAAAGTCTAAAGTTTATTGTACAGCCTTCCCAGGTAGGGCTGGAAAGTTTAACGTATCAGTCAACATTATTGAGTGGGGACTGCTATGGTCTGAATGTTTCTGTCCCCCCAAAATTCACATGTTGGAATCCTAATGTCCAATACGATGGTGTTAGAAAGTAGAGCCTTTGGGAAGTGATTAGTTTATGAAGATGAGTTCCTCATTATGGGACTAGTGCTTTATAAAAGGGACCCCAAGGAGCTCCCTCGCTCTTTTTCCACCACATGAAGATACAACGCGAAGTAGGCAATTTACAACCTGGTAGAGGGCCTTCACCGGAACGTGATCATGCTGACATCATGACCGTGCTGGCATCATGACCTTGGACTTCCAGCCTCCAGAATTAAGAAATAAACGTTTGTAGTTTATAAGCTACCCAGTTTATGGTATTTTGTTATAGCAGCCCAAATGGACTGAGGTAGAGGTGAACAAAGTTTGCTTAAATAAATTCAAATTAACTTTGGATTGAGCAAAGAATTTTTCAGTTTATTTGGTAAGAAAAACTATAGATGCAGTTTTGAATGGCAATCTTAGCTGTGTACACAACATAGAGCAGTTCTCTTATGTAAAACAAGCAAATAAAAGGAGATACCAAATTTGTCATTATGAGCACCTGCAGAGCCAGTTAAGAGGAGGGGTTACAATTACAATGGTTAACATTTACTGTGTATTTACTTTGTATCAGACATTCAAGTAACAGAAATGCGTTACATTTAATCCTCACAAATATAATGGAACTGCTATTATTATACCCACATTATATATAAGAAAGTACCAAAGACCGAATCTTTGTTTCTTCCAGTACGTACAGTTAATTCAGTAATCTTTCAGGTAAGCTCTTGGTCTTTAATATCACCTTCCCCAGACACATCTGTGTGTCTCCTGGGGAGGAAACCTACTTATGTAAACTTGTCGCTATTTGGGGGTGTGGGGGGCGGGCTGGGGCTCTGAGATACATGCTCCTCCTTGGGTCCTTGCTTCAGCTACAGATTTTTTGTTTGGGGGTTTTGTTTTTTAGTTGTTTTCTTGTTTTTTTGTTTTGTTTTGTTTTGGGTTCCTGACCTCTTGAGCTGGTATCTTTAGATAAACTGCTGGTGAATATGTGGTTTGTACTCATGACTTGATCAGGGACAAGGGACTCTCATGTTGCCTCAGCTCCATCTCAATCACTGCCGGTGCTGATGACTTCTCAGAGTTAACTACATTTTCTGTCCTACTCCTGGATTAACCTCTCATCAAGGGAGCCCCTACAGCAAGCCTAACGGCCAAAGCTGCTTTCTGCTTCATGAGACATGTGTGGATTTCTGGGGCATTACACCTTCCCACCCCACACAGGAGTCAGAGACAGCAGGGTAATACTAACTCCGGTTCTCTTTTGTACTAACTGTGCCACACTGATTTTTTCTTTGCTGTCTTAGGTTGATGCCTAACTTCTATCTATAGAGTCCCTTACCCTGTTCACACACAGAGCACACACAATTGTGAGATCTAATTTCTCTGATTTCAGCCTTCCTCTCAACCCTGGAGAACCTCTCACTCTATTATTTTAGCCCAAACTGGGAAGTCATGCTGTATAACTATGCATCCTGGCAACTCCATAATTCTCATCTCTCTTCTGGTTCACTGAGCTCCATGGGAAAAGGGGTACGTTATCTACTCTCTTCCTCTCTGTGATTCCCCATGTCAACTTTTCCTCCATTCTGAAGAGGTACCTAATCTGCTCCTTCACTCAAATTCTTCAGCAAAATAGCAAAATAGAATTTTAGAGATCTAAAGTTAGTTCAATTTGGGTTCTTTTTATTTCTTTTTCTTCTCTGATTGACGTAGCTAGAACTTCCAAAGCTATGCTGAATAAACGTGGCAAGGGTGGAGATCCTTGTCTTGGTCCTTACCTTAGAGGAAATGCTTTCAGTGTTTCCACCATTGAGAATGATGTCAGCTGTTGGCTTGCCATATATGGCCTTTATTTTGGTAGGTATGTCCCCTCTACGCCCACTTTCTGGAGAGTTTTTATCATAAATGGGTGCTGAATTTTGTCAAAAGCTCTTTCTGCATCTATTGAGATGATCATAGGGTTTTTATTCTTCAGTTTGTAATGTGGGAACTCTACTCAGTACTCTGTAATGACCTATATGGAAAAAGAATCTAAAAAAGAGTGGATATATGTATATGTAGAACGGATTTACTTTGCTGTACACCAGAAACCAACACAACCTTGTAAATCAACTATACTACAAAGAAATTAATTAAAAAAATAAATTTAGTTCAGACTTGGGATGAGTAGTCTAAGCAGAGATCCACCTCTCGATTATCCTGAGGCCTTCAGAAACAGATAAACCTTCGGGTCCCTCTTCTCACCTGTAACCTCAGATTGCTGGACTAGAAACCCTATAGGCACCTTCGGGATATAATAATATAAAATTCTGAGATGCCTAAAATGCTTTAACTGGGGGAACAAAAAGGTTCTGTGTATTTAAACATCAGAACTAATTTGCCATTTTAAAATTTCTCCATATCTTTATGAACACATTTGAGAAAATCATTTGTAAAATATGCTTTCTTTTTGTAATGCTTAGTATTAAACATAAATGCCCCTGGCCATAATATAAAGTTATTCTACCATTGATTTGAAGGCCTCAGAAAAAGAACTGCTGTTGGCTTTTTAAAACATGTCAATCTCTTATTTCAAGAAAGCGGGCATTTTTCAGCCTAGTGAAATATTTTTCCTATAGTTACATAACAGCAAACTTTGTACATGTGCTCAAGCAAATCTACTCAGTGATTCCATACATGGTTATTGAGTGAACAACTCAATTAATGAATAAATCATTGCATATATCTTTGTGTTACAAATGTCAATTTTATTCTTGTAATCATGGTTACCAAGTGCTACTGCAAATCTTAAAGAAAAGCATTATGGCTCATGCCTTGTACTATTCTTTCAAAATTGTTTATTTTAAAGGAATGTATTCCTATAGAAATATTTTGGACTGTATTACATAATGTGCTCATGTTACAGGAGTTTTATGATTTGCACCGAGCAGAGGAAATTGTATACTCTCACATTAAGGGTAACATCTTTCATTGGTTCTTTAGTGCTTCTACTTTAAAACATTTTTGTTCCTAAAGCTGTGGAAAATGTGTTTCTTCTTATTTCCGCACTATTTCATAGTAACATTTGCAATCGGCTGATGGGGTTCACATTTTCTGATAATGTATATCAAGGTATGCTGGTAAGCAGTGTAAGGGTTGCATAGCTAGTGCTATATAGTACCATGCAGGAAAGGAAGGAAGGCAGAACATTCTGGCTGAACTGTTGTATAACAGATGTTTGAGTTCTGATTTGTCAGGTTTATAAATAAGGTTTAGGCTGGCCTTAATCTGGAGAGAAACTCTGTACACTTGGTGTAGACAAAGCCCATATATAGGCATCCAGAGACTTAGGAACTAATTCCAATGCAAACACTGTCCCTTAATTTAATTTATTAATGCATTATGTTAGCAGTGATTCAAAATTCACATGATGTGTTATGCTGGTTTCGTCAGGCAGCTAATAACTTACATGTCTAAGTGGTATCTGTTGAAATAAACTTGGATTGGATGTAGAACTTAGCTGCCAATTCACAGTATTTTAGTTCTAATTGTGTCACACTGAACATAAGCGATGAGTGAGCTGTTCGTGGTCTTATAATGGACTGCAGGCCCTACTACCATGTAAACACAAGCTGCTTCACTCATCACTCAGAGGACATCCAACCTGACTGACAGAAAGGAATTATTTTCTACTTTTAGTTACTTTAAGTGAATTAAGAAAAAGGATTGACTTTACAATATGAGGCAGATGGTCTTATTCCTTCCTGTTTTATAAATACTAAGGTATCATATATGATTATCTCTTTTTATTAATAAACTGCTGAGCATTTCTATGCAATAAAATTATTTACATTAGGTTTGGAGTTTCAAGTTCTATATTTCCTTCTTAAGTTCATTGCATGTTATTTTAAACAATGTATTTTAAGAAAAAATATCATTTTGTCTGTTTTCAAAACAAAATTATATTTAAATCAGCATGAAATTCACTTCACAAATATTTCCTCTCCGTTACGATGTACTCACTTTAACTTCTTAATAAGCTCAGATTTTTAAGTGCTTGACGTGTGGGAAATTCTCAGTACGTAAGTGATTGATTTTTGCCCAACGCTGTGGTTCAGTGACAGATGAGAGTGTAATGATCATAAAATATATTGCCCCACCATTATGGTCTTCCCAAGCTCATCGTTTCTTGACATTTCCTTACAAAAGTTTTCACCTTCACTTTTAGTTCCTTCTTTCTTTTTGTCCTTATTTGCCCTTTGTTTTCATTCACATGGCCTCTTTTAGACATCAGTTAGTTTTTGAGCACTGGTCATTTGGATTACATTTTTATATATTTTATGTTCACATGTGAAATGCATGTTTGAATTTGAAAAACACACCCCCACACACACAATTACTGAACAATCCATGGCAGCAAAACTTTTTACTCAAATGTCCCTTAATATGTTACTAATTTAATTTACGCAAACTTTTATAAATTTAGGAAAATATACCTTCTCAAAAATAGAATAGTCTACAGAGAATAAAACTGATTTAAAGCTGCTTTTTATTGGATTCAACCAACAGAAACATTCATGGAGTGACACGAATAAGAAATTTTTCATTTGTTTTTCTTTCAGTTTACCATAGTATCACTTCATTTATGCACACATGTTTTAGCATGGACTCTCTTTAAGACAGTCTGCTGGGCGGACAGCCTAAGATGGATAAGCTATGATCCTTTTTCCAAGTCTAGATACGTTATGGGCCCATCAAGGGTCTTTCTGCTTGGTGTTGCTCGCGCCAGTGCCAATAGAAGGAGTTTGGCTCAGAAGCAAAGAAAAGCTTTATTCTCTGATCCGAGAACGCAGAGGAGCAAGCTGGCCCTAGACCACACGCTCTCCTGAACAGGCCGTAGGCAGGGCTGCTTTATAAGGATCCTCTCGGCAGGGAGAGGAAGGGGCGGAGTTCTCTCAGGGCGGCTGCGGCTGCGCTGGATTGAGTGTTGTGCGCAGCTGCTGCGCTTGGTCCCCAAGCTGAGGAAGGTATTGGTGTAGCGGGTTCACGTGAGGAACTCCGGTCTGAAGGGCCGGGTGTGAGGTCTGTGCACGCAGCACCGTATGAGCAAGTGAGACTGGACTAACAACCAAGGAAAAAAAAACAAGGTTAGACTTTATTACCTAGATCCTATTGTTATTCCCTGGGAATTGTTCATGGGCTTTGCCAGTGACAAATCTCCCCTCTGTCTTTTATCCTCTTCCTCATTCTTGAGGGGCAAAGGTCTGTTCCCTGCTGATTTTAGGCCTGGTCATAACCCCAGGTAGAGCAGCAGAACTTCTCCCCAGCTGCCCTTCGAAGTGTTTTGTTGTCTGCACACCTCAGCCCTAACTCTTCATCTCCCTGAGCGGCCACCACTTGTCTAACCTTTTGGAGACAAAGGACACCAGACGATTTAGGAATTGCGGCCCAAATATTAGCAAGAATAATACATGTCGATTTTTTTTCCTATAAATGAAGTTATCTAGGTCCTTTGCCTGCAGGGAAGTGTTCGAGTCGAGGCTCACTGCGGGGCTGAATCTCCCTGGTCACACTTCTCTTGTTTTTTGGAAGGAAAGCTTCAGGTCAGAGAGAGGTTCACACAAGCAGTCAAGGGAGTCCATTGTCCCAGGTTGTGTCTTTGGAGTTTGGGGCTTGGAGGCCTCTTCCCTCGAGTGTGATGTGCCCACAGAGTGATCCCTGCAACCTCAGGGCAGAATGGGCGGTGAGACTCACCAGGTGGGGTCTGTTCCATGTAGGAGTGAATTGACCCTGCAGCTGCCAGTTTCCCAGGTTTTTAGGTGTACCCAGTCTTCTGGCCACAAGGGATGGAGGGCCAGGTTGGTGGGTGTGGGCAGCACCTGGTTACTGTATTCCATGAGAGTTTCTCCTACCTGGAAGGCACACTTGAGTTGTTCCATTTCAAGGGGGCTCAGCTGTCCCTTCTCTTGGGCTTGGGTAATGGGTCTACCATACATGAGTTCAAATGCACTGAACTTTAACTTATCTCTTGGAGCTAACTGCATGCAGAGCAGAGGAATAAGGAGTAAGTTAACCCACTTTTCTTGAGTCTCCTGGCATAACTTGGCTAAGGTTCATTTTAAAGTCTGATTGGATCTCTCTACTTTCTCTGATGATTGGGGGTCTCCAGGCTGAGTGCAAGGTCTATTTTTTGCCTGGGGAACTTGCCATCCCTTTTGTCACTTGAGACTGGAGTGCTAGGCCGTTATCACTTCGTAGGGATCCTGGGAGCCCAAATCTGGGGATTATTTCTTTTAGTAATATTTTAGCTACTTCGGCTGCCATTTCACTTCTAGTGGGAAACGCTTCTAACCGTTTCCCCCAGCACCAAGAGATACCTAAAACTGCCTGAAGTTCTTGGCATGACAGTGAAGTCAACCTGCCAGTCTTCCCCAGGATATGCCTCTCAGATCTGAATGGGCCTTATCTAGGGGCCTCTGGTGGGGGGCGGGGTTCTGTGCGGATGGGGCATGTTTCAACTATCTGACTGATTATGCTTTTCATCCCAGGAGTTACTGTGACCTCAACTAACCAATTATATTGGGCTTCCTTCCCATAGTGAGTTCCTTGATGAGCCTCCCTAATGGCTTGACAAGCTGCAGTTTGGAGAAAGAAGTATTACACATGTTCATTAGTTAGTCACCCATGGCTTCCTAGATCTCTACTGAAGCCCCATTTCTGGACTTGTCTAATTCTTCCTTTGTATAGACTAGGGAGTAATTGGATGGATTTGGCCTCTTAGTATGAGGGGTAATTGCCAAGTTACTTTGGGCCACCCTTTTGGCAGTTCTGTTCCCTTTCATGTTTTCCTTTATTACCTCTGCATCCCCTTTTTGATGACCCCTACAGTGAATCACTGACACTTTTTTTTTTGGAAGCTGCACTGCTTCTAGGAGTTTTAGTATGTTTATGCCGTGTTTCACCTGCTTATTCTCTGCAGTAACCATACCCCTTTCCTTCCAAAACCCCTGTGTGCATGTAGGATGGCATACACATACCACGAATCTGTGTGAACATTTAAGATTTTCCCTGTCCAGAGCTTTAAGGCCAGGTGAGGGCTATAAGCTCCACCTTTTGGGCAGAAGTCCCTGGGGGTAAGCTTTGTGCCTCTATGAGTTTGGTTTAGGCGATTACTACATATCCTGCCAGCCTTTTCTCTCTCTCATAAAGCTTCTCCTGTCTGTGAACAATTCCTCCTCAGCATTTTGGGGAGGCTCACTTCCTAGGTTAGGGCAGTTGGAATAGATCATGTCTGTGGTTTCTACACAGTGATGCTCCAGGGGTCCCATTTCTGTGGGTAGCAGAGTGGCAAGATTTAGCCTGTGACAGTTTTTATGGTAACCACTGGGCTGTCTAAAAGCATAGCAGGAACTTGAATTAGCCATCTGGGGGAGAGCCATTCTGTTCCCTTAGAGCTTACTTCCTCGTAAGTCAGTAAAGCCTCCTGGTGTGGAGTCCATGCAGTGATTGGCTGACCAAACGTTAACTTTTCAGCCTCTTTTAGCAGGGTTGTAGTAGCTGCTACTGCCTGTAGGCGAGGAGGCCATCTCTTTGCATTTTGATCTAATTGTTTAGAGAAATAAGCAACCACCCAAGTAAGGGTCCACGTTTTTGAGCTAATACCCCAAGGACCATTACCCTTCTCTCATGAATATAAAGGTCTAAGGATTTAGCTAAATCTGGGAGGGTTAGGAAAGGGGCATGAAGTAATGGCATTTTTAATTCTTGAAAGGTCCTGTCACATTCTGAAATCCATTCAAAATTATCATCTTTCCTTTCAACTTTTCATGTAGAGGCCTAGCTAGTTAGGGACCCAGATATAGCAAAACCTGGCCATCCTCAGGAAACCCGTAAGCCGTCTGCTAGTTTTAGGAGAGGCAAGGCTGCAAAAGGCTTCCTTCTTTTCCTGTGGTAGGCTTCTGTGACCTTCTGTGAGAATGAAGCCTAGGTGGGTCACCCTAGTTTGTGATATTTGGGCCTTTTTCTTGGCCACCTTATATCCTTTATCAGCTAGGTGGTTCAGAGTGGTTACAGTACTTTCGTCAGAGGTCTCCTTAGTGAAGCTAGCAGTCAGAATGTCATCTACATCCTGGAGGAGGGAAGCCTCCTCCAGGATGTAGATTTTTTAGGTCGTCTTTAGCTAAAGTTTCCACAAAGACAATGGGGGTGTTTTTGAATCCTCGGGGCAGGACTGTCCAGTGGTATTGTTAATGGAATACAGAGGAAGGCATCTTTTCAATTTAATACACATTACCAGGTCCTGGTGGACAGTAGAATCCCAGCAGGGTATAGGAATTGGTAACTACTGAATGTATATTTTTGGTGGCTTCATTGACTGCCCTGAGGTCTTACCATCCAGTATTCTCCATTGGGTTTCTTTATGGGGAGAACAGGGGCATTACAGGATGATTGGCATGGTCCAGTAAGGGTGGTCAATTAGGCCCTGTATAACAGGGGCAATGACCAATAAGGCCCCTCAATGGAGAATGTACTGTTTTCTGTCGGGCCATGGATGTCCAGGTTTTAGATGGACTGTCACAGGACTGGCTCCCATAGCTTGTTCCACCCATCCCTAGGCCCCGACTTTGAGATTTACTCCTGGGAGATCAACCTGCTCTGTCCTGGAAGGTTTGTCCTCAGCCATTGACATTATTATCTTGTGCTCTCTGTCTAGGGGAACAGCAGTCTTCAGTCTGTCTCCCATTAGGTGGATAGTAGCTCCCAATTATATAAGATAGCCCTTCCTAGCAGGGGTATAGGACATAGGGAACATGTGGGAAGGAATGGGTGAGAATATGTTCATCCAATTTACATCCTAATGGCTCTGTGAATGCCTGTTCTTAGGCCTTCTCTGATACCCCCATAATTTTACAACTCTTGTGACTGAGTTTGCCTGATCTGGTGTTCAGAACCAGTTAAGTGGCAACAGCGTTGACTAAGAATTTGACGGGTGGGCATCCCTGGTGGCGCAGTGGTTGAGAGTCTGCCTGCCGATGCAGGGGACACAAGTTCGTGCCCCGGTCCGGGAGGATCCCACATGCCGCGAAGCGGCTGGGCCCGTCAGCCATGGCCGCTAAGCCTGCGCGTCCGGAGCCTGTGCTCCGCAATGGGAGAGGCCACACCAGTGAGAGGCCCGCGTAACGCAAAAAAAAAAAAAATTAATAATAATAATAAAAAAATAATAATTTGACGGGCTTTTTTCCTATGTCCAATGTCAGTCTGGGCTCCTTGGGGGTCAATTGGAGTGCCAGTTTAGGAGCCCCCTGGCCCCATCATTCTTCATCTATTTGGACCATCTGCCCTTGAGGATAGTAACCAGGATCTGCCATTTCCATCCCCCTTCGAGGGAGTGAGGGCATTCTTCCTTCCAGTGTCCCTCTTGTTTACATATGGCACACTGATTGGGTCCTGATTTCCTTGGCTTGCTATCCCGGTGATTCAGGGGTCACTCACTGGAGTCGAGAGTGTCCGTGGGTGTTTAGTTCAGATTTCCGTGTCAACCAGTTGATATTGGAGGGCAACAGCCATTAGGCAGGCTTGCCTCTGGGCCTTTTTATCCTCTGACTTTTCCTCCTCTACGTCTCACTTACTAAACACGTGGTAGGCAACCTCCACCAGGCAGGAGATAGGGGTATCTGGCTGTATTTTCAGTTTCTGAAGTTTACACCTAATGTTGAGGGCAGTTTGGGAAATGAAATACTACCGCAGGATTGCGTTCCCTTCCAATGACTGAGGGTTATTAGTATAGAATCAGAGGCATTCCTTAAGGCTCTCTAGGAATGCCGAAGGGTTTTCCACTTGTTGTGATTGATTGCCTTTTTCTTATTCCAACTGACAGGTTTCTTTCCTGCTGCCTGGATTCCCTTTAGGATCATATTTTTATAATTGGGCAGCCCCTATTTTCCACCCCTTTCTCCATTGTCTCAATTGTTATCTGGGACTGCTTGATTCTCTGGTCTGAAAATAGCATGACCTGCATTGCTTTTGTTCTCTTTGTCTGCTTCCTCTTGGGCTTTTAAAAGGATTATGGCCTTTTCTTCCCCTGTTAGGAGTACATTGAGGAGGCTCTGGATCTCAGCCCAGGTGGGGCCATGGGTCTGAAAGATTCCCCTAATCAGATTCAGGAACCCTTTGGATCTTCCCTCAACCCTTTATTATGACTCTTCTAGTTATACAGATCAGAAGTGGTAAATGACAGGTATCTGTGTGAGCCCTTCTTCTCCATCCGGAACCTGCCTCACAAGGAGTATTTTCCTGGCAGGTTGTTGGACACTGGCTGGTAATGAGTCCCATTTCATATACTTACTGGACAGGGTTCTGGGAGAGGGGACTGGTATGGAAGGGACCTCTCGGACCTGTGACCCAACTCAGGCTATATGAAGCAAATGGGTATGGAGGGAACAGTAGGAGGAGTGCTAGGGAGGAGATCAAGAAGGTCATCAGGGAGCAGGTCAAGCACTGATGGAAGGCTTAGTCTCCTTTACTATTACCTCAGTGGAGGAGAGCCCACATCCCTTTTAAAGGCCTGTGCTCTGATATAAAACCATAAAAAAACTAGACATAGGGAATTTCATCCCATTACTTTTGTCTCTGGCATAGCAGGCCCAATTGCAAAATGATGATATAATTTAGAGATCCAACTACTGAGGGGACAGTTGGAGTGATTTGTTGGCATGCAAATCCTACAAAATTAGATCCAAATAGATTTTGGTTTGGGAAATTTGGAGCCAGCATTAAACTGTGAATTGATGCCTCAACGACCAAAAAAGGAGGCATCCAAGTGCCCAAACCTTAGCCATCGTCCTGCTGAAGCTTGAGCATGTCTGTAGTCTAGTGGGTGAACGCAGGCAGAAGGGCCACAGTCAGTCCCATCTGGGTTGTTAAAAATTTGTTACCAATCTCCTCCCCCAAACCTCCAATGAGTTGATCCTCAATAAGGGTCCTTCTTCTTGATGTTGCTTGTGCAGATAGAAGAGATCAAGTTTGGTTCAGAAACAAAGGAAAGCTTTATTCTTTGATCAAAGAATGTAGAGGCGTGAGCTCATGCTCTAGAGTACACACTCTTTGCAAAAGGCCGTTGGTGGGGATGCTTTATAGGATTCTTGTCAGCAGGGGAGGGGATGGCATTCTTGCCAGTTGGGCACAGCTGTGTTGCTCAGGGCACTCCAGATCAGAGTGCTGGGTGCAGCATTTCTGCACAGGGTCAGCCAACTGAAGCGTCAGGTGCAGCAATTTCACACTGGGAATTCTGGTCTGAAGTGCCAGGTGCAGGCCTTCTGCACAGGGTACCCTATGAACAGGTGAAATTAGACTAAGCACAAAGGAAAAAAAAGGTTAGACTTCATTGCACAGATTCTGTTTTTATTTCCCAGGAATTGTTGTGGGCTTTGCGGGTATATGTACTCTGGTGGAGAAACAGATGTGTGAACAAAATTGAGTATATGTTAATTGCTACTGGGAAATAGTACAGAAACTCAAAACAAACAACCTTCCTCAGTTTTACATTAATTTTAAATAAAATAGCAATAAGTTGACTTGAACAAGGGAATATAAAGTTTTTATAAATTGCATATATTTATATAATTGCATATGAAGAATTTCTGCTTATTAAAAATTATAAAATACTTATTAACATACATCACTGTAATATTTTAAGTGCTCTAAGAGAAAATACTGCAGGATTTTACAAGACATTGAAGTGTGTGGTTTACTGCCTGGAGGAGGACTCATATAATTCTTTAATAGAAAGTAATAAGCATGCCCTTAGAGGAGAAAAAGGAGAAGGGCTCTATTGAATAAGAAAAAACAATTCAAAAAGAAATAGGAAAATAGAGCCTATTTGCAGAGTTTCTTGATATTTAACTATTGTGTGTGTTTTGTTTTGTTTGATTTTTCTCCCATACTTGGAATGTGGCAGGAAATAAAGTTGAATTAAGTCATATCCAGCTTGTTAAATATCTTTCATGACAAGTGTGAAAGTTTGGATTTTTTTCCTACTCAACGGGAAATATATTGTACTACGAATGATAAACATGTTGGATTGTCACAACCCAGTGTTGACCACATTTTAATGTGCACATGGAACTGTTGGGGGTCTTATTAAGTTATAGATTATGATTCAGTCAGTATGAAATAAAACCTGAGATCCTATATTATAAACAAGTTCCTAATTGAAGTCAATGGTTTTGGACTGGCAACTACATTCTACATAGCAATGCTTAGCACCTGGAAGCTACTTAATATAGAAAATCTTAGGCCCTACATCAGATATATTGAATCAGGATTTTCAGGAATGGGGCCAGAAGCAAATAAAAACAAAACACATGCATACATAAACACACACACACACACACACCCTCAGATATTTCTGATAAACCCATTACCTGACCTTGTTCAATTTTACAGATCACTCACTATACCAGGCTAACAGTGGTGAGAAATAAAACTAAAGCAATGAGGATGCAAAACAAAAGCAGATTTGAGAGATATTTAAAGGAAGAATGAGTTGAACTTTATGAGTTTTCTATTAGAGGCAAGAGTGAGAGAACTTTAGATATTTCTTTTTTTTTCTGGCAAAATAGATTCAATAGATAATAATAGGATAATTTACAGTAAAGATTAAGCATGGGATAATACAGCATATCTTGAGTTTTAATATGCTGACTTTGAGAAATAGAAACTTTTTTTTTTTTTAAGTAAAGAGGCATAATAGCTATTAGCAAATATGTTTCTAGACCTCAAAAATGATGATAGGGAGATAATACACATAAATACACATTCTGTCTATAATTAATATATAGGAGATGGAATGGTGAGCAAATAGAAGCTGACTTTTGTTTGACGGCTTATAATAGCCCAGATTATACTGGGCATAATTATTTTTTTTAATGAAGGGTATAGGAAGTAGTTAAGATCATAGACACTGGGCACAAATGGCTGGATTCAAATCTGACTTCACCATATACATTGGACGAGTGACCTTTAGTAAGTCCTGACACCATTCTTTGCCTCAATTTTCTTATCTTTATAATAGGAATGAAAGTATCTACTTAGTAGGACTGTTTAAGGATTAAATGAGACATTTTAGGGACACTGCTTAAACCAGTGCTCTGCATATAGAAAATAGTATTATACATGTGCTCAAAGTAGAAGAAGGTATACGGAATTCCAAGAAAATAAAATAAGTAAAAGATTACTAAGAAACACAAATATTTAAGGTATATGTGGCAAAAGAGATGTAACCAAAAAGACTGAAATAGAAATACCATAATCAGAAAAATGAGTTGAGAATAAATATGTAAGGGATCAAGGAATGGGACTAGTAAAGAATGAAATAATCAGCAGTATCTCATCCTTTATTAAATCAAATGTAAAAAGAAATCTGAAAATTGTTATTGGATTTGAAAACTAGAAGTTTGGGGTTGACCTTAGGAACAGCAAGCTTGTTAGTTGAATGGAGAATAAAGAGTAATTTGTGATAGAATAAAAAATGGGGACCTGGAGTGTTCTTTTTTTCTATTTTTTCTTTCTATTTTTTCCCTTTTTTTGGGGGGAAATAATATAATGAAGCAAAGTAGAATATACCATAGTAATTTGAGAGACAAGAAGCGGAAAGATGTTTTTTCTCTTTATATTATTTGGCTGTTCTGTTTTCTTTTTCATTTGTTTCATTTATTATTATTATATATATTTTTAGGATGGGAAGCTGTAGTGTCTATAGCTTAACAGGAAGGAGTCAATAGAAAGAGAAGCATTAAGGAGGTAGACCAGTTGCTCTTAAAAAGACCCACGTGATCTAGCAACTGAGACTGTTTTCCTAACTTCGTACAGGAAGATTGAAGACAATTGAGTTCAAATACGAAAAAAGTACAATGATGAAAAGGAATTATACTAAAATGTTTTAACTTTTTGTCTTGGTAAACTTAGGTGAAGAAATTTATTTAAAAAATAGCTTTTAAAAAGAAAGTTATTTATTTTTTTGGCTGCGTTGGGTCTTCGTTGTTGAGCGTGGGCTTTCTCTAGTTGTGGAGAGCAGGGGCTACTCTTCTTTGCAGTGCGTGGGCTTCTCATTGCGGTGGCTTCTCTTGTGGAGGAGCATGGGCTCTAGGCACGCGGGCTCAGTAGTTGTGGCACACGGGCTTAGTTGCTCTGGGGCATTTGGGATCTTCCAGGACCAGGGCTGGAACCCATGTCCCTGCATTGGCAGGCAGATTCTTAACCACTGCACCACCAGGGAAGACCTTAAAAAATAGGTTTGATCAAATGTTCACAGTCGTCAGAGTTCCTAAAACGTTTGATGATGGAGTATTTCTCTCTTAAATGTTCCAAAAGTTCTGAATTTTCTTGAACATTGTAGCAATTAAAAAAATCAACTAGATCACACATAGACTGTTTTAATATATGGACATGAAAATTTAATAATAAAAAGTGAGTAATTAATAAATTACATAATTTTCTTGAAGTGGGTACAGTTTAAAAGTGGGTACAGTTTTCAATGAAAAAATGAGGAAATCATATTCATTTGATATAATCAGTAATTTATAAGAACGTTTTATGAGTAAGACTCTTTGAGAGTTTTTATAATTATTAGATATCTTAATTCTCTTAACTCCCTTGATGTGGAAGCCAAGGGAAAAAAATTCTTGCTTTATAAATGTTACAAGTCATCCTACAAAAATAAATCAGTGCCTTATCTGTGCATGTCTGTTAGAATTTTAAGTGAATTCAACTCTGCTTTGTGTCAGGCATGTAGTAGACCAATTAAGTTGTCAGTTTTAAAATTTCTGCAGGTGATAAACTGGCCACTTTAAATGCCACTGTTAAATATTGTATCAAATTACAGTGGGCTCTCTAGGTCCCTTGATGGAACTTAGAAATGCCAAACACTTCATTCTATTTATATTCCTGTAAATTAAGAAAGTCCCCTTTGAATATCTGCTATTTAATCTGCATGCTTACTTAAATTACAAATATTAATTTAAGCTTTGTTATGATAGCAGTTATCTTTGTTAAAATGTTGTCTATGTTCTATTTTGAGAAGTAATTTTCATTTATGATATAAATTATGGCTCCATATTTTTTCCTCTATTCCTGAAATTCTTTACGTTGGTGACGCTTGTTTCACTGAAGCAGAAAACCTTAACATCTTTGACTTTTTCCCTTTTTCAGTAATGTTCTAATTGATCCAGAGATAACTCCTATTTTTACTTTTTTTGTTACATCCATTCCTACCTTTCCATGTTCTTTGCCACCAGCCAACTCAGATACTCATCATAACATACCCTAAATTTTCCCCTAAATTCAATTTGTCAGCCATCCTATCTTCTGACTAATCTTTACTAAATGCCAATTTTGTCATGTTGGTTTCTATTTATAAATAATTAATGGACAAAAATTTAAGTCCAGAAATTTTACCATGGCATTTGAGATCCTCCAATGTATTTTCAAAACTATTTCTCCAATTATATTACCAATATTCTACATGAGATCAACTTCATCTATATTGATCTACTAATTATTCCCTGAATATTCCTTGAACTTTTTTGCCTTACCTGGAATGTCTACCCTCTTTCTGTCCTTTTATTACAACATCTATTCCAACTTTTTTTTTCCAAGTTTTATTGCCCTCTATGCAGCATTCTTGATCATAAAGCTCATAATGGTCATAATTGATAAACATCATCTTGTTTTATCATTCTTCTTTTTATGTAGTGTTGTTGCCTTACCAAATAAATTAGAAATACTTTGACATTAGGAATTGTAACTTATTATTTTTGTATACCATAGTATCTAAAAAGAGTGATTTGAAAAATTTATATATTCAATAAATACTTATTGATTTTGGTAAACAATTTTTAATTTACCCAACTATACATTTAAGGTTATTATTACATATATTTCTTTGAGGATAGTTCAAAAAAGACAGATTTATCATGCCTCTAACTTTTCATTCTATGGGTTTAAAATTATTTCTTACTTTAATGAGAATCTCTTGCGGAGATACTGACTATCCAATCCCAATTCTAATACAAAAATATGATTTATTGATTGGTTTTAAGTAATGCCATCATTTAATCAATAGTGTTGCTAATATCAAGTGATTCAATCTATATAACATTATATCCTTCTCAATTTTCTTCAAAGTTATTATATCTATTCCAAATACCTAAGAAGAGTAAAATATCAAAATTAGATTTTTCAGCATCAGTGAATGCCATTGTATTTTTCGAATTCCACCCAATCCTATATAGAAATTTTGATTAGAAATATTTAGTATCTTTTTTTCTAAATGACGTAGAGGCCCCACATCACATCCACTTTCATTTGTTGTGCCTAAATTGAAACATCGAAATGAATGAAAGATTAACTGGATAGATATAAATATATCAGTCCTGCCCAGCTTTCTCTGAATACAATTTTTGGCATTAGAAAATTATTTCATTTTCTTCTGACATTTGGGTCCAAAATGAGTCTGTTGGAGGTGGCCACAGGTCAGAAATGATCACAAGAAATGATGTTAAATCACTAGAGCAATGATTAAGGCATGACCTTAAATTTTAGTTCTTCAAGTTTTTCCTAAGCACATGTTTTAATGTATCTGTAGAGGTCAATTAGAGCAAATCTAGCCTTTGGGAAATGTATTAAACTAGAGAATTATGTTTTCTTTTTATTATATACCTTTAAACCCTGATTTATAGCCATGTGCCCTGACACCAAAATGCCCATAAAAATATGGTCTTGATTAATGGGTGAATTGATAGCTTGTTCTGAATAAAAAAAATGCCAAGTATTTTAATATAAATTAATTAATTTCAAGCTTAATTTCATTTTATTGCAATGAATGTAAGTTATTTATTATACCCATCAGCAAATCTGCGTAAAATTGTTCAGAACTGTATTTGACTTTTAAAATGCCTACATCTTTCAAGTTTTGTCTTTTCTGTAAACTCAAAAGGTCAAAGGTGGGAATTACTTACGTAATAATTGGCAGACATTTCTCAAAACCTCTGATATCTTTAAATTCAATTTAAGTCAATGAAGTAATTCCAAAATTTTATATTGTCAGTACTGTCAGTGCTCTGTACCTAGTGTACAATAAGCTCTTGGTAAGTGTTTGTTCACTATTCTGCCATGCATTTATATATTGTCAGTTTAGGAGAAACAGAAGTGAGGTTGATGAGCTTTCACTTCTAAAAATTCACATTTAAATATAGTAGAGAAGTGAATATCATTAACAACAATGTACATTTCATTTGTTTAGTGAGCATGTCTCTGGATCAAAGATATTTATTTGTTGATATTATAGATGGAACTATCCAAGAATGTTTTGTAAATTTATTGATATTTTAGTTTTATTTTGAAGATAGAATGTAGCCAGCGATGGGAAGATAAGAGAAAGGGAGATGAAGGGAAAGGAAATATTTTGAGCAAACACACATTGGTGAGGAAGTGTGCGTCAGTGGGGAAGCGGGGGATGATTAATTGTAGCTGTCTATAGCCACAAAAGCATTAAGGAGTAATTGGAAATAAACTTGGAAAAGTTAGTTAGTTTTCTTTCTATGAAAATGTGTATAATATTGATAATTAATTGGACAAAGCAAATGCACTTTGAAGATTTTTGAGTAGACAGGTAAAATTGAACAGTTTTAGAAACGTATGCTTGCAGCAGCCTGAAAAAATGCTCCCATGGGAAGAAAAGTTGAAGAGATAAACGTCAGAAAAAGAAATATAGAATCTGATACATCACTATCTCAGAGTAAAAGAAATATCTCAGGTTAAAATTAATGAGTGCATGTATTAGGGAAACAGTGTTGGAAATAAACAAGAATGCATACAAGTAATGTTTCAGAGGTTATATCCAAGATTTTACAATTGATTGGTGATGAACAAAAATGGAATAGTGAACAGTGAGCAATTTTTGGTGGAAGGGGAAGGGTTTAGTTTGCACATGGAGAGTTTGAAATTAAAATATGCTATCCAATTGAATGCTAGTTGAGGATTAGAAATTGCAGGATTAGACTTTGGGAAAGCACAGACTGAAGATCCAAAGAGAAAAGGAAGTTGATGCCATGAAATAAGGTGATGTCTTAAAGGAGAAAGTCAGAGGAGTGAAAAGAGAATGAGAAACTGAATCACAATTCCCTTTTTTCTTTCAACAATATAACCTCTTTTCTGCCTCTTTCCCTTCTATCCATAAGTATGAGTAAACTTTCCCTAATTTATAAAATCCCTGACCACATGCCCAGAATTGTGGATCCCCAAAACCCTGTACATCTTTATAGATTCAAGTTTCTTAAGAGGGCAATCTCAAATTCCTTGACTTTTTCTGCAATTTCCCTCTATTGTCCTCATTACACTTAAACTAAGTTCATCAGGGGGATTCGTTACTTCTCAAAGAAAAAGGCCTCTTCTGTCAATTTGCACTAGAATTGACATTGTTTATAGTAGACACTCTCTTGTTTCTTCTAGTTTTCTCCTTATTCTTTCTGAATTCTTTGCTCTTCTTTACATGTTTTTCTCTGAAATATTAGACTTACTAGAACACTTTTTGAGCCCCTATAATGTGCCAGGTACCCTCTGAGTGTTGATGAAATTATCAATAAAAATAGGACCAAGACCGACATGAGAGAAGATAGCCATGCAGCCCATCCTGTTTCTCAGGGAGGTTTCCAGAAAAAGAAGGAATTCATCAGTCAAGTATGGGACGTTCAAGGAAATATTTTAAAGAGCTTAAATAGCATGTTTGACAAGTTTTTCTTGAGAAATATTTTCTTCTGTTCTCATGTTTTTTGATTTCACATTTTATTTCTTTAAACATTGTCAACATAGCTATGTTACATTCTTAGTCTAATTCCCTGTTTTGAAATTTCATGGGTCTATTTCTTCTCTAGGTTATTTCAACTAATTCTTGCTCACAGTGCCTTATTTCACCGTGTATTTTATAATGTCAGAATGTGAGTTTAGGTTAAAGAGAGGTTCATTTATGAAAATCTTGGGGAGTCTGGGCCTATTAGATAGCTCTTCTGAATTTTCTGAAGGGCTTTTATGTTTGCTTCTGCCACTTATCTGTGAGCCCTACATGTGAGAGTACTTTTTAATTTAATTTTCAGCTTGGGGTTTCCCAAGGAACATGTATCTACAATTTTAAAATCCCAAACCTGGAATATGGCAGAACCATGGTTAACCTATTTAAGAAGAAACATTTGTCCGTTACACAGGCCAGAAAAGACAGCTCTCCTTTTCATTCTCTTTTGTCAGTAGGCTAATTTATTCTATACCCTTCTTATACTAAGGGTGAATCTTATCCTGGTCTAGTGTTTGGTGGTATTCTGTAGCATCCCCTCTTCTAGCCAAGCTTGGATCCATTCTCTGCAATCTGTGAGCCTTTCAGTTACTATGATCCACAAATTCCCAGTGTAGGCTTGTACTCTAGTTTTTAGATTTTTCTTCTTCTTTTTTTTTCTTTTTCCCTTGAGGCACCATTACTTTCCTGAAAGGTTAGCTATGTATTTCGGGGGGAAAAGGATGGTGGAACAGGGTTTTGGGGAGTGGTAACACTATCTTGTCCACCATATTATTAGAAATATAAATAGTTTAATTAATGTTAAAACATAATTTTAATTATCTTCTAAAGTTTTAGGATATTCTGCTGTTTTATTTCAAATTTGACAACAAACTTTTTGAACATCTCCTCTATTTTATTGCCATTGCCCTGGATACTTCACTTAACTTATTTATCATGTGGAAAAAAAAAAAAATGCTTATTCCGCTTTCCTTATGTGGTAGTATTCCCTCTCTTCCCTGTGTTTGTCTCCTTTTTTTTGTTTGTTTTTTGTTTTTGCGGTACGCGGGCCTCTCACTGTTGTGGCCTCTCCCGTTGCGGAGCACAGGCTCCGGACGCGCAGGCTCAGTGGCCATGGCTCAGTGGCCATGGCTTATGGGCCCAGCCACTCCGCAGCATGTGGGATTTTCCCCGACCGGGGCACGAACCCGTGTCCCCTGCATCGGCAGGCGGACTCTCAACCACTGCGCCACCTGTTTGTCTCCTTTCATGGAAATATTTTAGTAGGTAGTCAAAAAGTATTTGACTTAAATTTTTAATTGTTGTAATGACAGTGTAGGATTTACTCTTTTTAAGCAAGTTTACAAAATTTGAGCAAAAATTTTACATAGCTATTGTCAAATCTGGTAGTACACAGAATGCCTAGTCTGTGAATATGGAACAGCTGTCTATGAATTTGATCATTTTCTTAACTAAAAATTTCAACATAGCTTGAATGAGTCCTGTATTTGGTCTGTTTGTAAGGTGCATAATAATATAATGTATATAATTTGTTAAATTGTATTTTACAAAACTTTCATTTCTCTTTACAGGTAATAAAAGCATAAGAGGGTAAATAATTGCTATTTCAATCATGTGGTATAGACACCATGTATTAAAATCTTAGTATCCATGTTTAAAACCATAATTAATTTTACTCAAATATTTTTTTCAGCTCTTCTTCAAGTGACAATTTCACTTAGCAAAGTAGAGCTTAGTGTGGGAGAATCTAAATTCTTCACATGCACAGGTATGTATTTCTACAAATATTTTCAGATAACTTGTTTTATTCTTTATTAATATAATATATTGACTAAATTTAAGTAGTTAAATGTCAATTTTCTAGAAATAAAATTGTATATTATCATTGGGCTTATAATGATTGGAAGAGTGTTAATGAACATATTTTACATATTAAACACTGAATTTTATTTGTTGCTTTCAAGTTACTAATTTTGACTACTAAATAAACTAGATTATTTATTTTGAAAATAACATCAAATATAGTGTATGCATGATAACTTTTACATCAATTTAAATATTATTTCTATCTAAATAGTAACCTTAGTATGAATGGAAATGTTATAATTTAACCATTTTCGTAAATATGCTATGAATAAGTTAGATATGGCACCCTGCATTATAGTTTCACTTCAATGGAAAGTTTAGGACAAAGCATATCACATCCTTCCTTATGAAAAGTAACCTTTAAAAAGTAGATATTTAATCATCAAAGGTTTTGCAAGATTTTTGTGACTATTAATTAGAGGTATTATATATCATAGTGCCTATGGGAAATTATTATGGACCTCATCTAGTTTAATCATGCACATGTAGAATTCTTCTAGAAGATATTAACTACTTAAGCAACAAATTCCTATTCAACATATTGTAAAACTCACGAATGAGCACATTCTACTGCTGTTTAGATTCATCGTATTCATTTTCATCATACAAGTCTTCATATATAAAGTTTTTCAAATATTCATTTAGTGCCAAAATTTAAATTCATCATATTCATTTTCATGCATATAAGCCTTCATATATAAAGTTTTAAAAATATTCATTTAGTGACAAAATTGCTTTTTAATATATTTTAAAATTGTTTCCATTCCTGATTATACTTAGCAATTCAAAACTGGATTAAATAGGCATTTCTGACATAAAATGCATTATAAAAGTTGTCTTCAGAATGGCATGGCTTATTTAAATTATTATGACAATTAAAAAAAAGAAGCAGTTATAATAACATATCTAAAAATAATATCAGATAATATGAACAACTAATTGAGACCATGATTCTTCACATATTTGCCTTCTTAATAAAGGTCTGAATTGATAGGTCTTGTTGACACATGTTTTTATATATTGGCAAATATAAAAGTAGAGAGTAGGGGAGAGACTAGTTCAACATCATTTACTATGTCAGTACAGCTTTGGCATAAGAATATAGTTCATTGTTTCTAAACCCTATCCATATTTTATATGCACAAATGCACACACACAGCTCAATTAAATCACAAGATCACAGAATAATGAAATAGTTTAAAAATGAATTGAAAAATAAAATAAAATTGTATTATTTTCTTGGATTTGCATTATCTTTGTGATATAAATTATATGATGTATATAATTCATAAGGTCAAATTAAGACATAATTTAAAAGTACGAATTAATGTCATTCAGTGGTGCTGAGTTTTGCCCTTAATAATAAGGCAGAACAATTAAACAGTTTTTCCTTTTATATAAAGACGTGTAATCAAGAGCTGTACTGTTGTCATGGAAGTGGCCTTATTTATCTTAAATACAGTAGTAAAACAAAAATCTAAAAATAAAGATGTGGGAAACCAATGCAAATCAAAACGCTTGCATGTACTTTTCTATCACAATGGTGACTATGTTGATATGATTCTAAAGTTTCCTGAACACAGACATCTAAAACTCAATAAAATAAATATGTCTTAAAATTCAACTAGAAGTTAGTCATGTTACTGACCTGGGTTCCTGGACTCTTTAATCAATAGAAATTGATAAGAGGCCAGAGGGGAAATTCAGGCAGGGCTTTGTAGGGACTCTTGATGCAGCACAAGGGAGTGAAAACAAGTAACAAGTTCCCTTACTCGCTCCCTGAGGTGGAGTGAGCTGATCCCTTAAATGGGATGAGGGTAATGGTGGATCAGTCGGTCCGGTTGGTGGGCTGGCTTAGGTATAGTGGTCTGCCCACCCGCTTGGTGGTCTGCCCACCCCCTTGGTGGTGCTGTGTGCAGGAATCACGCATAGTTTGGCATAGTACCATGCTTTTGCTCCCAGCACCTCAGATGTAGCAGTTGGGATTTGGCCTTTTTGTATCTTGTTCATAATTTGTCCCAGCTGGACATGCTTGCAGTTATTTTTAGTCCCTTATAGTTTCTTTGTATATTGTTGCGCCAGGAGAGGTTTGTTCAGGTGCAAGCTCTGCAGCAAAGTGTCCCAGGTCCCAGGACCCAGCCTAGTTCAGTCATACCCTCACAGAACTAAATAAGAATGTGTCATGTATAGCAAATGAATTTTTATATTACATTTTCAAGAAAATAAGTTTAATGCTACTTATTAATTAATCCAAGAGCCCAGTCTTTTCAGTAAAATAACATGCAAAGTTTTATTGGAAATTATTATTTGAGTTGCCAGAAAAAAGAGAATTATGACTGCTCTATGAAAATACAGAATAAACTCTCCATGAAATTTTATTCCATATCATTAAGAATGAAAATGTCCAAAATATTTCACAGAATATCCTGCATAATTTACTGTATAAAATGAGGTTTTCTATTGCTGAAACTTAAAGTAATGCACATTTAAATTATTCTTCTGTAACTTCTCGATAGAGGAGGGAATTAAAACAAATACCTCCCCCAAATGAATTATCCTGTAACTACTATGGTTTTATGGTTCTGTTCAGAAAAACTGAAGATAACATAACTAAGATTCATTTAAGATTTAACTAAACTTCTTTCATACTTTTTTCTCCATCATGTCTAATTTGATATAGGAAGGAAGACAATTTGTTTCTAAAGCCATATCTTGGAAAAAAAAATGAGAAGGAATAATTTTCTTATAAAAGGTCCTGAAGATGTTATATAACTTTATGCATTTTCTCCTGATACTGTTGAGTTAATAGTGTATGCTGCTTCCACAAATTCTCTCTCAAGTAATTAGGTGAAATACATCCTTTTGGTGACTAAAAGCAAACACAGGAAGCTTCAGCTTTTACAAAGAGGATAATAACCTAGATTCTGAATTGGAAAACTTAAATAAATGTTTACCCTGTAATGATTTGGTTGTAATTGCCTTGCACTATAAGTATCATTTCAATGCATTCTAATTATCATATGATTAAATAGTTAACAGTTTTAGATTAAAATGGTGAAGCTACTCATCTCAGTTGGGAAAAGAGAAGATTAGGGCTCCATTTAAAAAATAGTCATTGGCCTTATCTATACAAGTTTAACAACTTGGGAAATTAATTCAAAATTCTGTATTAACAAAAGCCAAAGTTTATTTCATAAATGATTTACGTTGTTATGAGCTCTGCTGTATCAGGGGAAAAAGTGCTATTTCCTGACCCTAGCAAAAAGAATTGAGCAGGTGAAATCACGTTAGTAATCGTGTTTCTGTTTCGATTATGCCTATTAAGTGGAATTAATGTTGGACTCAGCTGCCAAGGCACTTTCAGTACTTGTGTAGTAATAATCCATAGATTTCCGTGGTAAAGTTTACACTCTCATAGCTTAAATACCATACTGGAAGTTTCCTCTGGGTTTTGTTACTCAAACGAGATTGAAACCTCAATGTTGGATAAATAAGGATAACATGTGTGCTAGCATTTGTGTTTACTTTCGATATTGTAAGATTTTCAGACTTCCAGTCTTCCATTTACATTTTTTTCTAAATTGTTAAAGTTGTTACACGATAGTAAATGCCAGTGTCAAAACAAACACTTGGAACGTATTTTCAAAATTTCTTTTCCATGGCTCTTTGCAGCAGTTGGTGAACCTGAGAGTATAGACTGGTATAATCCTCAAGGAGAGAAGATAATTTCAACACAGAGGGTATCAGTGCAAAAGGAAGGTATTAGATCACGATTAACCATCTACAATGCAAATATAGAAGATGCAGGGATATATCGTTGTCAAGCAACAGATGCCAAAGGACAGACACAAGAAGCCACAGTTGTTTTGGAAATTTACCGTAAGTCATGTATTTATAAGTTTTATTGATTGAAATTATACGTTCTTATAAAAAATACAAATTAAAATGTACTTAACAATAGAAACTAACACTCATTAAGAACTATATGATGGACAATGTGCTAAGACCTTTACAGATATCAGCTTATTTCTATTTTACCACAGTACATCTCTAAAATAAAATCTATAATAGGTTATAGTGGATTATAAATACATAGATGGAGCCAATTCTGTTGGTTAAATAATATAGATGAAAATGTTTTAGTTTTTTGATGCCGTTAAGAATCTGTTGGGTAAATAGAAACCAGTACTTTATTTAGTGATATAAAATTTATTGGGAGTGCTATTTTTCACTTTCATAAAAAAGGATCATGACTAGAACAAATAAAATTACCTATGTGATAACAGTGACCAATCTAGAATGAGAACTGGGGAAGGGTCAGCTGACAGGCTTTAGACAGAGTAAAAACTGAAAACTCATCTAATGAAGAATAACATCTAACCAGATTCTTCAACTCCAGGCATTTTTAGTAGCAAGGTTTTCTACACTTACACTTCATTTTACGACTTGAGATTGATTGCTTTCTACATTCCTTTCCAACTTCTCACTTTTAGGAATTGTTAACCTGTTTAGGAACACCGAAGCTCATTGACTCCCAGGGTTTGAAACCAGGCTCTATCACTTACACCTGTGGCCTTGAGCAATCCTGTAACCTCTCTGTTTCAATTTCCTCATCTATAAAATAGATATAATTGTAGTACCCACATCATACATAGTTGCTTTGAGGACTACATTACCTCATGCTTAGAACTTTGCCTTACAATTAATTTGTAGTAGTTAGCATTTCTACCAGTGAAAAATTATAAAAAGTTTTAGAATATTAGCTCATAAGACATCTCTTCCTTATAGCTTTGTTTTTGTTATTCTAGAAATAGCATATGGGGTAAAAAGGCCAAAGCAGCACCAGAGCAAGGCTTCCCTTAGATGGTGGGGCAATCTGTTGGAGTATTGTTGCCCTCATTTTTCCTGATTTGACCTCTTTTTTTTTTTCTTTTTCCCTCCTGTTAGTTTCTAAGCTCCTCAAGGAAAGATGTTTTACTTATTTATATGACCATTTACTGTACCAATTTCATAAATAACAAATAATTAAGTTGAAATCATCATTTCATAGACTAGTATCTGGAAAGAAGTGTCCTTTGAAATGATACAAAGGAAGATCCCTAGTGCTTTATTTGTGAAGGTAAAAAAAATTGTTTTTTCTTAGCAAGAACAATGAATTACTTTTGTGAAAATTTCTCATCAAGCATAAATATCCATATTCATGCATTCATTCAGTACACTTATTGTATGTCTACTGCATGGCAGACAATATTCTAATTCCTAAAGACATTAGTGACTGAAACAGAAAATATCACTGGCCACTTGGTGCCAACATTTTAGTGTGTAGAGACAGACAAAAAGTAAGCAAAAGCTAGTGCTTAAATGCTATATATATATGCTATAGAATTCTATAGGAAAGAAATTAAGTGGTTTAGAAACGTAGGGAGATGGCTATTTTATATGTGGAGGTTGAGCAGAAATTTGAAGGAATTTAAGAGAGTGCAAATGCCCCAGAATGGGAACAAATCTGGAGTGTTCAAGGAACTACCCAAAGCAGCAGCTAGGAGGAGAGAAGAAAAATTGGGATCAGAATTGTGGGGCAGACTCCAGTTCATACAGGACTTAGTTTGGCATTGTAAGGACTTTGGATTTTATTCTCAGTGAGTTGGAATTTATTGGGTAGGAGAATTAGATGATCTGGTTTAAGGTTTTAAAGGATCTAGATTTACCTAATTATTTTATTACAGCATCAATAAACACGGATTCTGAAATATGCTATTGGAAGAAATAAGCACTAATACTTGTATGGTTTGTTTTACTTTCTTCATACAGAAAAACTCACTTTCAGAGAAGTGGTGTCTCCTCAAGAGTTCAAACAAGGAGAGAATGCAGAAGTGGTTTGCCGAGTCAGCAGTTCACCTGCACCTGTTGTCAGCTGGTTGTATCATAATGAGGAAGTCACCACTATTTCCGACAGTTAGTATTTTGGTAACTCTCTAAGTTATATGTTCTAAAAATATTGCAATTTTTTAAAAGACTGAATCTACCTAAGTAAATATAGCAATTAGATTGTTTGAACCTAAGCCTCAAACAACTGTTTTGTGAGAACCTCAGAGCTCTAAACTAGAGGTTGGCAGACTATGGCCCTCAGGCTAAATTCAGCTCCTCTGCTGTTTTTTTAAGGTGTTATGAAAATTCAGCCAAACCCAATTGTTACATATTGTCTATGGCTACTTTGGGAACAAAGCTGAACAGCTGTGACACAGATGGTTTGTCCTACAAAGCCTACAATAGTTATTTTCTGAAGATTACAGAAAAAGTTTGCTGACTCCTGCTCTAGATCAAGAAAAAATTATATACAAACAGTTCAAGGATACTAAACAAATAAAGGAATCAATCCTGATCTATTGAAATTCTACATATTACAATTCAAACAATCCCATGGGCTTATTATGTGTAAACTTATAATAATATCTATATGAATCCTATTTATTTTTCTGTCACTGTTCTTTCAAAGATACCTACATATTCTAAATATTATGATAAGATGAATATGGATAATAGAAAGAAGAGTACATTCATTTCAATTGTCTTCATGATTTTGATTCAGACTGAGCTGAAATTCCAGAATAAAATGACATCTGAAATTGATGCATGATTTGCTTACATTATGCTACTTTATCATTGTGAATTGGGAGCATTTTCGATTTAGAATATTTTTCATTGCACTTACATTGCAGAGAGGTACAAAATAATTGAATCTTTTAAAATACTTTCTATCTTGGATGATTTTGTTTTGTGTTTCTAAGAGATGAAACTTCTACAACATAAAGGAGAGAAGGCAGAGGGTTTCTGTTTTTGAATATGTACAGAGAAAGTATGATGATGATAGTAATTTTTTTTTTAATTTCGAGAGAATTTTTCTGGACTTGGCATTTTCACTGCTTGTCAGTTATTTACTAAAACTCATTTTTCTATTATAGTAAGTTAATGAGATATAATACTTTATTTCCTCTTACTTTATTTTCAGAAAACTGCTTTAGGTTTTACTAATAAATTTCATGAGTAAATTGTACAGTATATTTTATGCTTTCTTCCCCTCAATAATAAAGAAAAGTCAATTCTTTCATAGCAGTTAAATGACAATGTCTAAACATTTTCAGATTACCTACATCTTAGGCTTCAAGTGTACATCTGGTTTACTGTAAACCATAATTACAAGATGGTTTTGAAATGAGTTTTATTTTTTAAAAGACAGTTAAATCGATGCTGACTGTAGGCCTCTGGGCAGAGAGTGTGTGCAACAGGCACTGGCAAGGTCTTGACTGAATGGGCCCAGGGCATCAATCAGCATCTCCATCTTCCCTGAGCAGATGATCCCCCCAGTTAAGTAGCCAGATGGAATTCAAGCCTAAAGACAGTTCATTCATTGGCATCCATGGACACTGGAGGTTGCCCTATAATATCTACTTTTTGTAATTTATTTGGGGATAAAATCTAATGATTAATTGTCTGAAAAAAGACAGTTAAATCCTCAAAGCAAAGATGGATGGTCAAGTACAGTGCTGATGGAGGAGTGATGCTTCTATGCTACAGCTTACACATTTTTCCCAGTATCCAAGGATGAAATGCTGTGAAGTTGGAATTCTATTACGGCTCTACTCTTTCCTTGTCCCTAAAGCTTCAAACAACTTTTCTAACTGCTCTGTACCTAATTCGGATTCTTCATCCATAAACAGTAAATTACTATATGCATTTTGAACAACGGTTTGAGTTTTAGGTAAGATAGGCTCATAAATATTTGTTAACTGAATGAATAAAATATTTGACTCTATATCAGATTCTCAATAAATAACATTTATTTTTCTTGTTCCTTCTCATTGAGCTTTTAATTCTTGGGAATCAGTTAAACATAGAAACAACGCTGAGTTGCAGGAAGGCAAAATAGAATTTTTTTAAAAGGACGTAAAATTTGTTCTGACTTTGGGATGTAAAGGATGTAGGGGAATTGTGAAGATGAACAAACTTTTCTAACCTTTTAATATTTGAGAAACTTGCCACATACTTCATTATCAAACACTTTTTACATTCATAACAGATTTATAAGAAGTAATATTCTTCAGATTTTTATACTTTATGTGATCCTTTTATTAAAACTAATGAAATAAGATTAGGTTTACAACCATGAAAGGAACATATATGGGGATTTAGAATAATGCAGTGTGTACAGATAACTTTCTGAAGCCTTAGTGTGGCATAGGAATAAAGTTTAAAGTCTCCATATGAAACAATGAAGGTTTGAAAATGTCCATCTTATTAACCATGCTTTTGGTAGCAGCTGTGTGACAAATATGCAGAATTAATGTTCCCACAGACTACTCAAAGTGGAGGTTTACCATGTTGTTTGTTGAAAGGAAATCCATATGCTAAAGAATCCAAGTATTTAGGGAGTAAAGGTGACATTTTGTTATAAAAGTTGAATATCCTGACTTTTAGTCTCAACCCTGATGGAAGGATATGCTATTGCAGTTGCCATTCTACCTCAGCCATTTTGAAAGTTATCTCTGAAACTTCCTAAATGTTTTGAGCATTTTCTAATGAAGTACCCTTTTGGCACCAAAAACTATGGGTAAAATCATCTTGTTCAATAACATTTGTATGAAATCTACTTCCAGTATAAAAAGTCATTCAACAGTTATTGAACACTTAGTATATTTCATCTAGTGTACTAGAAGGTGGCGCTTCATGGTTAAAACCATGAACGAGTCCACTACCCTCAACATATTAATAATCTAGTGGAAAAAATCAATCAATGAAAACAAGGTATATTGAGGTATACGATAAGGAAAGTGCAGTGATAGAAGATGATAAAGAAAGAGCACCTGAACTAGTTAGGGCAGAGGAGAGTGTTCAAGGTGCCTGCTGAGAGAGAAAAGCAACCCTTAAAGATGAAAAGGGATTAGCCAGCTAGAGAATGGTGGGGACTTTTCAAGAGGAGAGGACACCATATGCAATGGCCCAGAGGTGAAAGCATGAGTGGCACGTTTCAGAAACTGAATTAAGTTCATTATAACTAGAATTTATGAATAAGCACAACTAGAACACTTACAATAACTAGGATTTGTAAATAAAGACTAATAAGAAAGGAAACTGGAAAAGAAGGTTGAGCCAAGTCAATATGGCCTTGACGTCTCTATTGAGAAGTTTAGAATCTATCCAAAGGTGACATCACTAAAGGGTTTTAATTAAGGCAGTGACATGACCTAATATGTATTGAGAAGGATATCAGTGCTTCAGTGAGGAGAATGAATTGGATGAGAGTCAAGGCCAAGCTCCAGGCAATGAGAACAGTTCAAATCCAAATGAAATAATTGCTGAGGGAAAAGTAGATTCTAGACTAAGAAATGATAAAGGGAGAAGTGATAGGATATGGGTTTGATTTGACATGCACACTAAGAGAGATGGAGAAGTCAAAGATGACTCAAGGAATTTGCCTTGGGCAACTAGCTCAATGTAAAGACCTGTGAAGACAGAACTGGAGAGTACCGTATGAGAAATTTCAGGTGGAGCTAGTGAGCCAAATTTTAAACATGCTGAGATTGAAGTATTTACAACCCTTCTAAGTTTGTACATCTGGTTGACTCTTGCACAATTTTGGAATCACAGGAATCATCTGATCTGAAGAAAAATTGTGAATCATCAAAATAAAGGTTGAAGGCATAGGAGTAGATGAAGCAAACCATTCAGTGGCTGTGGAATGAGAAGAAAAGGGGACTTTTAAAAAATAACCTGCTTAAAGAAACATAACGCTTAAAGAAACATAAAGCAGACACCTTATTGTGTATTATTTGATTTCATTTATTTTCTTACTGCAATAATGAAAATGTGGATGTCTGTAAAACTGAGATAAATAGATCATCTCTAATAGTTAAATAGTTCCAATATCCATAGTTATGTGTGATTGATTGAAGCAGTGCTTTCTTCAAATGCTTTTTGTAAATACATATTAATAATGTTCTTTGGTTTGAGAGTTTGCTAACAACATTCCATGGACTTTATACATATACTTAGAATTTTTAGTTAAGGATGTTACATATTTTAGTGAGTTAGAAAATATAATATTACAATGATTTAGTTATGACTCGTTGCATCCCTCTCTAAATTTGAACTTTTTAATTCATCCAGTTGACCCATGAACAGCACAGGGGTTAGGGTACCAACTCGACATGCAGTCAAAAATTCAAGTATAATTTATAGTTGGTCCTCCTTATCCGAGGTTCCTTCATATCTGTGGTTCAGTTCTGCATCCTCAGATTCAGTCAACTTCGGATTGTGTAGTACTGTATTTACTATTGAAAAAGATTCCTATGTAAGTGGATCTGCACAGTTCAAACCTGTGTTGTTCAAGGGTCAACTGTAATTGCTGCTCATTCTAATTTCCAGCAACACACTTGAATAGTTTTTTTACATTTACTTTGAAATATCATGCATTTTTAAGAGTTCTGAGTTATTCCGGGACTTATTATAAGTTATATTTCTTGCAGATTGCCTTTCTTTCTCTCCAGTCTCTTCTTTGGTGAGAAAATTTACCAGGGGAAAGCATCTGCATAAACATTTTTGTATCTCTTCTTAGCGTCACTCAAAAGGTGAAATAAATATTTTGGGAAAGTTTATACTTCCTGGGCTGAAAATTATGTATCTGTAGCCTTGTAACTGGTATTTTCTTTCTGAGGTAGCCTCAGAATCTACACATTTCCATTCCTTATTAACTGTCTCTTAGGCAATCAATAACCACATGCTCACCTATTTTAATGACCTTCTATAGTCTGATAACTTCCTTATTTGTATTTAAAACCCAAACTTCTACTTTGACTTAAGGAATTGCTGTGAAAAATGAACCCCAAATACGAATGGCTTAATGTCATAGCAATTTATTTCTCACTCATGCAAAGTCCAATTGGCAGCAGGGGGAGAGGCAGGATTCTACCCTTCCATCCTTTCAGTGATCCAGGTTGAGGGAGGCTGGACCATTTTCTCATGTGGCTTCTGTGTTTGCCCTAATACCTCTATTAAGCCAGCAGATAGGGAAAGAGCAATAAATACTGGAACAGTCCCCAAAAGTAGCTTTAACAGTAGATATCCAGAGGTGGGTACCTTAAATTAATGACATTTCTACCTTACCAAAAGTCCCAAAGGGGTCAAGGATGTTTTCTCTTATTCATCAATGTATCCAAATACAGTACCTAGCAAACAGATGATGTTCGATGATATCTATGGATGAATTGATTAGTGAAATTTAGGATATTACATTTTTAACATGTTTCAAAACAGAACTGGATATGAGAACATTCTTTACTTGATAGGAAGGGGAAAGGTGTTAAGACTGCAAAGACTGCAACAAAATTGTGATGATTAAAAACTGAGCCAGGCATTATGGAAAATACTGTCAGGCTGAGATGCTACTTAGGCTAGCCAGGTTATGGCTAATGCATGCCCTATAATCAGCTAATGCATGCCCTATAACAGCTTAGTTTTGTATTTATGCATGTGCATATACTCACACATAAAATGGAATCAATGTAAAATTAATGAAGTCTAATTTGTTCCTTCCTAAAATGGATTATCTTGCATTTAGAAAAAAAATCTTTCAAATAAATCTGAGTTATGACCATTTCATATGCCCTCTACATGACTTGAATATTATTATATATTTTAGCTGCCTTCTCAGGGTATGTGCAATTATTAGTTTAATTATTGTGTGAGGAAGGATATTCAATCAATTTTCTAACCCTTTTCCTTACCCAAGTTGCTACATATTTACAGTCAAAACGTCTTTGTGTCTGCTATATCTGATCTCTCGGCTTTGTTCTTTTGTGTATTATTTCTGCATTCAAAGTACCAAGGGGGAAATAATAGCCTAACCATTTTATGTGGAAATAGAGTCTTGAATGTATTTTTTTTTTTTTTTTTTTTGCGGTACGCGGGCCTCTCACTGTTGTGGCCTCTCCCGTTGTGGAGCACAGGCTCCGGACGCATAGGCTCAGCGGCCATGGCTCACGGGCCTAGTCGCTCCGCGGCATGTGGGATCCTCCCAGCCCGGGGCGCGAACCCGCGTCCCCTGCATCAGCAGGCGGACTCTCAACCACTGCGCCACCAGGGAAGGCCTTGAATGTATTTTTGAAAAAAAAAATGTGTAACCAGGCAGTGTAGAGTGGAAAAGTTGAAGTCATGAAATTATATTTTACTTTCAAATTTGAATTTGTTTGTTGATGAAAAGTTTGATAGTGTCAGACAAGTTCCATATTTTAACACTTAGCAATTTAAAGCATGTTGGACTCTACCTTCAATTACTGATATCATTTCCTCCCCTTTGCTTACCTTACAGATCGGTTTGCTATCTTAGCCAACAATAATTTGCAGATTCTCAACATCAATAAAAGTGATGAAGGTATATACAGGTGTGAAGGAAGAGTGGAGGCTAGGGGAGAAATTGACTTCCGTGATATCATCGTTATTGTTAATGGTAAGCAGATAATAATTAGTATGTATCTTTGTGTTGCATTTAGCAATATGTTTATTAAAAGGGCAACCATGTAAACTCAGCACTCAAGACTTCCCTAATGAACCTCTTCTATACCTAGAGGAAATCTCCTCAGCTCTAGGGTAGCATCTGTTACATTGTATTACAGCCTCAAGGGCAGGAGGACTTATTTAACATTGTCATCCTCCTTTACAAAGAGCCTATAAGGGAGTAGTTGCCTTTTTCTGGCTTTGTAGTTGTTGAAAGTATGTCAAATGAAATACAGTAAAGTATGATACTAGATTTTACTTTTAAATTACATTAATTACTTGCTTCAACTAATTAACAGTATTTGCAAGTTTTACCAAATTAAATAATTGAATACATAGTTACCCTTTGAAATATTAATTATTATTAATATTAGTAGCTAAGTTTATGACATCAAGATTACATCTCTTCCTCCAAATTTGGCTTCTTTACTCTGTTGCATGCCTGGGTTAACATGACATTCTGTGAGGCAGAAGATAGATTAATGTTATCCTAGTTATCTCCATTTTGGTAGTCCAATGTGTCACCAAGATGTGCACTGTATTTCTTTAACATCTATCAAATATACTCTATTTTCCCTACCATGCTTTCCATGAGTGATGCCCTTTCCAATTCTTTTGTATTTTTCTTGTGTGGCTGTAAGTTGTTTGTTTTCTCTACTCTCAATTTCACAATTCCAACTTTCTGTCCTATCAACCTTTCAACACTTAAAATTGTCAGTGTTTCCCATTACCTTCAAGACAAAATAAAAACCACTCTTCATGGTATGGGAAGTTTTTTATGATCATCAGCTACCTTCTCTAACCATCCGCTCATAGGTAGCCCGTGCTTCAGCCATGTGGAAATACTAGTAGTAACACCACACAAATGCACTTTGACTTTTTTCTTCTGTTTTAAAATAAATTAGAAATAACCATAATCACAGGGTTCTAGAAGCAGAATGTAATTTGTTCTTTCTGGAATAGACAAAATATGAATTTAAAGAGTTAGCAATGAGTTTTCTATCACTTAAGGCTGGGAAGGGGAAACATAAATCAGTATCTTCTTCCATATCCTATGCACCTCCCACCATGACCTATCTCTCCAGTTTCTTGAAGAGACTGGAGATCAACACCAGGAATAGCATATAGATCTAAAAGAGTTATTTGTTTTTTCCTTTCCTGGAGTGAAGGTATTTTAACCACAAAATTCATGCTGAAAGGTAAAGAGAATATTAAATCACTGAGAATTTTTTCTCTCCTTCTCTAAGTCTATAATTAATTGAGATGTATGGATAACAGTGGAATAGACCAGATGGTTATTAGGCAGGTGGGTAGAAACTGCACATGCTCATGGGTGAGTCCAAAGTGCCAGGCCTTCTGAGAGAAGACTTTGAGAGCCCTTTTTTGGTGTGCAGAATCTGGTATTTATCGAGTGCTATCGTCGATGGAAGTTTTGGCCTTCAACCCAAGAGGAAGATTTCAGTGCATGAAGAATAGGTTTAAATATGGAGATGAGTACTATGTTTGTAACTGTATCTATGTATCTATTTTTATATCTATAAGTATTTCTAATATCTTTCCCTCTTTATTATGTACAATAAACAAAGGTAGCTTACAGTGGCTATTTAGTTTCTTCAGTATTGACTTAACCATCTACTGTCCTTTGTTTCCGAAAGAATCTAAGGTAGGAAATATACGTGTATTTTGTCACAGGCAAGACCTTGTGCTCAGTATGCTCTTATGAAAATGTGGGTTATAATATTAGTTAATAATATAAAGTTTTTACAAAAGGACTAAGTTTATAGGAAGCAGTATATAAATATGTACTATGCTGTATGTTATATATGTATGTATATGTAAAATTATGCATATATTTTTACACTAAAACATTAATTTGAGTCTGATGTGAAAAAGGAAACGTCATCTGGCAGGTGTAGCATATTAAGCCTTTATTATCCATTCTGCTATTGTAATTTCTACTTTAATATAGTTATAACATGTTCTAATCTATCTCCACACTAGATTATCTGTGAGTGTTTAAATGTGATTACATTTTTCTTGAAGGATTATTTGGGTATGAGTGGGTTCAATTAACAAAGTTTGAATCTTCAAGTCTATCATGATCTGCATTCAATCTGGAATATTTATTTCTATGTCTATACTTATTATTTTGGGGTTCATAAGGAGATAAACACTGGAATGTGTTCTTTGTGCAACTCACATCAATCATGTATGTAATATCCTGCTGTGACTGCATCACACTGGCCTCCAAAACAAACCATCCTCCTTCCACTCCCACTTTTCCTCTAACAGAATCAATTATATGTCCTAATCTGACCTTCTTTACTAGAACACTGCTTTATCTCCACTTCTTCTTATTAGTCACATTTCCCTGTTATGGTCACAAACTCCCATATCTTAGAATTCCTGGAACGAATTTCTTCAAAGTAACAGTGTTCACAAAATCAACCATCGATTTCTTCCCCTTTCTGGATGATGCAGTTGGACCCTGTCAAGGGAATGCATTGACTAATGCCACTAGACAGCTGTGCTTTTCTCTCACATTTTGCCTTTACTTCAGTCAGAAAAATCATTCTCTCCAGTCTTATTGACTCTTGCCCTGCTTACCTACTCCTTTTAAATCTTGAGCCCTCTGTAAAAGTATCCTTTATTATTTACCTCCTACAAAACCTCTTGCAGACGTTCAATGAAAACTTTGAGGTTGCAAAAATTAATAATAAAATAAAAGCACCAACTTTATCCACATTATCTTATTTTTCTTCAGTTACAATATTTGACTTATTACATGCTTTTCTCCCCAGTTTATAACGCATACCTCTCTCTTATTTGCTACTAATCTTTATTCTTGCTAATTTGGACTTTATCATGGACCTTTTTCAACTCCTTTCATCTCTAAGTATATTGAAGTCCCAACCAAATACTCCAGTCAACTGTTTCTTCACATTCACTGCTTTCTTGCCAAGTCCTGGCTCTGGAAGAAGCTCTTCTTTTTTCCATTGTTTGCTCTTTGCAACTTTTCCCTCACATTTCCTTTCTTCCAATGCATAGTCTATTTTTTCAACAATTAGTTAAAAGGTATCCTTGCTAGTTTATAGTACCAGCCATACCAAATATTAAGGATCTTTTTTTTCCCTTAACTCCCTCTATGAATTTATTACAATATTTCTCAATGCCTGCGTATAGTTTTTCATAAATCTTTATTCCCCCTCCCTTTAAGAGGTTATACATCACCGCTCATTGCCATGTGAGGTGTGGTGCTTCCAGTGGAAGGATTATGCAACTCCACCCAATTGATGATATGACTTGCTCTGGCCATTGGCATATAAGCAAGCATGATATACACTATGGCTGAAATTAAGCTTCAAGAAGAATCACATATTACTTCTCTTGTACTTTCCTTCTGCCATGAAACTAGCATGACCCTAACAGAGACTTCTCCTTTACCTTGGGCATCATGGAGAAGACACGTGGAGCAGAGTCACAGCTGATCTGCAGGTGCAAACACATAACATAAATAAGAAGTAAAACACATTTTTAAGCCCTGAGAGTTTAGAGTTATTTGTTATCACAGAAAAGCAGACAAATTCAGTGCCAGTGGCTTTTTCTTACTTAAGGAATTTAAATGCTGTCTGACCTAGGAATACGTTTGAAATTACTTCCCTGAGTGTGCCTCAGACATCTTATAATCCCACTTTCCCCTGACGGTGATAATTTCTTACAAATTTTTTAATTACCTTATCAATATATTGGGAATTCAACTGAATGAATATTTTTGACTATAGTTTTGATGTTATTTTGTATTGCACTTATATATTTATTCAGCAGGTAAATGAGAAGCGCTGGCTATATTTTTCATACTTTGTTAGGCTCAGAATACTAACAGATCTAATAGAGCATTGTATCCCTCAAGGCACTTACAGTTTTATCTCAAAAACTTAAAATAATCAACTTTCCTAAAGTCCCTGATTGTTTATGGTGCTGCTGAATACAAAAGTATATAGTAAGAGCATTTTTTATAGATATTTACAGCTTGTTTTATAATAAGAAGGGGAACCTAATGTAGCACAAGAAGAGACTTGGTATTTGGGATAAATCTATTGATGAAAAACTATTATTTTGTAGAACAAAGAGGGGAAATGTATTGTAGACAGATAAAATAGCATCTGCAAAAGCAAAGAGAGTGTAGGATGTGAGAAAAGATCTAATACCTTAACTGTTACAGGAATATGAAAGTTTTAGGGAGGGAGTGATGGTGATGTTAGCCAGTTGGTTTGGGGATTAGGTGGAGATGTAGCTGCAAAGCAGGAGGGGCCAGATAATGCGGGGCTATGGACTTTCTTCTAAGAGACAAAGATGAGCTGCCATTTAGGAGCAGGGTACCCGAGAGAGAGAAGGATGGAGGCAGGGAGAAGAAATGAGTTCAAGTCAGAGACAAGTAGGGTCTGTGCTGAAAGACAAAGAAATGAAGAGGAAGGTATATAATCAGATAGTGTTTGAAACAAAGCCGTTGTGTTTACAAGTGTGTCACAGAGGCAAGAGCAATAAAGGCTTAATTTCAATACTTCTAATGTGGGTTCTAGGCTTCCAAAGTAGTAAATGCAAGCAGAAGTGATCAATAAGTAGTGAACTGAAATATATCTGGTGAATTTGGCAATTATGAGTTTACAAGAGACAGTATGGTGAACAATACCATTTGCATGGATGGGTGACATTCAGACTGCAATGACTTAAAGAATAAATGTGCATGTACATTAACTGAATAAGAAAAGTATTGAAGGTACAGCACCTATTACCTCAGCTTGTTGGAACCAGCTATTAAATGGGAAACATTAAAAAGTTGAATGAGGGGCTTCCCTGGTGGCGCAGCGGTAGAGAGTCCACCTGCCGATGCAGGGGACATGGGTTCGTGCCCCGGTCCGGGAAGATCCCACATGCCGCGGAGTGGCTGGGCCCGTGAGCCATGGCCGCTGAGCCTGCGCATCTGGAGCCTGTGCTCCGCAACGGGAGAGGCCACAGCAGTGAGAGGCCCACGTACCGCAAAACAAACAAACAAACAAACAGAAAAACGTTTAATGAGGACCAGAGGAAGTGACTGGAGTGTTAGGACGTTTGTAAGGAAGATATACCTTGAACATAAAGAGGATATATTTTATGCTGAGCCTGGAGGAAATGAATCAAAAATGGGTGAAAATGTGGGTTAATTTACAGGTAGGTCTGGTTGATAATTTGAGAGAAGTCTTGCCCCATGACTTCAGTATTCTGTTTTAATCACTGACTTCACTCATCTACCAAACATTGATATACTACTGGTATTTTCCCAATATTTTTCAACATATTTATATGTGTTCATACCTGCTCTTTACTGGATCTTAGGTAAGTTTTCCAAATGCCTAAAACCTTTCTTTTCATTAACTTCCCAGTGGCTACCTTGATTTTATTATTATACCTTATTACATTTTTATTAACTTGCTGAATTTGCTGGCCATCTTTTCTATACATTTCTGAACTCTTTTTACTAGATAATTGACTACACACACACACACACACACACACACACTTATACACAAATCATGGGTAAATTTTTAAAAAGAAGATCAAAATTACTTCTCTTGCTTTAACCCATGCCCATTCTCCATCAGATTCCTAGCCCTTAGTTAAATAAAATGCTCTCCCAAACTACTCAAAAAATGATGAAAAGACCTGGAAATAACTTTTAAATTAAAAAATACAGCCAATAGAGTGTGTTTGTTTTGTTTTGTTTTGTTTTGTTTTTGCGGTACGCGGGCCTTTCACTGCTGTGGCCCCTCCTGTTGCTGAGCACAGGCTCCAGACGCACAGGCTCAGTGGCCATGGCTTATGGGCCCAGCCGCTCCGCGGCATGTGGGATCCTCCCGGACCAGGACATGAACCCGCGTCCCCTGCATCGGCAGGCGGACTCTCAACCACTGCGCCACCAGGGAAGCCCTAGAGTGTTATTTTTGTAAAATGTTCTTTTAAAGTATAATGATTCATTATTTTCTGAACCTTTTGTAAATTTGTGAAGAATGATCCACTAACTGCTGGCTCAGACTTGGGATAATGGAAGCAGGGACAATTGAGAATAGATGAAAAACACCTAGAAGTATAATTTTAAAGCAGTTGTGTCTTTAGTTTTCCTTCGAACATTAAAATCAACAGTTGATGACAATGGCCAGAGATATTTCTGCAAGTAGGTATCTGAATGTATACCTCTATTCCCTCAGGCAGTGTATTTTATATTCCTACCTATTTCTAGCCAGTTCTTAAAGTTAAGAAAATTAGGAGAAGATACTTTTCTTTTTATTAAAAATGAAAAGTCAGACATTTTCTCTTTAACTTTTATGCAATGTTATATAATGTAAAACATATATACAAACATAAAAGACAGTAAACCAACCTCTTGTATATCAGTAAGATAATTGACTCAAACATGCAGAGAGATATTTTAAGTCAGTTTAATGACTGCAAGTTATGAGAGGATTGGTAATTTATAACAATATTATATAATATATAATTCACTGAAAGGTCAAAAAGTAAGCGTTTATCAAAACCAGAATATTTTCTAATTTGATAAAACATTTTTCTTCCTAATTATCCCACTTAATTTCAAAGATTAGTAATCTGGGAATACAAGGAAAGAAAAAATATATTTTTTTCTCCTTAATACTTATTCAATCATTATTTTAGAATTTTCAGATAATAGAAAATTAGGTAGATTGATAGATAACCTACAAAGATCTAGGCACGTCTTTGTCTCCTCCTCTGCACCAATAATTAATTGGTGTGAATAGTTAATATAGCTTCTTACCTTTTCTTCTATCTTTATTTCTCTTCTGCCCAGAATTTCCTGAGTACATTTAAAGTGGGACAATGTCATATTTGAAAGCCTATAGAGAAGTGTGTATTTATTTTACAACATATTACTTTTAATCCCCAATTAAAAGAGAAGGCAGAATTTTCTCATTGTTTGAATCAGAACCATACTCTGAACTCACCTATCTTCTGAATGGCACCTCTTGGTCATGTAGGAATTGTTCTTTTATATTTTTTCTCTAACATTTGGTCAATAAATACAGAAGTGAATCCTATCATATGTAAAATAATAACAACACTGTCTGAACAACAGTAACAACAACAACAACAACAAAACTTCAAGAAATCTGTAGAGGGCCAGGAGATACTGTAATAATGAAAATTTTTAAAATTCCATGGAATCAAACAGTAACTAAAAGTTACTACCAACCTACCACCTGACATTGTGGAAATGATTGACCTTCAGTACAATTAATGTCTAAATTACTTTGGAGAGACATGCTCTGGATACTTATACTTTTACAAAAATCATAGGATATGATGCAAATAAATAATAAAGTCAAGAGTAACTTTAGTAACTTTAGTTACCCTTTAGTGCAGCCCATTTTGAAAAACAAAAGTCTTGAATGGTTCTCTTGCTCTTTTGGTCGGCCACACTCTCACTGTCCTTTATTCCCTATTTTCTGATCAGTATGGCCAGAGTTTTATCAGTTATATTGGTCTCTCAAAGAAACAGATTTAGTTTTTTTTAAATCTTACTTGTTTATATTTTATCAATTTCCAGTCTGATCTTTATTGTTTTATCTTATCTGTGATTTAACTTGATCTTCTTTTTATGTTTTTTTTTTTTAATTTAAACCTCAAGGCACTGATTTGAATCCTTTCTTCTCTTCTAATGAATACATTTGATGCTCAAGAATCCGCTGTATGTACACCTTTAATTTCCTTCCACAACTTTCAACATGTTGTGTACACTTTGCCATTCAGTTCAAAACATTTGTAATTTCCCTTTTATTATTTGTCCTATAGGTTATTTAGAATTGTGTTATTTAGTTTCCAAATATTATACATGGGGATTTTTCAAATACTATTCTGTCATAATTTCTAATTTGGTTCTAATGTTATCGAAAAGACACTTTTTGGATTTAGATCTTTTCAAATGTATTTGCTGTACAGTAGAACGGAAAGTGTAATCTGCTGGCTTGGTTGGAGTTTTGGTAACCATCAGTAGTTAGGGTCAATTGATAATGTTGATCTAGTCTTTTCTATCCTTTTTTAACTTCTTGTCTACTTGCTCAATAAGTTATTAAGAGGGGGCTGTTTACTCTCTAATGAAAGTATATAGATTTGTCTATTTTTCCTTGTAATTATAGCAGTTTCTGCTTCATGAGTTTGGAAGCTCTGTTATATGCATAGAAGTTTAGAATTATATCCTCTTGACTTCTTTTTTAATAAGAAGTGATCCTGTTTATCCTTGGTAATAGTCTTTGCTCTGAAACCTACTTTGACATCAGTAAAACTAACCACCTTTCTTTTAATTAGCATTTCCATGGCATATATTTTTCCTTCCTTTTAATCTTAACCTTAACCTAATTGTTTCTCAAGGACAGTATGTAGTTGGGTCTATTTCTTTTTTTGTATTAATTCTAACAGTCCCTGCCTTTGTATTGGAATGTTTACACAATTTATATTAAATATCTTATTGATTTAGTTGGATTTAAGTCTTGCTATTCTTCTATTTTTCTTATCTGTTTTTTGTTCCCTTTTTCTTCTATTTCTGCCTTATTTAGATTTCAGAGTATTTTTAATCCATCATTAATTTTCTATTTTGGCTCATTAATTATAGTTTATTGTTCTGTTATTTTAGCAGTTGATTTTCACAGTCATTTTTCAAGTGATATGATACTATTTCACATATTGAATAATAATACCCTTTTCTAGCCCTTGTGCTGTTGTCATTCGATTTTTTTATATCAAGTCATTAGTTTTTTAATTTCTTGGTAACAAATTACTACAGATTCAGTTGCTTGAAGCAATGCAACTTTATTATTTTCCAGTTTCTGTAAGTCAGAAATCCAAGTAGGCTCAGCTGGGATCTGCTCAGGGTATTAAAAAATATAATAATACTATAATTAGTTTTGCAATTTTTATAAAATCAAGGTGGTGGAAGGATTGTGTTCCTTGCTGCAGGCTCTTGGGAAGAAGCTCTTCTAAATATCATTTAGGTTGTCAGCAAAATTCACCCTCTTTCCACTGTGGGATGGAGGTTCTCTTTCCTTGCTGTCTATCACCTGGAGGGGCTGTGCTTAGCTTTCAGAGGCCTCCCCCTGGGTTCTTCCTCCAGTGCCAAAAACAGTGCCTTAAAGCCTTCTCAGACCTGGAATATTTCTGACTTCCCTTCTGCTGCATCTCCTGACTTCCTCTTCCAGCTGGAGTTCTCTTTTTTTTAGGGCTCATTGATTGAATAATACAGGATACTCTTCCATTTCAATGTCTAGGATCTTAATTATATCTGCAAAGTCCCTTTGCCCTGTAACTTAATGTATTCATAGATGGCTAAGCTTAGGGCACTGACATCTTTGCAGAGGAGGGGGCATTATTCTTCCTACCATATCTTCATACTATATGTTTCTTGTTGTTGCTGTTGTTGTTTTCTGCTTTAAATCATCATTTAGCTCTTAACATGGTTTAATTAATAAATAAAACAAGGCTTTTACATCTATCTACATATTTACCATTTCCACAGTGCTTTATTTACGTGTATCAAGATTTCCAACTGGTGTCAGTTCCCAAATGCCTGAATGACTTCTTTTAGCATTTCTTACAGTGAAGGTCTGCTGGGGATGATTAACTTCACCTACTGAATGTCTAAGAAAATGTTTATTTCACCTTCATATTTGAAATGAATGTTTGCTGGCTATAGAATTCTAAATTAACAATATTTTAAATTTCAGTAAATTAAAAATTCTGAGCCATTATTTTTGACCTGAGTGATTTCAGATGAAAAGTTTGTTCTCATTCTTATTTTGTGCTCTGTACATAAAGTGTACCACCCACTTAGTCCTTGCAGATTCTTGAATGTTCTTTATAACTTGTTTTAAGCAATTTGGATACAATATACCTAGGTGTAATTTTCTTCATTCTTGTACTTGGGTTTTCTTGACAAACTTGAGTTATACTTTTTACCAAATTTGGAAATGTTTTGGTCATTAGTTCTTCATATATTGTTTTTTTGTCCCACACTCCTGTGAGGCTCCAATTTCACATATTTGAGGCCACTTGAACTTATTCCATAGTTCCCAGATGTTCTGTTTTTTGTTTTTGGGGTTTTTTTTTAGTTTTTATTTTTTTCTTTCTGTATTACTTTTGGGATAGTTTCTATTGCTATATGTTCAAGTTCATTAATCTTTTCTTCTGCAGTGTTTAATCTACTGTTAGTCCTATCTCATGTACGTTTGATTTCAGACACTAGTTTTAATATGTACAAATTTATTTTTTAATTACCTTCTAAGTCTCTGACATGATCATTTTTTCTGTAGATTCTTGAACATATGGAATGCAGTTATAATAATTTGACATTTTTGTCTAATTCTATCATCTATGTCATTTCTGGGTCAGTTTTGGTTGACTATTTTTTCCTCCCTCATCATGTCTCATGTTTCCTGCTTCTTTGCATGTTTCCTGCATCTTTTCATGTGCTTATTTCTCATTTGTATATCCTCTTGAGTGAAATGTCTCTTCATATCCTTCCTATGTTCTAATTGGATTTTTTCACTGTTATAGTTCAAGAGTCCTTTATAAATTCTATAAATTCATTTTTGCCTTCCAAACAGCCTCTTTAGTGATGTTTCTGTTCATCTTTTGCACATTTTCTTACTGTTGAACTTAGATTATTTTATATATTTGAATACAATTCCTTGCTCAGATTTGTGATTTGTAGGTTCTTTTTCCCTACACTGTAGCTTATCTTTTCATTCTCTTAGTGTCATTCAGAAAGCAAGAAAAAATTTAATTTTGAAGTCCAATTATTAATCTTCTTTTATGGAACATTCTTTTGGTATCATGTCTAAGACGTCTACACCTAACCCCAATTTACAATGACTTTTTTCTCAAGTTTCTTCTAAACTTTGTATACTTTTATGTTTTAAATTTAAGTCTTTGATCCATTTGGGGTTCATTTTTTTATGCTTCAATGATTTTAATAAAGCACAGTCAGCCAGTGAGGCTGAGAATCCCCCTAAATGTTGCCTCCACAATCCACTCTAAAAAACTTTAGACCAATACGGGGCAGTTCAATAATTAAGATCAGCCTTTTGGCTTTTTTTGTCTTCCAGAGTGGTAGTTTCTTATCTTCCTCACATGCATATAATGGGCCACTTTGTAGAAAACTTAGCAGGACTCTTGTCTCACACATTATTATTATTTTTTAATTGGGGTATAGTTGCTTTACAATGTTGTGTTAGTTTCTGCTTTGCAACAAACTGAATCAGCTATATGTATGCATATATCCCCTCCCTCTGGCACCTCTCTCCCCCACCCATCCCACCCATCTAGGTCACCACAGAGCACTGAACTGAGCTCCCTCTGCTATGTAGCAGGTTCCCAGTAGCTATCTGTTGTACACTTGGCAGCGTATATATGTCAATCCCAGTCTCCCACTTCATCCCCCCGTTCCCCCCTCCCTGTGTCCACATGTCCGTTCTCTGTGTCTGTATTCCTGCCCTGAAAATTAGTTCATCTGTACTGTTTTTCTAGATTCCACATATATGTGTTAATATATGATTGGGGCTCATTTTTATATAAGAAGTGAGTTCTGTGCTTCAATTCACCTATTTGCATATAGATATCCAATTGTTGAAAAGCCATTGTTAGAAGACTATCCTGTCTCCATTGAATTGCCTTTGCACTTTGTAAAATAAAACTTTTAAAACATAGTTGGATTATAGGCATCTATTTCTGGACTCTTCCATTCCACTAATCTATGTGTCTATCCCTGTACCATTATCATACTGCCCTAATTACCATAAGTTTACATATACCTTAAAATCAAGTAGTATGATTTGCATGACTTTGCTCTTCTTCTACAAAAACCTTTTGCAAAATCTAGTTTCTTTGCATTCCATTTAAACTTTAGAACATGTCTGTCTACGAAACAATATACCGCTGAGATTTTCATTAGAATTCTATAGGGTCAATATCAGTTTTGGAAAATTTTATACTTTTTTTGTTGATTCTACAAATGCATGAACAAGGTATGTCTCTCCATTTATTAATGTATTTTGTTCTTTTGCTTCTTCATTTGACTTTTTGTAGTTTTCAGCATTCAGATCCCATGCATGAGTTTTGTTTGATTAGTATCTAAGCATTATATTTTTGAAACTATTGATATGTTTTTTTAAAAAAGAATTGGTTTCAGTTGTTTCTTGCAAGTATGTATATTGAAATATGATTTTTTTGTGTATTTTTCTTATATTCTGTGACTGTACTGCATACATTTTTTAGTTCTAGGAATATTTTTGTAGATTCTTGGATTTTCAATGAAAACAATAGTGCATCTGCAACTTGTATTAAAGTTATTTATTCTTTTCCAATTGTATGCTTTTTATTTTTATCTCTTACTTAGGACTGCATTTGCCTTCCAGTATGATGTTAAATAGGAGGGTTGAGTGAGGACTTCCTTACTTGTTCCCAATTTTAGAAAAGTATTCATTCTTTTACCTGAATGTTGCCTGTTAGCTGGAAATTTTTGGCAAGATATCTTTTATCAGGATAAAGAAGTCTTTTCCATTCATGGCTTGTGAAGGGTTTTTATCTTGAATGGATGTTGAATTTTGTCAAATGCTTTTTCAGCATCAATTCACATTATTGAATATTTTTTCTTCTTTAAACTGTTAATAAGTTGAATTATATTAATTGATTTTTCAGTATCATGCCAGTTTTACAATTCACAGAATAAACCCCACTTGACGGTGATGTATTTTTTTGTATGTGTATTGCAGAATTTTGTTTTCTAAAGTTTCATTGAATACATTTGTGCTTACCTAAATGAGTGATATTGGTTTGTGTAGTTTTCTTTTCCTGTACTATCTTTGGTTAAGTTATCCTTATAATGCTGGCCTCATAAAATGAGTCAAGAAATATTCCCTCCTCATGTTTTTTTAAAGAGATTGTGTAGAAATTGTATTATTTCTTTAACGTTTTGATAAAGTTCAGAGGATAAACAATCTGCTTCTATAGATTTTTTTTTCAGAAGGATTTTAACCACATATTACATTCTTTTAGTAGTTAAAGAACTATTTGAGTTACCTATTTCATCTTGAGTTAGTTTCACTAGTTTGTGATTTTCAAGGAAACGTCCCATTTCTTCAGCATTGTTGAATTTGTGTACATAGGCTTGTCTGTATTATTCATTTTTTAAAATTCTTTTACTGTATGTTGTATCTGTAGTGAAATACCTTCAATTCCTGATATTAGCAATCTGTGTTATCTCTCCTTTTATCCTGGTGAGTCTTGCTAGAGGTTTATTAATTGTATTGATCTTTGAAAGAATCTTCATTGGTTTCTTTGAATTCTCCCTTTTTTGTTTTCTGTTTTTTATTTTACTGATATCTGTTCTTATTTGTAGTATCCTTTTTTCCTTCTGTTTGATACGGATTTATTGTGCTGTTCTTCTTCTAGTTTCTTAGATTGGAAGTCACAAAGAGTGATTGTGAATTCATCTAATTCTTGTTTCCGTTCTGTCAGTGTTTGCTTCATATACTTTTTTGTGAGATGAATGCACATGTAAAGATTGGCATTTTACTTCCTTTGGAAAATTGGCTCTTTTATCATTATGAAGTATTCCCCTTTATATCATGTAATTTTATTTGCTCTGAAATCTACTTTGTTTGATATTAACATAGCTCCTCCAACTTTCTTTGGATTGGTGTTTGAACGATATATATTTGTCCATTCTTTTACTTTTAATCTACCTATATTATTATATTTTAAATAGCTTCCTTATAGAGAACATACAGTTGAGTTAATTACTTTATTCATTCTGATAGTATATACTTTTTAATTCATGAGATTAGACCATTTACATTTATCTTAGATCTGCAGTTTTTGTTTTGATTTGTTTTCAGTTTATTCTTTCTGTTTTCTATCCTTCTATTTCCCCTTCTCTGCCTTCTCCTGGGTTTTGTGAATATTTTTAGTGTTCTAATTTATTTTATCTATTATGTTTCTGTCTATACATTTTTCTGTTTTTTGTGATTGTGCCTGCTATTGTGAATATGATGTGCCTCTTTAACTTAGAGCTAATGTTTTACCACTATAATTGGATTGTAAAAATTGTAGCACCATACAGATCCTTATACTCCTCTCTTCTTTATGTCTTAGTAGTCTTCTATATTACATCCGAATTTACTGAAAACCTTGTAGGCAATGTTAAGCGTTTTTATTTCAATCATTAACTGTATTTCGAAGAACTCAAGGGGAGAATAGTCTATTATATATACCTAGATATTTAACATTTCTCCTGCTCTTTCTTCATCCCTGAAGTCTGATGTTTCCTCTGATAGAATTTCTCTTTGTACGAATTTCTCTTTTGCCTGAAGAGGCCCCTTTAGCAATTGTTTCAGATCAGGTTTACTGGCAGACATTGTATTACTCATCCTTTTATCTGAGAACTATAATGTCTTTACCTTCATTTGTGAAAGATATCTTTGCTGAACACAGAAGTTTATTTTGACAGATCTGTCTTTTTTGACACTTTAAAAATATCGTTTCACCTTCTTTTGGCCTCCATTTGTTTCTGATAAAAAATCCACAGTTATTTGAATTATTGTTGTACTATAAATAACACACTTTTGTGTTTGTATATCTTTAGTTTTTAGCAGTTTGATTATGCCATGCCTGCAGCATGAACGTCTTTGGACTTATCTGTTTGGGTTTCAAGGCTACAGCTGGTTTTGAATCTGTGTTTTCAAAATCTTGCCAATTTGGGAAGTTTTCAGACATTAGTTCTATAGATACATATACATAGGTATACATATACAAATGTAGATGCATACATTTTCTATGATGTTTATTTCTCCTTTCCTTCTTAGATTTGATGACATTTTGGTGTTGTCTCACAGGTTCCTGAAGCTCTGTTTCTTTTTTCTTTCTTTCTTTAATATTTTCTACTTCTGTTTTGAAGATTGGACAATTTTTATTGGTAATTCAGCAAGTTCAGAAACTCTTCCCTCTGTCATATCCATTTATCACACCCATGAATATCTTTGTTATTATAAATTTGGTTCTAATATTTATTCATTTATTCTTAATATACTGTGTGTCTTTATGGGAACTGTCTTTCCATTTATTCTGAGGTGGTTCACCCTTACCCTTTGGAAGATGTTTAAAATATTTACTTTAAAGTAGTTTTTAGATAATAAAGCATGTTTCAATATGTCACTGGCATTTAACACTAACATGAGATTTTCCTAGTTCTACATAGGCCAACATTTTTTAGATTATATCCTGGATTTTGAATATTATGAGATTCTGGGTTTTATTTCAGTTCTTTGGAGAATGTTGATATTTTTATTTTTGCAGGCGATCAATTGATTTAAATTCAGACCACTTACTGTGACCAGCCTTCTGTGGTTTGTGGATTCAAAATCAGTTTCATTTTCAAAACTTTTGCACTAATTTTCAGATCTGTCTCACATATGAACCAATGGCCATTCCAGGACCTGTGGGGTAGGATGTCTCTTAGTTCAGTTCTCAACGTCTTTGTGCTGTTTAAGATTATATCCACACATTGATAGCTCAGGGCTGAGCTCAAGATTTCATAAATAACTTGATGTGGTTCCTTTTCCAAGCTCTTCCTACTCTTTTTTCTTTTTTTTTTTTTTTTTTTTGGCGGTACGTGGGCCTCTCACTGTTGTGGCCTCTCCTGTTACAGAGTACAGGCTCCAGAAGCACAGGCTCAGTGGCCGTGGCTCACGGGCCTAGCCACTCCGTGGCATGTGGGATCTTCCCGGATCGGGGCACGAACCCGTGTGCATCGGCAGGCGGACTCTCAACCACTGCGCCACCAGGGAAGCCCTCTTCCTAGTCTTTTATCTCTCACCTACCTACCTATTTTTGAGACTTCATTTTTCAGTCCTATAATCAGAAAACTGGGGTTTATTTATCCCCTCTCTACCACCAGTGTGCCCTCATTCAGGGTCAGTGAGCCAGAGGAAAGAGAAAGATAAAAGCAGTAGATATATTTGCTTTGCCATCTTGGGACCATAACTTCTGATTAAAGAGGAAGATGGTCCTGTCTCAGACAGACACTTACAAGCTCCATCCCTGCTGCCATTGTCACTACCAGGAGACCTCTTTCCTGCTTGTTGAACCTGAACTAGAAGGCTTCTCTTGGACCTCTCTCAGGCCATGCTGATTCCCACTTCTGAGTTTTGGACTGCCTTCAGTCCAGGGATTCTGAAGAAAAAAAAAATTGTTCTCTGATAGATTGTCTCCTACTATTTCAAGTTCTGATATTTTTCAATTAGCAATATGCCTGCTACCATTTACATTTCAGAATCCTCAAACCGATTATCCATGCATGTTGTCTAAGTGTTACAGACAAATTGAGTGATAGAGACAAATGTAGAGGAGTTTCTCCAATTTACCCAGAGCTGGAACTCTGTAATATTATTTTTAATCTTATTGACATGTATGAGATCGGGGTTTTTTCCTCATTTTTTAACTCTAAAGAATTATTAAAGACATTAACAGGAATGGTGTACAGCAGCTCTTTTTTTTTTAACATTTTTATTAGGGTATAATTGCTTTACAATCGTGTGTTAGTTTCTGCTTTATAACAAAGTGAATCAGTTATACATATACATATGTTCCCATATCTCTTCCCTCTTGCATCTTCCTCCCTCCCACCCTCCCTACCCCACCCCTCCAGGCGGTCACAAAGCACAGAGCTGATATCCCTGTGCTATGCGGCTGCTTCCCACTAGCTATCTACCTTACGTTTTGTAGTGTATATATGTCCATGCCTCTCTCTCACTTTGTCACAGCTCACCCTTCCCCCTCCCCATATCCTCAAGTCCGTTCTCCAGTAGGTCTGTGTCTTTATTCCTTTCTTACCCCTAGGTTCTTCATGACATTTTTTTCTTAAATTCCATATATATGTGTTACCATACGGTATTTTTCTTTCTCTTTCTGACTTACTTCACTCTGTATGACAGACTCTAGGTCTATCCACCTCATTACAAATAGCTCAATTTCACTTCTTTTTATGGCTGAGTAATATTCCATTGTATATATGTGCCACATTGTCTTTATCCATTCATCCGATGATGGGCACTTAGGTTGTTTCCATCTCTGGGCTAGTGTAAATAGAGCTGCAGTGAACATTTTGGTACATGACTCTTTTTGAATTATGGTTTTCTCATGGTATATGCCCAGTAGTGAGATTGCTGGGTCATATGGTAGTTCTGTTTGTAGTTTTTTAAGGAACCTCCATACTGTTCTCCATAGTGGCTGTACCAATTCACATTCCCACCAGCAGTGCAGGAGTATTCCCTTGTTGTTGAAGGTTGTGCACCAGTCACTACCATCCATCCTCATAACTCTTTTCATCTTGCAAAACTGAAACTGTATACTCATTTAACAGTAACTCCCATTCACCTCTCCCTCCAGCCTCTAGCAACCACCATCCCACTTCCTGTATCTGTGTTTTTGACTACTCTAAGTGCACAATAAGTGGAATTATAGAGTATTTGTCTCTATGTGACCGATTTATTTCACTTAGCATAATGTCCTCAAGGTTCAATCATGTTGTAGATACACTACAACAAGTAGTTAGAATTTTCTTTTCTTTTTCGAGGCTGGATAGTTTTCCATTTTATGCATATACAAGATTTTGTTTATCCATTTATTAATCTATGGACATTTGTATTGCTTCCACTTTTTAAATAGTATGGATAATGCTGCCATGAACATGGATGAGCAAATATCTCTTTGAGGCCTTTTTCAAAATCCTTTTGAGTACATACCCATAAATGAAATGGCTGGATCACATGGCAATTGTATTTTTAATTTTTTGAGGAACCACCATACTGTTTTCCATTTTCCATTTTACCAATAATGCAAAAAGTTCCAATTTCTCCACATCCTCACTAACGCTTGCTATTGTATTTTATTTTTTTTAATAGTAGCCTTCCTATTAGATATGAGGTGGTATTTCACTGTAGCTTTGACTTGCAGTTCCCTAAGGGTGCTGTTGAGGATCTTTTCATGTGCTTATCTGCCATTTGTGCATCTGCTTTGGATAAATGTCTATTTAAGTCCTCTTGCTCATTTTTGAATTGGGTTATATATATTTTTTTGTTGCTGAATTTTAGGAGTTCATTATCTATTCTGGATGTTAACCCCTTATCAGATATACAATTTTTAAATATTTCCCACATTCTACATGTTGCCTTTTTACTCTCTTTTTTTTATTGTTGCCTACACCTTTGGTATCATATTGAAGAAAACATTGCGAAATCCAGTGTCATGAAGCTCTTGCCTTATATTTTTTCCTAAGAGTTTTATAGTTTGTAGGTCTGATTCTTTCTGAGTTAATTTTTGTATAGTGTCCTCTTATAATCCTTTTCTGTTCCTTTGGAATTGTTAACGTTTTGTTTCTGATTTTAATAATTTGAGTTTTACCTTTTTAAATCTTAATCCATCTAGCTAAAGTTTTGTCAATTCTGTTGATCATTTTAATAAACCAACTTATAGTTTCATTAATTTTGTCTATTATTTTCTAATCTCAATTTAAACAAAATTTGTTCTAATATTTATTATTAATTTTCTTCTGCTAGCTTGGGTTGTATTTATTCTTTTATTCTAGTTCTTTATGTTAAGATTAATTTTTGACATAACATATGGGCTTTCTGGGGAATGTCCTACATGCTCTTGAGAAAATGTGTTTACTCTCTTTTTTTGGATAGAGTATGCTGTATATTCGTGAGAACTAGTTGGTATATTGTGTTGTGTAAGTCCTCTATTTTCTTACTTATCTTCTGTCTGGTCATTCAATGCATTATCAAGACTGTATTGTTGAAGTCTCCAACTATTATTGTAGGACTATTTCTTCCTTCAGTTATGTCAGTTTTTGCTTCATGTATTTTGATGGTCTACTATTAGGAGCATAAATATTTACAATTGTTATATTTTCTTGCTATATTGAAGCATTTGTTAATATACAATGTTTTTTTCCTCTTATAAACTTTTTGATTCAAAGTCTATTCGTATAGTCACCCCTTCTCTTTTTTAGTTATTGTATCTTTATCTTTTCACTTTCAATCTATTTGTGTCTTCATTATTGACAGTGAATCTCTTATAGATAGGACATAATTTTGTCATGTGTTTTTAGCCATTGTGCCAATCTCTGTTTGTTTATTGAAAAATTTAATCTATTTCCATTTAAAGTAATTATTGATAAGGAATGACTTACTTCTGTCATTTTGCTGTTTTTCTAAATGTCTTATAGATTTTCTTGTCTCTCATTTCCTACATTACTATCTTCTTTTTGTTTAGTCAGTTTTTTGTAGTGGAACTTTAAAATTCTTTTCTCATTTCTTTTTGTGTATATTCTATACTTATTTTCTTTGTGGTTATTGGTGGTATTGCATTTAATGTCCTAAAGTTATAACACTCTATTTTAAATTTATACTAACTTAACTTCAATAAATATAAAAAACTCTGCTCCTTTAAAGCTTAACTCCATTCCTTTCGGTTGTTGATATCACAAAATTACATCTTTATGCATTTTGTGTCTCAAAACATGAACTTACAATTCTTTAAATTGCATTAGTCTCTTAAATTATGTAGAAAACAAAATCTGGAATTATAAGACATAGTTAAAATCATACTAATATCTTTTTAAAATATATATTAGTCTCAAATCATGTAGAAAAAAATGCAGTTACAAACTGTTGTTACAGTAGTACTAGCTTTTTTATTGCCCATGTATTTACCTTTATTGAGCTCTTTATTTCTTTATATGGCTTTGAATTACTCTCTAGTGTCCTTTTATTTCATCTTGTAGGACTCCCTTGAGCATTTCTTGCAGGGCAGGTCTAGTGGTAACAAACTCCTCCAGCTTTTACTTATCTGAAATGTCTTAATTTCTCCCTCACTGTTGAAAGACAGTTTTCCAGGATATAGGTTTCTTGGTTGACAGTTTTTTTTTTTTTTCCTTTTAGCACTTTCAATATATCCACCCACTGCCATCTGTCCTCCAAAGTTTTTGATGCAAAATCTGCTGATAATTACTGAGGATCCCTTGTATGTGATGAATCACTCTTCTCTTGCTGCTTTCCAAGATTTTCTCTTTGCCTTTGCCTTTTGAAAATTTCATTATAATGTGTCTTGGCCTGGTCCTCTTTGAATTCATCTTAGTTGTAGTTTGTTGAGCTTCTTGGATGTTTATATTCATAGCTAAACTTTTCAGCCATTATTTCTTCAAATATTCACTCTGTTCCTTTCTCTCTCACTTCCCTTCTGGGACTCCCACTGTGTGATTGTTGGTCCACGTGATTATGTCCCACTGGTCTTTTAGGCTGTATTCACTTTTCTTCAAGCTTTTGTTTTTCTGTTTCTCAGATTCAAGAATTTTCATTGCCTTATTTCGTATTCACTGATTCTTTCTTCTGCTTACTCAGATTTGCTTGTGAATCCCTCTAATGAATTTTTCATTTCAGTGATTTTAATTTTAAGATTCAGAATTTCTTTTTGGCTTTTTTTTAGGTTTTCTATATCTTTATAGGTATTTCCATTTTCTTCATATATTGTTTCCTTGAGTTTTTCCACTTCTTTCTTGAGTTCTTTGAGCATCTTTTAGACAGTTGTTTGAAAGTCTTTATCAAGCATATCTTCCCTCAGGTCTTTTTCAGGGACAGTTTCTATTGATTTAATTTTTCTTTTGAATGGGCCATACTTTCCTATTTCTTTGTATGCCTTGTGATATTTTTTTCTGAAAACTGGATATTTGAACATAATAAGTGCTTCCTATGGAAATCAGATTCTTTCTCAATCCCAGGGTTTACTGTTACTTGTTATTATTATTATTATTATTGAAGGCTGTCTCTATGCCAAAGATCAGCCTGAGATGTAAATTTAAAGTATCCTCAGGTATTTTCTAAGCCTACACCTTTCCCTGGACATGCATGGTCACTTTCTAATATGTCCGTTATATGCAGTTGTTTTTGAATGTCATAGTCTTTAATGTCTGCCTCCCAAAATGGTAAAAAGAGAAAAATGAAGGGGGTACTAAAAGAATGAGAGTTCATTAAATCCCCTGGATCTCACCATTGTGGGAGGTATAACAACAATGGCCACTACCTCTTCATCTGCACCTTTGTGATCAAAAGCATCAGTCAGTGATCAGTGCACAGATCGTTGATATCTGAATGACAAAGTCCTTTTTGCCTATCCTGGCTTTCTTTGTGCAACCTACTCTAGGAACACGTGCACAGCTTCCTGCCTCAGATGCGGAGGGGGATAGGTAGCTGCCAGTGTACCAACAGCTGAAACTGACCAGTATTAACAACAGCTTATATTCCATGTCTTTGCCTGGAAGTTGTAAGCATTCAATAGACTCCACAGTTTCAAGATAGTTACATTAGACAGATTCTGACAGTGCAGTTGCCATGTAGGTGTGGAGACAGATGCCTGGTACTTCCTACTCTGCTATCTTCCCCAAGTCCTCTCTTATGTGAATGTCTAAGTGTCATGCAGCCTTAAAAGTAAAAACAAGAAAAGGTAATTATGAAAAGGCTGAGTCTTAAGATGAGCAGTCCTCTGCCAGTTAAAGGATCTACATGTGAATATATTTGATGATATACATTTAGGACAGATCTGAATAGTCAATAAATTAGAAAAGAGTTGCTTTCCTGACAATGATAGAGTGGAGTTTGTTATCCCTATCCTGAATAAATTTGTAGAAATTACTGGTATTTGTTAATCAGAACCATACAAGTATTTCATGGTTAATACCGTATTCTTTATCTTTCAAAAAACATTTGAAGGAAAGTGGGTGGAGAAAAAGACTGCAAGACACAGAAGATACATAGACTAGCTGGATTCCACTGTTGATGAAGGGGGGTTAAGATATCAAGTTAGTGATGTCTTTGGTGCATAAGCAGCCAGTGAGGGGAATTATAACTTGAAGGTGAACCAAAGCTTCCATGTAAGTAAATTATGGAGCTACTTCTCTACGCATCCCCATGCTTCTTGAAGCTAAAATATAAAAACAGAAATTTTCAAAGGATTGACTACCTAACAGGTACAGAACATAAATCTTGGTAAAGCTATTAAAACTGGACATTGCAGATATAGTCAAATGCCAAAAGTATTTTTAAAAAGATAAAATAGAGTAGATGCTGGTCTTGTGAGGAAAAAATAATCAGATGAAATATAATTGTTACCTCTTTTAAAATTATTTAATCCAACTCAACAGTGAGTTCAGAAGCAATAAGGTAATATATGTAAAAATGCTGTACAGTCGAAACAGTAGCTAGCAAACTGCCTGAACATCTTAAGATCTGAACTAGTGAAAACCTCTGCAGATTTTGATGCTATTTTTCTTCAGAATAGTTCTAGAATTACTCTTCAAAGTACCTCAAAGTATCTAAACATGTAATATTAATATTTTTCTACTAATCTACACTACAAGTAAGAACACATATGTCATTAGCAGAGTTAACATACCATAAAACACAGAGATTAAGATTTGTTAATTCTTAGAGATTATCCAGCATCTACAGTTCACTTTATAGATAAGAAAATTATGATAAAGAATAAATAACTTGTTTAGATTAGTAACAATAACAGGACAAGAACTGGAGCATATGGCTCTCCGTTTGAAAATGTTTCTATCTACATGAATACTATAGAATACTATAGTCAAATTTCAATGACTTAAAATGCAGAGTTAACATCTGAAAAAGAAAAGTCCGTCCTACTGTAATACTAGTAATTATTATGTTACTTTACAGACAGCATGACATGTCATGCACCTTGTATCTAAATTCATAAAGGCAGAAACTTGATTAATTGTGCTTAATTACTAAGATACATATCAGTTCCTATCCCCACCATCAATTGTGATAATCAACATCAGTTTTGACCTGAATGCTATTGTAGAGATATTTAATTAAAATCACATTTCTAAATGCCTGTCTGGTCATATTGTTTAGGATATGTAAAATCAAATATATTAAATAATTATAGGAATATCATTTCATCATATTCAATTGAAAAATCATAAAAGTGTACATTAAATAAAAATTTATGCTTTACTTTGAAATTTTAGCTTCTGTTATGGATGTCATTGATTTGTTTATTGCAAACAGTGCATTTCAGTAACAGTTTCAACGTGTTCAAAATGTGCAACATATACAGTTTTTGCAATGTAATTAGTTAGAAATTGGGGAAGCTTAATTTTAAAATTGAATTGTTCATGAAAATCTATTTCATACTCTCTATGGATTAAGCAATTTCTCTTCATAAAATGTTGTATAGTTGTTTGAAGAAATTAAGTGTAGTTAATCAGAAAGAACATTATGGTTTGACACTTAATTTGAAAGCCCTGTCTTGAATGCTTGCTTATAGAAGTACATACACCGATGAGAACCTAAATAGGAAATCCATTTATGCTCCAAGTAGATCTCAGTATTTATGTAAGTCAGGGTGGTATTGTCTGTATTTATGTAAGAAATAGTTCATAAAAGTGTGTGTATATGTAAATATATATATATATATTTGCTAAAATGTCTAGTTTATTTTTAGTCTAGTTTAATAGATTAAAAATAGTAAAACAGAATTACAGTGAATTATCTAATTATTGTACATTAGAAGGCAGATCAGTGATTTTAGTCATTTTACTATGCAACCAAGTCAGTCCTCTTGATATAAGTGCAGAAGTTGTAAAGCTTAGCTTTAAAAGAAAAAAAAAAAACAGTAAAAATGTCCCAGTGGTGTTGGTAAAATGTTTTTCATCTCTATTTAATCTACATTCATCTGTTTTTCAGTGCCGCCAGCAATCACAATGCCTCAGAAATCCTTTAATGCCACAGCAGAGAGAGGAGAGGAGATGACATTTTCCTGCAGAGCCTCTGGCTCTCCTGAGCCCACCATTTCCTGGTACAGGTAGGTTATGCACCCACATCCCTTTGGCTTGTGTCCGTAGTCAGGCTTCCGGAAAAATATTTACAGTCTTATCATTCTGTCCAGAATGGAAACATTGTTTTTGAATTTCAGTTGAAAATGATTTTTGTTTTCAGTTAAGTTGGTTAAATTAACTTGTTAAAGAAAGCAACAGAATGATTTAACACAAGTCAAAGGCTGTGCTCATAGCCCTGGTCATTTTATCTAAAAGGCATGTTTCTGGCCAAAATGGGCCCAGGAGCCCTGTGACAAATTCATCCATTTTATTGTTCCTACTAGAGAGTACCCACAAGTGGGAATTCTAGTATGAATGGCACCACTGTTGTATGTGTACATAATTATATTTTATTAAATATAATTGTATATTTTATTTGTGTACTGTGTTATTACAGAAAAAGCTAGTTGTGTAGAGTTAAATTTCAATAAATTTAATGTTATGTAACAAAATGTTCAAATGAATAAATCCTCTATTCTAAATCTATTGTTTTACAGTTCACTTTTATATTTTTTTTGAATTTTAAATGCTATTTGATTTCTATTAACATCAAACAGATAACAAAATATTCCACTCTTTTAGGTTGTGTCTCACACTGTTAAAAGGGAGACAATTAAAGTTTAAAAATGGACAGTTTTTAAATATGTATTAGTTATTAATTGAGGTTACTACTCAAGCAAATCTGTAAATATTTATAGAATCACTTCTATACTTCATAAATCATATACTATAAGAATAGTCACAAGAAAACAATTAGAAATTTATATTCAAATTGGCAAAAGTGTCCATAATAAGGATTAGGTTTTAAAAAAATATTTTAAGGAGAATAATTGAAATTCAAAACTACTTTTTATTACTTTCTGAACATTTACTGATACTATCTTCAAGTTTCAAACCTTTATTGCTTTAACATAGCAGGTATCAATAAACAAGATATTTCTTCAGACAGGTGTTTCTAGAAGTTCTTTGCAGACAATAATTCCTTTCTGACTCACTGTTGGTATTTTTAAAGGGATTACACATCAAGCATTAACACATTCACCCCAGATAATTATCATGTATCTCAGAGACTTCTGGTTTCTAGTGTGTATCCTTAACAGTCAATATTAGATCTAATCACAGCAAGGAAAAGCTCCTGGATCATTCATTACAATGAACAAATATTGGTCTAGAGTCTTATCCTCATCATTTTATCTTTCTGGAGAGACTGACTTTCAGTTTAGACTATTTTCTTAAAGTTTAACGTTTGTTTAAAATTCTCATATGTAAGTGGAAATATAATTATCATACAGACTAGAATAAATCAGATTCAGAGGCTAATATAATTGAATAATTTAAATTCCTGATTTTGCACCTCCATTTTTTCACATGGCATTAGCCTCATCGTTTGGATGGAATAAAATAATAATTATCCTAGTAGCTGGATATATAATATATAATGCGAGAATGGGAGTATGTGATAGTGTTCTTAACAGAGGTAAAATTGGTATCAGAGGGAAGTTTTCATTGTGACATATTTATCTGTAGATATAGACATGTTATCTTTGTGAAAAAAATTCCAAAAAGTATTAGGGCAGCAGTGCAGAGAGAAAAATCCAGACACTACCCATTGCATAGGGATAATATTTCCAAGAGGTATGAGTGAAACCAGTAAAGAAGGTAGTTGAAGACCAAATATTGAGGAAAAATAAGAAATTTTCACAAAGAGAACCAGGAAACCAAAGTGGGAGTAAAAGCAGAAACTCTTAATATCACTTTCTTCATTTCCATTCAAATGTTTCTTCTACTTCTGTTGAGAATACCATATGGATTTTTATTGTTAGCCCTTTAAATTGGTGAATTCCATTGATTTTCAAATGCTAAAACAACCTTGAGTTCCTTGGAATGAACTCACTTGTAATGTCTAATCTGATTTTAATCCCACCAGAGTATTTTTCTTCATTCTATTGTTTATGTCTATAAGTTTGATGGAGGCCTTTTTTCCTCTTCCATTTCTCTCTTACCATGCCCATATTTTAATTACTTTAACATATAGAATATATTTTAATAGCTATTTTAATAGCTCAGATCATGGATTTTTTTTCCCACAAAAATTCCCAGAGTATTCTAGCCATCATCTTTTCCATTCTCTTCTATTATAATAGATCCCCTACCCCACCCCTCCCAACACACATACAAAGTTATGAATAAATGCATTAATGGGATCTATATTACCCTCTATTACTATCAATCAGACTATGAATTCTTCATGATAGGTGACCCTGTCTCACTCATTTGCTATACTTCAGACCTTTAGCACAATATTTCACATGAAGTACAGAAATAATCTCTTTATCGTAAAGAACACTAGAACTTAGTTAACCTGCTGCTTATATTACAAACTAAACCTAAGTCTCTTCATCTGTGAATTGATGGGTGAGGAAATCATACTTAAAATTTAGTTATCTGATCTGTGAATGAGGGTGGAGAGGGAAAATGCACATCTGTGAACTAATTGTATTTAACCAGGTTAATAATATAGGGAAAATGTTTCCTAAGCCACAAATTGCTGAAACTTCTAGATGATGATGATAATGATGATAATGAGACAAATGAATACTTTTTTATTGACTAGATTAAGAAATATATTGTATCACTAATTGTGGTGAAAGCCTTATCCATACATAAAATTCTAGGCAAAAGTTCTGAAATCTTGTCATTATTTATACTTCTAAATACTTGATTAGTGAAAATATGAAAAAAAACCCAGAAAAGTACAGAGCACTATATACTTTTGTCACTAGTATTTATTGAGGCCTAATTTTTCACCACTCATGAATTTTTGCACATTTCATGTTGTATTTACACATGTCAATAAAAACTGGAAAAATAGATGTTACTGAGTCATAGAAAGACAAGGACTGTGTTAAGATATGTGGCAGTACTTTTTAGAAAGAACTAGAATTCACTGCAAAGATCATTTAGAGTATCAGAAAAAATATTCTGTTTCATTCTAGGTAAGATTTTTAATAATCCTTTTAGATATTCCTCTTTTTTAATTCACACTTGTATGGACAAGTAAATCCCCCCACCCCTAAAGGTAGATCCTAAATTTTTACATTTGTGGGTCTTAAAATCAATTAATTGTCCATTTTACCATGTTGACAAGTAAAAAAGGAGAAAGAAAAGGAGAAGGAGGAAGTGGAGATGAGGAAAATAAAATAACATGAAAAAGAATATACAGTATGACTTCACACATATTAAGGGGAATTGTAGAAATTGTTTCAGATTTAAATGCATGTAAAATATTTTTTTTACTATAAGTTATTGTAAAGTTCAAAAGATGTTGTTTTAATGAACAACAAAACGAATTGAAAAAAAATGAACACTATTTCAGTTCAGAAAGACCTTGGAAACTACTTAAAAATACTTATATCTGAGAAAAAGTTCTTCTCCTCACTAATGAATTAAATTGTTATACGCAGCATAGTTTCTATAACTGTTTTCATGTAATTCTTTCCTCTTACCCTTTTATTGGCAGTACCTATGTGCAATATAAATTCATTATTTATTTAAATTGCCTTTGAAGGGTGTTTCCGTAGAAATTATATTAAACGTGTCCCTGGAACCTAGTAAAGAAGTACATTTCATAAATATGTGTTGACTCACCAACATGAAATGTGTGTTTGGAATTTAAATCAGAAAATAAAACTTTTTTTTTTTTTGCTAATAATCAAAGTGAAAATTGAATAAAAGTGTTTTTTGCCTAAGATGAGTGTCAAGATTTCAACACAGCTCAAACGTTATTTTTGTCTCTAAAGTCAAAACAACTTACAAGTGTAATTTTAATATTTATGCATTAAATTCTATTGAGCTAGTAAGTGTATGTTTGACTGGAATATAACTTTATCTGTCAATGACAGCAGCCATGAAATATTGACAGTTACAGGTCAAAAAGTTGAGTATGATCTGATCTTAAGTTATGAAGTCAGGTTTATGAAGATCAACCTCTGTTTTCTTCTTTAGGAATGGCAAATTTATTGAAGAAAATGAAAAGTACATACTGAAAGGAAGCAATAAAGAACTCACTGTCAGGAACATAATCAATAGTGATGGGGGCCCGTATGTCTGCAGGGCCACAAACAAGGCAGGAGAAGATGAAAAACAGGTACTTCTCCAAGTCTTTGGTAAGTATTATAGCATAGTAGTTAAAACTGTAATGTCTAGAGGGGGGTCTGAGTCAAATTCTACTCTGTCACTTATATGAGCTATTTAAATTTCCAAACCTAAGTCTCAGTTTTCTCATCTCTAAAATATATTTTAAAATTGCAGCAACCAGATAGAATTATTTTAAGAATTATATGAGATTATACATGTAAATTTTTGTAAAATATTTGCTGACTAATAACAGAGGCTGAAAGAAAATTCATTTAAATTATACATATTGGGATCTATTATATTATTTATGGGTTGATCTTCATAAATCTTTAAATGACATATGTTGGGATCAGTTTTACTTTTAATATATTAATACTTCAAAAGAGCTCACCTATAAGGCTATACTTTGGAAACATTGACCTGTAACCATAATTAAATACTCCCTTTTCATTTTATTAAAAGGAAATGTACATAAATATCTTCCATATTTACTAAGAGCCATATTGCCTTCTTTGGGGAGCTTACAAACAATAGAAAACCGGTAAATTAATTTTTAATTATTGATTTAGCCCCTATTATATTTGCAAGAGGAAAATTTTTGCTGGTAAATATTTAGAATGTGATTGTTCTCTTTAAAAAGCAAACACTAAAAATTATAGGCACTACTAATATTTAGTATGCTTTCTCCATTTTTAAAAACATTGTTATCAAAAAGCTTTCACAACAAAGAAAGGGAAAGGAAGGAGGGAGTACTCCATAAGAGTAAATGCTCTTTGGTGACCTAAATGAGAAGGAAATCCAAAAAAAAAGAGGAGGTATATGTATATCTATAGCTGATTCACTTTACCGTACAGTAGAAACTAATACAGTATTGTAAAGCAACTATATTCCAATTAAAAAAAAGAATAAAATAATACATGAATCTGGTATTGAACTTTTAAAAAAAAAGAAACTACAGGACAAACAAACAACTACAGGATTTCTTTAACAAATAAATTGGGTGGGGGCAGTAACTAAATATGGGTCAAAATAGACATAAGAGGAACCTCAACCAATCACAGTATATAGGCCTCATTTGGATCTTGATTCAAACAAATCAACTGTATAAGGTTTTATGAGACAACCAGGGAAATTTGAACACTGAGTAATTGGTTACTAATAAAGTTGTGTTATGTGTTATAACAGCAACAAAAAAAAGAGTAAGAAGGACCAGTGGTTGCAGTTGGCAGAAGCAGGCATATTACTTAGACCAAAAGACAAATGGTAATACATGTGTGGACACATCCTCTGACAGCTGGTCCTGTAGTAGCTGTAACAGAAATATTTTTCTATACTAGAGAGATTTTCATAAAGCTTATATTCAAACAAAATAAGACAGACAATAAAGAATATACCAAAGTATATTAAAAAAGAAAATTGGAATAATAAGATGTTCTAAGAAGAAAGTGAAACTAGATTAATCAGGTAGTGTTGGGTAAAAAGAGCTGTTATTTTGGAGATCATGGTGTTGGAAAGTTGCTCAGAAGGGTAATGTTTAGATGTGTTTACATAAAAATCTTTAATGATGAGAAATCCGCAAAGCTATGAGCCAGGAGAAAATTGTTCACATAGAGGGAAGAGTAAACAAACTTAAAATTATTAAAAATTATAGAAAGCATCTAATTTGTTCCATCAGTATTTCCCGCTTAAGAAAATGTTCTCTATAAAATGTAAATGCTAAATATGACTCAGTATAAAAATAAATTAATAATTAGAAATGATAGTGTTTGAGATAATTCCAAAGGATAAATAATCTCAATCTACCTAAATGAGCTCATATGAAATATTTAGTTACTTTTAAAAATTAATCTGGCAGTAAGAACACAGACAAAGAAAGTTTCTAATATTTTTGTCCTTTCAAATAGAAAATAATGAATGAAATATAACATGCCATATCACTGTATAATCACTTTGTATAGTAACACTGAACAGATTTGTATTGTGTTTGACACAAAAGCATGTATATAAAGTGGAAATAAAACTAAATCCATTAAAGTCAATGGAGTAAACACTGAATTGTAAAAATATATATGCCATGTTTCTGATATCAGGAATCTAATTTTCTAGGATTAAGAACAAGTTATTTATATTTCATAATTGATTGCATTTGGTGATTAAAAAGAAACCTGTTACTTGTTCTGAAATAGTAAGTGCTGGCTTTTATCACTTTTAGGTTCAAACAAATAAAAACTTAAGAAATGCCAATAATACAGACTTTAAAAACTTAAAGCTCTTTGGTATATGTAAATTTGTGGAGGGATGTAACTTTTAATATTAATGTAATTTAAATTACTAGACATGATGTTTTGGTTTTTATAGAAGTCATAACTGTAAAGAAACAATTATCTACAATATGGAATAATATTAAGGTAGTCTGAGGTCAAAATAAATAAGCTAGAATAATAAAGGTAAATAGTATGTATATATATTTACTTGATAAATATTTTAAACATTGCACATAATTACACTTACTATATATTCAGAATACAATCATTATTTTTCTTCTTTGGTTTTTGTTTTTAAAGTTTAAGAGATAATCACTACATAAGCAGATGTCATACACAGACATACACACAGAAGTACTCGTGTGACTTTACAAGAGGAAAATTTTATTTTTTAGCTTGAGGGAAAAATAATAAAGTGGCTTTTAATTGACAAAATCTTGGAAGGAATTATACCTTTTTATGTTGGTTTCTAAACCACTTAAAATTATTTTTGTAATCATAATCAATAGCATTATTTTCTAGTTTTTTCTCCTACAATTTGCAACTCTCCTGGCACTCTTATAAAGCAAAGCATGACACTATATCTGCTCAAAGTTAATAATTCCATACTATGCTAAAGGGTACTTAAATTGTCACCATGAATAGTAATATTTCCTCCAATACAGATTGAGTAATGTATATATTTTTTACAGTACAGCCTCACATAATACAGCTTAAAAATGAGACTACATATGAGAATGGTCAAGTCACACTAATATGTGAAGCAGAAGGGGAGCCTATTCCAGAAATCACGTGGAAAAGAGCAGTGGATGGCATCACTTTTTCCGAAGGCGATAAGGTAACAGCAATTTAATATATAGTGTTTTTCAAAACTATTGTATTGGATTGGCCAAAAAGTTCGTTCAGATTTTTCCATACCATCTTATGGAACTTTTGGGTGAAACCAATATTTTCAGTGTTTTGCATATAAGTAAATATCACATTGGACTCCAATTTATCAAGTAATTTGTAGGAATGCAATAAATGGCTTAATTCTTAAAAAGGTGACTCTACCACAGTTAGCCTAAAAATAAATTCAGAGGAGAAAAAAGTCAAATTGTAATATTTAAAGTTGTTTTTCATTGAGCCAAAAATCTTAGGTTTTTAATATTGTTTCTTAAGTTTGCCTACATGCAAACTTTTGGTATAAACTGTATCTATAAAATATCTTATTGCAATTACAATTCCTCCACCTTGTGCTGTGAAAATGAAAATAATTTAAATTCACAAAATTCTGGCTGTCATTTAACTCTTAACTCTTTAGTATTATCTTTATGCAGTAGGACAGTAGGTTTCTGCCTTTATACAATCTATAACCTGATAAAGACCAATACGTACAAACACAACAAAATACAGCATTTTGGTAAATGTCACTCTCATGTAAATTGGTGAGTTTTCATCAGATGCATTCAAGTTCCTAAGAAATCAAGTAAACATTATCTTATATTTCACTGCACTCCATAGATTTACATTATCGTTATTTTATGTAACTATTTATATAAGGCCCCAAGTATAAACCAAACTGAAACAGAAAGAAAAAGGCACTGGATTAAGAATATGATGGAATTGGCATTTTCACACATGTAAAAATTATCAGATTAAACACTTAGATCTCTTTTCTTTCTCAGTGTTAAAGAGCAACCTTCTTAAAACCTCTTTCATTTGTTCAAATCAATTTCTGTTGAAGAAAATTATTTCTAAAATATAAGTACCTTTGACTTACCAACATTGATAGCAGAAAAATTTGAACTCAGTTTATTCAAAATATGCTTTCTATCCCTCCAACTCATCATGTAATTTTAACAACATGCTAACTCCATAAATTGACAAAGAGGCTTCTCCCTGGCCATTTACTATTTATCTTTTGAAATAATGTATTCCTGCATATCACCCTTCTTAGCCCCATTTCCTCCTCATGATGGCATTTTTAAGAGCATATTTCTTTTGGCAATAGTTACACTATTTTGATATACTTGTTTTATATATGAAAGTTGAAAATCAAATTTATAAAATGACATTGGCATTCTTCTGGCAAACCAGAAAAATGACATAGAGTTTGCTTTCATATTTTTTTAACTACTACGGTGCATTGCCAAATCTGGAAAGGAGTTATATCTCCATAAACTTCTTTAAAATTGTCCAAAAAAATTAGATATATATAACTGTAGATAACTGTTTTCATTGTCAGTTTAGTACTTTTCTTTGGACAAAATCACTCAAGAATAATGATTTTCATGTTTAGGCACCCTTATTAATTATACGTTCATATTCCTAACTCATACTTTCATTATTTTTTTGTACTATATATTTCCTGAAAGTTCTCTTCTCAAACATAGCTTTTACTCTTCATTTAATAGATGTTTCCTTATGTTCATACCAATAATGAGAGGTATATTATATTCAGTTATTTTATCAATAAAACGTTATCAAGTAACCAGAAGACCATGATATTTTATTCTATGCCCCAAGCAACCAAAACTACATACAGAAATTTCTTTGATAACAGTTGTGAAAAATAATCACCTAGTTTTTGTTTGCTAAGGACTATGTCTATTAAAGCACACATCTTTTTGTTTTTCTTTTGCTTTGTCACAAAACCATTATAGAAACCCTAATACACTTTTGTTTTTCCAAACACAACTATTATCCAGTAGATATACAAATTAAGACTACTCACTTCCTATCCTGACTTTTCTCCAAAATTATTTTAAGAACACTGCCTTATTTCCTGGATGGTAAGCCTCCTTTCTCCTAACATTCCTTGTTTCTTCAACAGCCGAAATTCAAAAATGGAAGAGTTGAGCTGAGCCTTGAAGTAAGTCACATGTAGTTTTGAATCTCAGCTCAGCCATTTATGTTGCTTCAGCTTTGGCAATACTATGTGAAGTCTTTTTAATATGAGTTTCTTCATCTTTAAAATATGGATAACAATACTTATTTCACTTATTGGTATTAGATGAAGAGTACATTGTAAAATGCATATGAAAGTCTTTAGGATATTGTAAATATTCAATAAACTTTGTTTATCATATTGCATAAATATTGAAGCATAATTTATCTTGTTTCTATTATTTTGAGTAAACTCAAATTGTTAATAGACTCCATAAAGTCTGATAACTAAAGTCTGATTAAACATTACCATAGAGTATATTGTGATTATATCTCTCTTGTCATGAAAAGTAACATGAGATTGTATTTGCCTTAAGAATCACTTGGAGAGCCTGTTAAAATGCAGACTCTAGAATCCCACTTTCTGAGGTTGATTTAGTATGTCAAGCACAGGACCTAGGAGTACTTTAATAAACTCATCAGTTGGTGTTATATGGATGCTCTCCATGTCATCCATACATTGGAAAGCAGTTCTCGAGCTCTAAGTCAAATGAAATTGAACAACTTATCCTTTCAACAGAAAAATACTCTTGACAAATTACTTGGCACCTTGGCACCTTGATAGGGGCTTGGAAATCACAGAATAAAACAATCAGAACTTTTCATTACTATCAATGAAAATGATAATTGTGTAGGTCATAGTGAAATATCATCAATAATATATTTCAAACTAATAACTCCATCCAAAAATAGGAAAGTATATTTAGCAAATATGTTCATCATTGTAGATTTTCAAAGAAAGGGGTCTCAATTAATGTAGTCACATGTAGATATTTTCTGCAGCTATAGTTCTGTAGCACTATTGGACTATGCATGTTAATGGTGTAGTGTAAAGTATCTTTGCATAATATATCCTTCAGAAACAACAACAAAAAGTATAGTGCTTAAACACAGAACTCTTTTAAACTCATAACTATTTTCTCTATAATCTACTTTAATGCATTTTCCCTCCATTTAAAATAATATATGTAATTTAAAAAACTCTCCTGAAAAATTAAAAAAAATACATGTAATATGTAAGAAAAATACAGTATGCACTTGCTTTAGAAATATTTTTGTAATATCCATTGTTATTTTAAGATATTTTGTTCTTTATTTTACTTTTTAAAAAAATTTACAGGTTTACCTCACTAACTTTTAATTATACATTTATTGAAAAAATATGGGCAATTTATTTTAGTGGTAACTTGATAATTTTTCGTTAAAATATCAATTTACTTGGGTTATCAAAAATTTTATTAAATTGATAGCTTAATTTTAGCACATTATTTTTTTGGAGTCATCCTAAGATACATTTGTGTATAAAAATTAGAAAGCCCTGACCTCTTCATTTAATAGATGCTATATACATAACTGTAATAATAGTTAAATGCACACAATAAAGTTTAAGACAGAACCAAAGCTAATATCATGGAATGTGTTTAATTCAGCTATGACTCAAAAGTTGTAAATTGTTTTGCAATTTAAACACTAAGCAATCTAAATTTTTTACATTAAAAATCTTTATTTTCTAAATAAAGCCATGCTTTTTCACAGGGTTGATTTGAGGATTATGTGAGATTGTATGACTAGAGTGTTTTGAAGTCCCTGGTATAAACCTCTGTCATCTATTTTGAATCATTTTCCTTAAATGATCCCTTATTATCATTCTTATTGATCAATAAATATTAGTAGATGTACAATTATGAGTATTGTTAAATTAGTATGGGAAGGCATGAAGTGTCATTCAAGTCAAAATTTAATCCCAAATTTGTCACTTTGGCCTGTCATTTACCATGTTAATTCTCCTGCCTGATTTCAGTTTCTGCACGTCTATATTAGGATAATAATAAAACCTCCCTGGAAAAGTTTCTAAAGATGAAATGAGAGCATGCAGATCAATATCTTAGACCCAGATTGAACTTAAAAGTGTTATCTTCTCTTTTCCTTGGAGGTATTTAGTCTTTAGATACTTTAGAAATGAGACAATGATCATATTAATTCTGTGACAACGACTGCTGCCCCAAAGAAACCAGATAAAAACTAGTATGAGCATAGTCATATGTATTGTATGAATAATATCATCCACAAAACAATAGAATGTTGTTACAGTTGTTGTAGATTTTGCATCTTTGACATAGCTATATGTAGACGTTTACTATGATATAATCTCTAGCAATGTCATTTCAATGACTCATATATGAACTTGTTTTACCATACTAAATTCCAAATCTTGTAACTATATATTGCATTCCTCTTGGAAGTTGACAATGTTGGGAATCTGCATTTGAGTGTCATCTTAATCACTGTATGTGTCAATCTCTATCATTGCAGGGAAATACTAGAGATGAGGGCTGTAACTTCCTATCCTGCATAAGGATAGACTTTCAGATTACTCTGAGAGGTAAAGCCTGGTCTTTACTCGGTGAGACACAATATCAGACTAGAAATACCACAGATTTATTACATCATCATCTTCTTTTTCCCTCTCTCCCAGGTCTATCTTCTCCCACTCTCCCCAGAATTTTCCTTTGTAGGAAGTAGGTCATTTTTTTGCTTCCTTTTGGGCCCTATTTCACCTCTGATATTATGTAGCAATAAATATTGATTTGGAAGAGACACTTCCACATTCTAAGAAGTACCTAAACAAGTCATTAAGATAGGAAGAAAAAGAAATTGTATGCCCCACAAAGCCAGGTTGCTTAAGAATGCCAGTTCTTCATCAATTTTCAAGATATGATTTCATATGATAAAATTGGTTAATTTTGAACATTTTTTAGAAATTTTGTTGCTTGTCATTTTGGGAGTAAATGGAAGTAAAAGATCTACAGGAAGTGATTTTTATCTCTAAAATTCTTACAAAAATGTAAACATAACAGTAACCAATCTCATCTATGTGAATAGACTGTTTTATGTAATAATTCTAAAGTGCTTATAATATTGTTTGGTGGATGACATCTCACATGAGTCATGTATCTACTCTTAAGATACAGAATCTATAATTATTTTATTTCTGGTATATTTGTCCTACAGAGTAAATTTTAGTCCTACCTCCACTAGAAATTAATCTCACTCTACATTGAATAAGAAATATTTGAACTGTATAGCAATAATTTGTAACTGTTTTAAAGCATAATTTCTCAAACTTCAGTCATTTGACCATCAGTTTCATTTCTTTTCCATATCCATGTGCATCCTGGACTGTTATAAACTTAATTTTTTTTCTTTAAATTAAATTAGCTTTTTATTCATTCTAATTCTAACCAAAAATATGTTACATTTTAAAGTGCACATCAAGGTAAATATAAAACTATAAAATAAAATTTGTTCTAGGGGCTTCCCTGGTGGCGCAGTGGTTGAGAGTCCACCTGCCGATGCAGGGGACATGGGTTCGTGCCCCAGTCCGGGAAGATCCCACATGCTGCGGAGCGGCGGGGCCCGTGAGCCATGGCCGCTGAGCCTGCGCGTCCTGAGCCTGTGCTCCACAACGAGAGAGGCCACAGCAGTGAGAGGCCCGCGTACCGCAAAAAAAAAAAATTTGTTTTAAAAATAATACCTAAACTTAGCATGTGCACCTTTCCTGGTACACACACCATGCTTTTAAAACACTGCTTTCATTTCAAACATACTTTGAATTAACATGATACAAAGTTTAGCTACAAAATTTTGAGGACAGACCCTGTTATGCTTTCTTTTATTTGGGGGGTCAAGCACTTCCCTCCAGTAAATAAATATGCTACATTTTTAGTTAATGGGTAGAAAGTTCACAAATCATAGTAACAAAAACCCATTTAATTTCAATCCTTAACACCAAATGATCTTTTCAAAATGATGCCAATAAACTCAATAACTAAAGCATAGTGATTTAACTTCAAAAACAATGTTTTTCTATTTTGCTGAAGTAAAATATGAAATGCTGTTAATGGTCTAAGTTTAGATCAACTCAAACTTTGTGATTAAAATAATAGGACTTTCTGTTCTTTTACATTCATTTGAAAAATGTGTTTTTCTGTGTCAAAGAAAACAAGCCTACTGATTCAACATTAACTTTAGTACTTTAAGTCCATTTTGCTTTCTGTTCCTTTGAATAAATAGATGTATTTAAACTGAAATTTAAGATAAAAAAAATACAAATTATAGTCTACTTTAACATTTAGCTTTGCACTTACATACAGAAGTCATAGTTGTACCAGAGTGTTTCTATTTTAATTGTATATAAGTAGTAAACATTTTTCTCCATGAATTGAGGCACTATGATCTGGACAATACTTACTTCAAATGTTCTTGCAGAATAAACTACCAAGACAAAAGGAATTTCTAGTAATAATAAAGATGGGCAGTTCTTTGATACAAGCACCTGAATAAAATATGTTTTAAATTTTATAAAAAATTAAATTCCTAGTGTAAAAATATTTATAATTACATTACTGCATTCATTATTATATTGTTTTATGCTCTAGGATATTATTTTTTATTGCATAGGTACAGCTTTGGACCTAAGGAAAGTTCATGTTTTTAAATGATTTATTTAAACCACTTTTAATGGAGGGCAGAGGATAATGGAGTAAACTTTTCACATTATATGAAAATCTCTACTAAAAATTCTTAGATATTTTTATATATAAACTGTGAAAATTACATTAGCCTTTCTGTATTTCCCCCTTTTTTCATTCTAAAGCAAATACAAGTTCTTGAAAATTAAATTTAATAAAATGTAACAGTAAAATTATCTTTACAGTGACAGGAATTTATGTCACTAACGTTTCCTTTATCATTTGCCCAAGTTCTTTTAACAACCATCAACAAATTTTATTGAGGGCTTTTGTGTTTACATGTGCTATACTATGCACAAAGAATATAGCAATGTAAAAAAAGTTTTCTGACTCATAGTGCATACAATTTAGGAGAGGAGATGGAATCAAAGCATATTTAAAATTAGCAATATTTTATTTATGAATATGCAATTTTGATATATGAAAACTCATATGCAAAATATCAATTTTAAGTATATAAGTAGACGTCTACAAGGCTACACATATAGCTGTGACATAGTTTTCTGTGCTATCACAGACCCAGTTCAACTTGTTCTTCTGAAAGTCCTCTGTATTGGTGCATTTTGGAAAGTATATCTATCTACTCTCATTAGAATATCTCATTTCAATTTGCTCTAGGCTGAAAATTTCTTCGACTCTGATTTAAAAAGAAACTTTAAAAAATATTTAATGGTGTAATTGGCAACACCTTTGTATTATAGGAGACAACTTAAAATTTTCAACTTCTTTTTTCTCTTTAAATAGAAATTACAATATGAGACTAACAAATCCACAGTTACTGATTTAAGAGAGACTGTAGTGTTTCAGGTATCTGTACATTATTATAAAAGTTCCAGTTCAAATATTTTAAAGACAGTCATGTACAGTTGAACTAGACAGATTGCTTGCTGTGGGTAGTAGTATGATAAAATAGTAGATGGAAATTACAAAAATGCAGAAACTTTCAAAGCCTCAGGGGTTATAGATAATGGAATGTATTAAATTCCAAATGACAGAATGTCCAGTCCCATGAACTTCTCTATCACAATTTGTAAGATCATCAATGTCTAAAAAAAAAAAAAAATCCTTTCATTTGATGTGACATTGTATTAGAAGATCTTAAATAATCTTTGTTACCCTGATATTCTGCCTTGCTGTGAAATTAAATCTTTGAGTTAATATTCGGGGAAGGGGGTGAGTGGTACTGAACCAAGGTTGTACATCAGAATCACATAAGGAGCTGTATACACATGTACCTGACTGAGCCTTATTCCCTGGGAAATGTCTGAGCCTCTCTCCCAGAGTTCTAACTGCACCTGGCTCCTAGATATTCTTATCCAGTATCTTTGACAGGGATTAGAGAGTTATATTTTGAAAAGCCCCAGAAATTGCTCCTGTGTTTGTACCCTGTAGAGAACCACTACCTTTAAAATTACTATGTGTCTTGCATCACAAACCCCCCCCGCACACACACACATAAAAATACACACAGTCAACTTAATGTGATCTTGATATCCAATACATATATAAGATATATAAAAGGAATTAGTTTGTCAAACTCATGGATATCTAGTCATGTTAGCATTGGTATTCCCAGTTCGTATAAAACAGAGCTTAATGAATTGAAATTATGTGGTAGTTGCAACACTGATTCTTTGTTTCAATTTCTGGATTTGCCATTTACCTTCTCTGTGACTTCAGGGAAGTTGATGTATTTTTCAGTTCCATCATTGATAAAATAAATCCCCTTCAAACTCTATTTCCCTATTCTATAAATCTTTCTATTGATTCAGTAGATAATCACATATTTTAAGACACAGTTTTTATTTCCATGCTAAGCCCTTTTTAAATTCATGTATTTACTAATTTTTCAATTCATGATTTTCTAATAACTTAATATAGTGAGGCAGTGTGTTTGCAATTTCCTTCTTCTATATAGCTTTTCCATATAACAATTATAAGAAAAGCTAAGATTACTTTGGCAATGTCTTTACATTGGAAAAACAATGTCAGTTTCTGGTTGTAGAGAGGAATGCTAAAGAGCATACTCCTGGCACCTGTAGATTTTAATGCCTGTATTTTTTTTTTTTTTCAGAGGTAATGGGCTTTTCTGAAGGATTTTGTATTTGAATGACATTTTTAAGGTCTTTCTAATGCAGTTTTTCCTACTAGTGTTCTGAGAGCAGTATTATAGATCCCTGCTGGGCAATAGGCAAAATGGATACTTCTATTCCTCATCTGACATACGCAGGGTGTAGATTATAATTGGGCATGTTGGAAATCTTCCTGGATGCTTCTGAGCTTGCTCAGAGGTGGGTTTTCAATCATTTACAACTCTCAGAAATTTCTTTTCCAGCCCACACCTCAAATAAAAATTATCAAAGAAATCTAGTCATAAGTTCAACATGTAATTTTAAAAAAACATTTTTGAGAAAATTCTGGGAAATAGTTAAAAACTAAAAATTTCATTGTTCTTTTAAAAAAACATCAGTTATTAATGAACTATTATTTTAAAATGTATATAAGTATATCCAATTGAAAGAAACTATCATCTTGTTTGTAGGATGATATATTAGTTCACAATTTTACCATAATTGTTCTGGGAAAAAAAACATTATTTACATACTGAAAGTGATTTTTCTTTGGCTTTGTAGCAGAAAATATATTATTTTTTCTTGTAAATGCCATATTCTGTTACAGACTTCATGTGGTACTTACTTTATCTCATGAAGAAATTTACCACTGAAGAAAATATAAAATAATGTAGCTACAAAAATATGTAGATTTCAATGAATATTAATCGACTTAACAAAAATAACAAATTTTCTGCTAAATGTAATTTTGATTTATTATGTGAAATTTTAGTGGAAAACAGGAACTAAATTCAAAAAACAAAATGAAATAAATTTGAATGAAGTGCTGTACAAGTAGACACAGTATATCTGAAAATATTTCAATAAATATTCTAATAAACAACTTGCAAAAAAAAAATAATACATTTGATGACTTCCATTGCCAAGCTTAAGCATGAAGCAAAAACAAGTGCATAAAAAAATGTTAGTTAAACAATAATTAATTTGTAAAATTGAATACATTTTCATGAAAGGTACTTTAATACAGTTATTATAATGCCCTCATTGCTTTGACTCATGGATTAACAGATAATAAATTTAAATAAAATATATTAAACAAAGATATCTTCAGTAATAACTCTGTTCAGCCATCTATTGAGTAGTTGTGTTTACTGAGGGGATAAAACCTTCTTAGTGAGGCTCTTCCTTGGCTACTATGTATTGTCATGATCTATATCTTGGAGCAGCATCATTGCTGTTTTGTAATCCACAAAATTTCTTATTCAACTTTCTAAGTTCTTCATTCTTGGAAGCCAGATTATTTTGGATGCATATTTAATAGTGTATCTACTTATAAGAAAAACATTTATACTCCATCAAATATATAAAACTGATGTAATTTTAATATCTGTGGATCCTAGCATCTTTTCCCTTGCCCAAATCACCCACCTTGTTCACTTCTTTTATTCCCCAGCTTAAATTTCATTGTCTATTATAATCACTATCACATATATACTCCTGGATCTTTTTTTGCTTTGTGAACTGTTTCTAGCAAAATGTCAGTCATGGTTTAATTAACCTCAATACCTATTCCACACATGTTGCAAGACAGCTGAAGTTAGCTGGAGGAAAACTACAATCATTCTGAATGATCTCCCTTTAAAATTGTGACCCATAGCTTAATGCATGCTCTTTGTGTTTTGCAGTACTCATGCCACATTTTCCTGGCTCATTTTCTTCACCAGTTTTAGATACATTTCCTCTATCCTCAAGTTCATAAACCTCCTCTGTTCTAAAAAAGCTCAGCTGGTGAACTGGTTCCTCTTTACTAAGAAAATAAAAACAATCAAAAGAAAACTGTAACAAATTCCTATTACTACATCTACATCAAACATAGCTGAACCTATATATTACCATGAAGGTAATATTCAGGTTTTTATGTGGATGCTAGTTCCAATCCTCTCTAACATATTATAGACATTAATCCAATAATTTATCTCTCTATTTCCAACATTTTTTTTACTCTCCACCTTATTTATTATTCCCATCAACATTCAAAAATATTTTATTTCTTTTATATATATTATAGCATATAATATATAACATAATATGTAACTTATACACAACATACATTTATGTATATATTATATATAAAATGAGTACATACATACCTACATATCCTTTTTTCCTCTATTTCTTTTTTTTAAATTTATTTATTTTAGTTTATTTATTTTAGTTTTGGCTGCATTGGGTCTTCGTTGCTGCATGAGGGCTTTTCTCTGGTTGCGGTGAGGGGGGCTACTCTTCTTGGCCATGCACAGGCTTCTCGTTGCAGTGGTCTCTCTTGTTGCGGAGCACGGGCTCTAGGCATGTGGGCTTCAGTAGTCGTGGCACACAGGCTCAGTAGTTGTGGCTTGCGGGCTCTAGAGTACAGGCTCAGTTGTTGTGGCACGTGGGCTTAGTTGCTCCACAGCATGTGTGATCTTCCCGGACCAGGGCTTGAACCCGTGTCCCCTGCATTGGCAGGTGTATTCTTAACCACTGAGCCACCAGGGAAGTCCCTTTTCCTGTATTTCTAATTTTATTTTTTCTTCCAGTTTTATTGAGATATAATTCCCATACAGCACTGTATAAGTTTAAGGTATACAGCATAATTATTTGACCTATATACATCATGAAGTGATTATTAAAATAAATTTAGTGAACACCCAACTTCTCATATAGATACAAAATTAAATAAATAGAAAAAAATATTTTCCTTGTGATGAGAACTCACAGGATTTGCTCTCTTAATGTTCATATATAACATACAGCAGTGTTAATTATATTTATCATGTTGTATCTTACATCCTTAGTACTTACCTTATAACTGGACGTTTGTGCCTTTTGACTGCCTTCATCCACCCCTGCCTCTGGTAACCACAAATCTAAATATGAACTCTTTTTCTATGAATTTGTTTTTGAAATATAATTGACTTTCAATACTATGTTAGGTTCTGTTAAACGATATAGTGACTCAGCAGTTCTACACATTTCACAGTTATCTCCACAATAATCTAGTTATGGTCTGCACCCATACTTAGATATTACATAGTTATCCAGGCACCCGTGGATCTGACCCCACCCACCAGTGTGCCAACACCAACTTTAGGACACGCTGTGGCCTGCAGCCAGCCATGGCAGGAACCAACCCAGTGCACCAGGGGACTGAAACCAGCACTAGGGCCCCCAGGGTCCTGTAGCCAGAGATCCCAGGACATGGCTCCACCCACTCATGGGTAAGCACTAGCCCCAGGACACCCTGGGCCCTGGCCCCACACATCAGCAAGTTGACATAGAGATCCAGGACCCTGGCTCAACAACCACTCACCCTAGAACCCAGGTCTGCCAATCAGTAGGTCAGAACTACCCTCAGGAACCACTGGGTCTCTGTAGCCAGCCACCTTGTGACCCATCCTGCCCCAGAGGCCAGCATTCTCTGCACAAGGCAGAGCCTGGCAACCAACCAGACCCAAGCCAGACACACCTACCAGACCATTCACAGTAGTCATCCTACCATAAGAGAAGGACCCAGGCATCTCACATGGGGGCACCCCTAGAGCATATAGGTCTGGTGAATAGAGGGGAGTGTGCTGCTGGGACACATAATATGTCTCCTGCAAAAGGCCACTTCTCCAAGGTCAGGAAATGTAACCAACCTACCAAATACATAGAAATAAAAATAGAAAATTAGACAAAATGAGGTGACAGAATAATATGTTCCAAACAGATGAACAAGATAACACCCCAGAAGAAGAATTAAATGGAGATAGGCAATCTACCCTATAAAGAGTTCAATTTAATGATTATAAAGGTGTTCAAAGAACTTGGGAGAAGATTGGATGAACAGAATGAGAAGTTAGAAGTTTTTAACAAAGAGCTAAAAAATATAAAGAAGAACCAAACAGTGATGAAGAATATAATAATTGAAATGAAAAGTACAATAGAGGAATCAACAGTAGATTAGATGATACAGAGGAACAGAAAAGTGAGCTGGAAGACAGAATAGTGGAAATCACTGAAGCGAACAGAAAAAAGAATAAAGAATAAAAAGAAATGAGGACAGTTTAAGAGACCTCTGGGATAGCATCAAGTGTACTAACATTTGCATCATAGGGATTCCAGAAGGAGAAGAGAGAGGGAAATGGGCATAGAATATATTTGAAGATATAATAGCTGAAAATGTCCCTATCTTGGGAAAGGAAACAAACATCTAGGTCCAGGAAGCACAAAGAGTCTCAAACAGGATAAACCCAAAAAGGATCACATCAAGACACATTGCAATAAAAGTGGCACAAATTAAAGATGAAGAGAGAATATTAAAAGCAGCAAGGGAAAAGTAAGAAGTTACATGCAAGGGAACTCATGTAGTCTATCAGCTGACATGAGTTTCAGCAGAAATTCCATAGCCCATAAAAGAGTGGCATAATATTTAAAGTGATGAAAAGGAAACACCTACAACCAGGAATGCTCTACCTAGCAAGGCTTTCTTTCAGATTTGATGGAGAGATCAAAAGTTTTTCAGACAAGCAAAAGCTAAAAAGGTTCAGCACCATCAAACCAGTTTTAAAATAAATGTTAAAGGGACTTCTCTAATCAAAAAAGAAAAGTCCACAACTAGAAATATGATAATTCTAAAAGGAAAAAAATCTCATTGGTAAAGACATATATACAGTAAAGTAAGTAAACCAACCATGTATAAAGCTACTAAGAAGGTTAAAAGACAAAAGTAATAAAACCATCTAAATTCACAATAAGTAGTTAAGAGATACACAAAACAAAAAGATGTAAAATATGATGTTAAAACAGTAAGTATGTGGGGTGGGGTGTAAAAGTGCAAGGTTGTTAAAATGCATTTGAACTTAAGAGATCATCAACTTAAAATAATATATATTTATATATTGCTATATATAAAACTCATGGTAACCACAAACCAAAAATATCTATAATAGATACACAAAAAGCAACAGGAATCCAAACATAACATAACATAACATAACATAGCATAACATAACTAATGGATCACTGAAGAAATCAAAGAAGAAATCAAAAGATACCTGGAGAAAAATGAAAACAAAAACATAACAATCCAAAATCCATGGGATGGAGCAAAAGTAGTGTAAGAGGGAAGTTTATAGCAATAGAAGCCTACCTCAGGAAACAAGAAAAGTCTCAAGTAAACAACCTAACCTTACTTATAATGAAAGTAGAAAAATAAGAGCAAGCACAACCAAAGTTAGCAGAAGAAAAGAAGTCAAAATATCAGAATAGAAATGAATAAATAGAGAATTAAAAAAATGGAAAGATCAATGAAGTTAAGAGCTGGTTTTTTGAAAAGATAAATAAAGTTGATAAACCTTTAGTCAGACTCATCAAGAAAAACAGAGCGAGGGCCCAAATAAATAAAATTGGAAATGAAAAAGAATTTACAACCAATACCATCAAAATACAAGGGACAATAATAAATTATAAAGAACAATTAAATATGCCAATAAAATATACAACATGAATTGGACAAGTTCATATAAATGTATAATCTTCCAAGACTGAACCAGAAGAAATAGAAAATAGGAACAGACCAGTTATCAGCAATGAGATTAAGTGAGTAATAAAATAGCTCCCAACAAACAGAAGTCCAGGACCAGATGGTTTTACAGGTGAATTCTACTAAACATTTAGAGAAGAGGTAACTTTTATCCTTCTCAAACTATTCCAAAAATTTGCAGAGAAAGGATTGCTTTTGAACTCATTCTACAAGGGCAGAATCAGCCTGATACAAACACCAGACAAAGATATCACAAAAAAGAAAATTACAGGCCAATATCACTGATGAACATAAATGCAAAAATACTCAACAAGCTATTAGCAAATTGAAGTTAACAATACATTAAAAGGATCATACACCATGATCAAGTGGTATTTATCCCAGGGGTGCAAGGATGGTTCCATATCTGCAAATCAATGTGATACACCACATTAACAAACTGAAAAATAAAAATCATATTCTCTCAATAGATTTGGAAAAGGTTTTGAAAAAACCTCAACATCCATTTTTGATAAAAACTCTTAATATAGTGGGTTTCATGGGAACATACCTCAACATAACAAAGGCCATATATGGCAAGCCCACAGCTAGTAGAAAAGCTGAAAGCATTTTCTCTAAGATTAGATACAAAACAAGGATGCTTCTTCTCATCACTTTTATTAAACATAGTATTGGAAGTCCTAGACACAGTAATCAGAAAAGAAAAGTAAGATCAACCCTAATTGGAAAGGAAGAAGTTAAGCTGTCACTGCTTGCAGATGACATGATACAATGCATAGAAAATCCTAAAGATGCCTCTTAAAAACTACTAGAACTCATCAATGAATTCAGTAAAATTACAGGACACATGATTAAATACAGAAATCTGTTGCATTTCTGTACACTAATGATGAACTATCAAGAAGTGAAATTAAGAAAACAATCTCATTCACCATTGCATCAAAAATAATAAAATACATAGGAATAATGTAACTAAGGAGATAAAAGATCTGTACTCAGAAAACTATAAAACACTGATGAAATAAATTGAAGATGATGCAAACGGATGGAAAGATATACTGGGTTCAGTATATCTTTGGATTGGAAGAATTAATATTGTTAAAATGACCATTCTATCCAAGGCAATTTACAGATTCAATTCTATTCCTATCAAAATATCAATGGCATTTTTCACAGAACTAGAACAAATAATTCTAAAATTTGTATAGAAACACAAAAGGCCTAAAGTAGCCAAAATGATCTTGAGAAAGAATAACAATGCTGGAGTTTTAATGCTCCCTGATTTCAATCCTACAAAGCTTCAGTAATCAAAACCATATGGCATTAGCACAAAAACAGATACATAGATCAATGGAACAGAATAGAGAGCCTAAACAGGAACACACACTTATATGGTCAATTAATCAATGACACAGTAGGCAAGAATATACAATACAGAAAAGATAGCCTAAATGGTGTTGGGAAAACTGAACAGGTACATGCAAAAGAATCAAACTGGAATACTCTCTCACGCCATGCCCAAAAATAAATTTAAAATGGATTAAAGACTAATGTAAGACCTGAAGTCATAAAACTTCTAGAAGAAAATGTAGGCAGTAAACTCTTTGACATTGATCTTAGTAATATTTCTTTGGATATGTCTCTTCAGGCAAGGGAAACAAAAGCAAACCTAAACAAATGGGACTATATCAAACTCAAAAACTTTTGCACAGAGATGGAAACTATCAAAACCCAAAAAGGTCACCTACATAATGGGAGAAGATATTTGCAAACCATATATATGATAAGAAGTTAATATCTAATACAAATAACTCATACATCTCAACATCAAAAAAACCCAAACAACCCAATTTTAAAAATGGACAGAGTACCAGAATAGACATTTTTCCAAAGAAGACATACAGATGGCCAACAGGCACATGAAAACATTCTCAACATCACTAATCATCAGGGAAATGCAAATCAAAACCACAATGAGATATCACCTCACACCCGTTGGAATGGCTATTATCAAAAAGGCAGCAGGGCTTCCCTGGTGGCTTAGTGGTTGAGAGTTGGCCTGCGGATGCAGGGGACATGGGTTCATGCCCCGGTCTGGGAAAATCCCACATGCCGCGGAGCGGCTGGGCCCATGAGCCATGGCCTCTGAGCCTGTGTGTCCGGAGCCTGTGTTCCGCAACGGGAGAGGCCACAACAGTGAGAGGCCTGCGTACCACAAAAAAAAAAAAAAAAAAGGCAGAAAATACCAAGTGTTGGAGAAGATGTGTAGAAAAGGGAGCACTTGTGCACTGTTGGTGGGAATGTAAATTGGTGCAGCCACTATGAAAAGCAGTATGGAGGGTCCTCAAAGAACTAAAAATAGAACTACTGTAAGATACAGCAATTCCGCTCCTGGGTATTTATCCACAGAAAATGTAAACACTAATTTGAAAAGATATATGCATCCCTATGTTCATTGCACCTTTATTTACGAGAGCCAAGATATGGAAGCAACCTAAGTGCCCATCCATATATAAATGGATAAAGGAGACATGACATATCAATATTTCTTAGTCATAAAGAAAGAATGAACTCTTGCCAACATGGATGGCCCTAGGGGGTATTATGCTAAGAGAAATAATTCAGACAGAGAAAGACAAAAATACTATTTCACTTGTATGTGGAATCTAAAAATCAAAACAAATGAACAAACATAACAAAGCAGAAACAGACTTACAGATGCAGAGAACAAACAGGTGGTTGCCAGAGGGGAATTGGGTGGGGGGAGGAAATAAATAGGTGAGGGAGATTAAGAGGTACAAGCTTCCAGTCCAAAATAAATGAGTCATGGATATGAAATGCACAGTGTGGTTAATTATAGTTATACCCACATATCCTTCATATATGAGTATATATTTTTGTCTGTGCAAATATCAGAAAGGTAGATAGCTACTACATTTGGCTTCCAAATCCCATCTGATTTCTATCCTCTATTCATAGCAAAATCCCTTGAAAATGTTGTTTAATCTTGTTCTCTCTAAATTCTTCCTAGAATTATCTCTTGAATATACTCCAGTCAGGCTTTGACCACATGACTCCACTAAAACTCTTTGGAAAGCTTGTTACTAATAACATTCACTTTTCTAAATTTTATCACAAATTAGCAGTCCTGATTTTACTTTTCTGCTTAAGAGAAGCATTGATACAATTAAATGATCTTTTCTGCTTGTTGCATGGTCTTTGGCTTATGGTATACTTTCCTGTTTTTTTCTCTTATCAGTCTTTGTCTTCTAATTGATCTCTAAATTATCAAGGGTCCTAGTCTGGCGTCTATTCTTGGATTCCTTTCTCTAACTATGTTTATTCCCTTGACTTATTCATCTAGTCTCATCATGGCTTTAATTACCAGCTGGATTCAGTAAAATTCAAATTTTAAACATAAACCTCTCCACTAAATCCTAGTTGTCTGTATCCAATGATCTACCAGGTAGCTCCATTTGGATATTAAATAAGTATCTTAAACTGAAAGTATCCAGTCCAACTCTATACATTATCTCTACTTCTGCTTTTCCGTCAGTCATCCAAATTTCATTAAATGGTGATTCCTTCCCTCCAGTAATATAGTCTAAAATTCTTTATGTAATCTTTGACTTATTGATTGTTATACACACATTCAAATTTTGTAACTCCTATTAGCCTTATTTTAAATATATTACAAAAATTCATAATTTCTCAAAACACAGCTGTTACTGCTCTAGTCCAAGCCAGCATAGTGACTTGCCTAGACTATTGCAATAACTTTTAAGAGGTTTTAATGCATTCACCTTTGCTCCCTGTTATTCTCATTAAAATATCTAAATTGGTCCATTTGAAATAAGTCAGATAATATCACTCTTTTTTTCAGAAGGCTCCAATAGCTTCTCATATCATTTGGAAATCCCTTTTATTACCTACACTGCTCTATATGATAGGCCATTCTTCAAATCTCTATTACCTTCACTTTTTCCTCAAATCCTACTATTAAGGTCAATTAATTTCAACCAAATAAGATTTCACATTTCCTCCATCAATCCTTGGCTGGAAGATTTTCAATAGTGTATGTATTTTATCCATCTACAACTTTGAATGTACATTGTGAGTCATAAGTGTAGTGAAAACTATCACAAATCTTTGATGTACTAATTGCAGTTTCCAGCACTTTTGAGTTTGCTGAGAGAGTCCTTGATTGCCAACCTGAAGTCTATGTAGTAAGACTATTGATTTTTAACTATGTGTGTGTTTAGGTTAATTGTTGAATTCTTTAGGTAAACTAAGTATAAATTGCAGACCACTATTCTTTTAATTACAAAATCTGAAACCAGATAAGAACTTAAACTGTGTACAGAACACTAGAGTTGACTTACTATATGGATATTTGCATTCAGTTTTGAAGTACACTGCATCTATCTGAGTCATAGGAGGTGTGAAGCTACTGGGACAAAAATTTAAAAGAAAAAAAACATAATGCTAAAGAAATAGTAGCATACTCAGTTATAATTTGAATAAATTTATATATCCTCTGATTGCTTAGTGAATTAATAATTTGCTTATTCATAAATTAAATATCCTCTGAGACCAAATGATAGAAATGGTGATAATTAAGGAGTTTCCATAGACAAATTTTATAGAAGCAGGAGGTTAGCAAGCAATAGAACTGCACACATTTCCTGTGTGTGCCATAGAGAGATGTTGGATCTCCTTTTCCTATATTACAGAAACATGCCTGGCTGGCTCTTTGTTTTTTTTGTTTGTTTTTTTGCGGTACGCGGGCCTCTCACTGTTGTGGCCTCTCCCATTGCGGAGCACAGGCTCCGGACGCGCAGGCTCAGCGGCCATGGCTCACGGGCCCAGGCACTCCGCGGCATGTGGGATCCTCCCGGACTGGGGCACGAACCTGCGTCCCCTGCATCGGCAGGTGGACTCCCAACCACTGTGCCACCAGGGAAGCCCCTGGCTGGCTGTTTTGATCAGCATCTTGAGATAGCACATTGTGCTAAGAAGTATACTATTCTAACACCTTCTCATATAATTTACAACCAGCTGCCCTGTAGTATAATTATTTACTACACATCCCATACCTGAATATCCCAACACACAATTAGAAACTTGTTGAGGGCTGTTTCTTATCATTTTTGATTGTTGTAGCAAAGGTAATAAAACTTCCCATACCGTCTCTGCTTCTTGGCTCTCTGTTTACACCATGCCCCCCTTTAATGATAATGTCTGTAAATTTTTATCTCCTGATGATTGATACATATCAATGTAAAGATTCATCACAGACCTGTCTGAGCCGTAATTTTGTTTTATTATAAAAGAATATAATATAGAAATACAGGCTTTACCTTCTCTTTTAATGTTTTGACAAAGACCACACTGTATCTTTTCCTTTCTATGGTTTAGAGTTGTATCACTGATTCATCTATTCCACACTTTGAAAGTGTCTTAATACACCATTTGGCGTTTGGTAAAAAATAAATTTTGTTAACATTTCCACCTTTCTTTCTCCTATGCATTATTTTATTATCTTGATAACTTAGATCCTTTCTGGAGAGTACCTTCTCATTTAATTGAAGACTTCTAAACTATAAAAAGTTTAGTTTGTATATGCAGTATTTGTTTTAATTTGTCTTTTCTTTATTAATAGATACTTTACCACAAAGCAAACAAAATCCAAAACCAAAACCAAACTAAAGCAGCTCACTGGAGTTCGTGTATATTATACACAGTTTTAATTTTTAGCCATCTTTTAGAGGTAGCTTGTTTCTTTGTCTATGTAGCAAAATGATTTGATTAAGCTGTGTTTTTATGTATTGTTAGTTTTTGGTGTTTATGTGCATGTATAATATAAAATGTTTCCAATAAATAAAGTGCTTTTTATTTAAAATAATTAGGTTAATTGCATAATTGTCAGACTGTAAGACAGCCTGAGAAAAGTTCAAAACGCAGAGATAAGAAATATTTTTTTATCTTCTTGAGCCTCCCACCTAAAATGAGCCACTGAAGTAAAGCATATGAGTCACTCAGCATAGCTGTGTGTTAAAAAAGGAGCATATATTTGCTATAACACTGCCAGTACATATGACAGTAATTATACACATTATTTTCATAACATTTCTTATATATCCTACGTTTTATATACTTTAATATGTATTTGAAATGATGTGATTTTTTAAAAGAAGGAAAAATATACACATACATTTCCAGGTACTATTCTACTTTGTGGTATTAGTCTGATAAAAGCGATGCTGTTAATAGCGATGTGTTGTATACCATAAGAATTCTCATATATGTGACAAAAGTTGGTCACTAGATGGTAAATGCATTGCATTTTCTGATGTTAAGTGTGGGACTAGTGACAATTTAAAATACTTGTTAGAACGTATATTTCCAGGCATATTAGATAAAAAAGGGCTTGATTTATACTCTGACTTTAAACAATGACAACAGACAAAATTTATGTCATGATGGATAGCATATTGATCCATGAGAGGAGAGAAACAAATGATGTGACCCCTATGATTGGTAGAGTGTACTTTGTAGAGAGTTTCCAGGCTGTAGCACAGGGATGAAGAGTCTGACTCTTTTATTTGAGGAGCCAGTGTACTGAGTTTGAATGACTTAGGGTGCTAGAAATCACAGGATGGGGTACCAGAGAGGGAAAGCCCTGTAGAGAAGAAATTCACACAGATAGAGCTCCAGAGATCTTCAGCACTTTCCCCAAGAGTCTTTAGCTGAGTATTGATAAGTGTATGTGTGTGTGAGGAAACTATGCAAGGCCACAGAAAGAACCACTGGAATACTGAACTATGTTGCTTCAGTAGTGTGGTCGAATTAGTCCTAAACTAAAGATTGCTCCCAGCTCGCCTAACAAGGTTTAAAAGCCTCAGAAGAATAAAACTGTTTTCATGTAACTCAAAGTATATAATTCACAATGTTTGGCATCCAATAAAGAATTATGAGGTATACAAGGTACATGAAAATATAACCCATAATAGGGAAAAAACCAAATCAATCAATAGAAACAGATCCATTGACACAAATAACAGTAGATAGGAACATCTTTTTTTTATATATATATATATACTGCATATGTACTACAAGGTAAAAGGAAAGCATGAACATAATACAGAGAAACATGACAAAGTAAAAGACTAAATCAAAATTCTAGAGATCAAAAAAATGTCAAGTAAAAAAGACATTGGGGGCTTCCCTGGTGGCGCAATGGTTGAGAGCCCGCCTACCGATGCAGGGGACACGTGTTCGTGCCCCGGTCCGGGAGGATCCCACATGCCGCGGAGCGGCTGGGCCCGTGAGCCATGGCCGCTGGGCCTGCGCGTCCGGAGCCTGTGCTCCGCAGTGGAAGGGGCCACAACAGTGAGAGGCCCGCGTACCGCAAAAAAAAAAAAAAAAAAAAAAAAAAAAAAAAAAAAAGACATTGGATTGGATTAACAGAAGATTAGATACTGCAGAAGAAAACTCTAGTAAAATCAAAGACAGAAAAATACAATTTATCCAAGTGAAACATAGACAGGAAGAAAACATACATATACTTAGAGCAGTCCTGTGTCTTTTTCATGCTTTGAGTGAGTGTTGGCCAAAGAAGGCTCAGAACAGGGCCCTTATTTGTCTCACTAGATAGAGCAAAGAAAGAATGTTCCCAAAATATTTTGTATTTCTTCACACTGTAGTTTTTCCCTTACAGAACATGTTGTAGGAATTTGTATAAAGATATACTATAGGAAAAGGATAATAACTATTGTTAACATTGAATATATACTATGTGTCAGGCATTTTTTAAACATTTCATTTAACATTATTGTACTGGGGCTTCCCTGGTGGCGCAGTGGCTGAGAGTCCGCCTACCAAGGCAGGGGACACGGGTTCGTGCCCCGCTTCTGGAAGATCCCACATGCCACGGAGTGGCTGGGTGCGTGAGCCATGGCCGCTGAGCCTGCGCGTCCGGAGCCTGTGCTTCACAGCGGGAGAGGCCACAGCAGTGAGAGGCCCGCGTACCGCAAAAAAAAACAAAAAACAAACAAAAAAAAACATTATTGTACTAATTGCTGTTGCATATTGTGCTTTTTGCTTTGCAAAAATCTTTCATTTGTCTCTAATTTGGACAAGATTGCCATACCGCTGAGACACTTGTTACTAACTACATCACTAATAATAATATTTATCATGTATCTAGCACTGAGGCTACACAAACTTAAGTAATTCTAACCAGACCTAGGGAAAAGCAACAAAAGTTATGTACTGTGTATTAGGCAACTTGCACTGTGATAACTCTGCAAAATAATGACAGCAAAACCCCAGGGCTTTTAATACAAAAATCTATGGGTTTGTAAGTAGGCTGTAGCAGCATGCTCTAGACTTTAATTTGGGTTCTGCTCTGCTCTGTATGTTCTAACAATTGAGAAAATCGGATGAAGGAACACATCCCATCTTGGTTATGCTGCTTAAAAATTACCATGTTAAAATGTTTGCTGTATATTTAAAACAAAGACTGGAGAATTGTATAATGAAAACCCACGTTCTATCACAGCCTCAGTCATTATCAATGTTATGCCATTCCAATTCTAATATTTTTAGTATTGCACTTCATCTGTTTTCCAATTGGTTATGTTCTTTACAAAGAAAAACATTTTAAAATCTGAATTAAAAAAACATTGAACCAAACCTATGGCTTCTTCAAAGCTTTGAAACAATGGAATCTATATTTTAGTCATTATGTTACTTCCAGAGCAGTATGGTGTAATAATGTGATATCAATATTCACAAGGTAAGTTCAATTATGTGCATAAATCACCACAATACACCTGACCATCTTATAATAAATGTTGAATAGGAAGAATTTCAGTGTATAATGTGCCTCATTCTTTCAGACTTCCTTTCTGTCTTCTCATTTTTGTGTGCCATGAAACTAAATTTTAACTCAAGATAGGAGGTAACTTTTAGATTTAAGTTTCTTCTTGGCTTCTTTATCCCTTATCGATTTTTTAATAAGGAGCTTTCTTTCTTTGTTTATTTTCCATTATGAAGGATATACAGAAAAATTGGAAATTCAGAAACAATAGTGATCAACCTCTTTTTCATGGTTTCTTAACCTTGGGGGAAGCAATGACATTTTAAATGGATTGAAAGCCTACTGGCTTTCTACACTAGCCCCATACTTATGGCTTGAATTCCTATGTCCTGAGTTTTCTGAACAACACTGATATCAAATATTTTGTTCTATTATCTTCATATTTGATTAAAATTGCACATACACTCAAGAAACAACAAAAAAATAAGTATCTTGTCATTCAGAGTCAACAACGGTGTTGCCAAAATTAAAATGATCAGCCATACTACAAGCACATTCCTCACCTAATTTATTTGCTTAGAACTCCAATCACAATGAATGACCATAAGCAATAGTGATATAGACATGGGGTCAGGATACTTAATACAGCTTTAACTAATATATACATTTTGGAAATGATACATAGTCATTAGAATCCACAAATTTAAAACCTTTGAATAGTGACACAGAGCCTATGTCTGTATAAAGCCTACAAGACAAGGCTTTTGACACCAAAGTCATTTGGGAAGCAGGGAGGTACTTCTGATGAAGGGCAGGGTCAAGGATACAGTCAAACCATCCATAAATATAGTGGCAATTACAGATAAATTCAATATCTAGGGATTTGTTATTAGTATTATGGATGAAATAAAATATAAATCTCATTATTTGGCAATTTAATCATTTATATGTGAAATGTTTTATCATTTATTTAGTAATTTTGCTGTCCTATAGTAGCTTTTCATCCTGATTTTAATTTTGTTTTTTTTACTATCTTACATATTTTCATTGATAAAATATTATAAATATTTTATAATATTATAAATAAATAACTGGCATGTGGTTCAAGGAATCATGAGAAAAGCCTAGCAACAGTAATGCACTGTTAGGTAAGAAGATAGGAGAGGTGTCATTTCCCTTTGAGACAGAATGCCTTTGGACCTCACAATGAAATGGATATTGTGTAAACTCACATATTTATCTTTTAGGTCTGGATATCAGATGTTTTGTGCCAATTTATTTGCCAGGTGCTGAGCTCTTTTCAAATATTAAAATCATTAATCTCCCTCATAATACTATAAAGGCTGTACTTTTAAACCCATTATACAGAGAGAGAAACTGAGGTACAGCTAAATTAAGTAGTTGACTCCAAGTTACAAAGCTTATAGATGGCGCAAACAGGATGTAAAGTTTCCCATTTGGTTCTGTAGTCTCTGGTCTTACCTACTATTAAGGTAAAGAAGGCAGCACGCACAGGCACCAATACAAAATATTCAGGTCATATTCTGAAAACCAGCATTTTGACAATTATCAGTTGGAATTCACCTTTTCTAATTTTTTTGAGTTAAAATATCTGAAAAGTTTATTCTGCTTTTGGCCTGATTATCATAGCATTTCAATTTCAAATAGTAAAGTACTGGGTATATAATATGGAATATAATGTATGCTGGTTATTAAAATATGATTTGTTATGGTCAAATGTGAATATATGCATATATATGTATAATTTTATATACCTACAGCAATCTACTAATAATAAATCAGATTTCCCATCCAGGGATCTGTGACAGAAACTTGAAAATATCCTGTTCCTCCTTTCTTTCATCACCAGCTCCCATCTAAACATTCACTGAATGCTGTGGATTCTTCCTCAGTATGTTTCTAGAATGCACTCACTTCTCTCCATCTCATCTACCTCTACCTTTTCCCAGAACACTATCATTGCAGTATGTTTATTGGTGTTGTCTCTTCCCCCTTTCAAAGTTATTCTCTACCCTGAGGCATGAATGATGCTCTCAAATAAATGCATTCTCCCTACTCCTTTGCCCGAAACCTTGCCTATCCTTTCCAGTTCTTTATAAAACACTCATTCTTTCTTTTGGCTTTAATTTTTAATATTTTCTAACATATAATTCACATAGCATGCAATTTACCCATCAAAGGGTAAAATTAAATAAATTGCCTTTTAGTATATTCACAGAGTTGTGCAATTATCAATGCAATAAATTTGGGGACATTTTCATCACCTCAAAAAACAAGTCCCTCTCCACTTGACTGTCACTCCCCTGTCACCTTACCACCACCTGCCAGCCTTAGGCAATCACTTTTGTATCTATAGATTTGTCTGTTCTGGAAATTCTGTATAAATGGAAGCATTCAAAATGTGGAATTCGTTACTGACTTCTATTCGCTTAGCATAGTGATTTCAAGGTTCATCTATGTTGTGGCTTGTGTAAGTACCTCATATTTTTTATTGACAAATAATATTTCATTATATAGAAATAGTACATTTTATTTATCCATGCATTAGTAGATGGATATTTGTGTTGCTTTCACTTTTTGGATTTATTAATAATGCTCTTATGGACATTTATGTAGTACATGTTTTTGTGTGGACATAGATCTTTAATTCTCTTGGGAGTGTAATGGCTGAATCATATGGTAACTCTGTGTTTAACATTTTGAGTACCTGTCAGACATTTTATCAAAAGCACCTGCACCGTTCTACATTCCTATCACATGTGCACTAAAGTTCCATTTTCTCCAGATCCTATCCAATGCTTGTTATTACCTGTCTTTTTGTTTATAGCCATCCCTGAGGGCATGAAGTAGTATGGAGTTTTGGTATGCATTTTCATGATGACTAAGGATGTTGAGCATCGTTTCATGTTTTTGTCAATGTTCCTTTGACTTTTGAGGCTCTTTTGGGCATTCTTGTCTGTCTCTCCAGCCACTTCACATCTTACCTCTCTCCACCTTATATTGGATATGCCAGCTCTAGGGAGCTTCTTTCAACTCTTTGAACATGTCATTTTCCCCAGGCCTATGTAGTTCCCATTTCCTTCCTAACTTTCCTCCTATTTGCTTGGCCAGGGCTGACTTCATGGATATGTGACATGTACAGTTGCACAGAGCCCAACACTCAGCAGGGCCCCGCATTGGGTTTAAAGTGCTGCTGTGGTTGTCTTAAAATTCATAGTAACTTTTGAACAAAAGACCTCACATTTCAGTTTTCAGTGGGCCCTGCAAATTACGCAGCCAATCTGCTGCCTTACTTATCCTTCAGGACCCTGTTCAGGCAGAAATATCTGCAAGTAATTGTTCCTCACCTCTGTAGACTGTACTAGGTGTTCTTCCTTAATTTCATCTATGTCAGATGAAATTTATGATTTTCCTCTAAGCCTTTTAACCTTTGAGACTAAAGGCTTTGCCTTTCTTATCCATCTTTCTGTCCTCAGAACCCAGCATGGTGCTGGTCACATAGCTATGGTACAGTATGTAACTCAGCCACATAGTTATGGCCCAGGTAGTGAGCCATATGGCAAAAGTAATTCAGAATATGAACTCCAGGGCCAGACAGCCTGGGCATCCCACTGTTATCACTTATAAGCTGTGTGGGACCTGGGCAAGTTATCTAATGTTTCTGTGCCTCATTTTGCTCATCTTTAAAATGGGGATGATATTAGTCCCAATCTCATAGCACTATTAAGAGGATCATAGCAGTATTATGAACTAATAAATGTAAAATGTTTAGTATGCATCTAACTCTCACCTATTGTATGTGTTAGCAGTTATTCATTCCTATATTCAATTCCTATTTGTTGAATAAATTACTGACTGTATGTGCAAAGAGGAGAAAAGGGCCCTAGAGCCAGTGAAGAAACTACAAAAGTTAAGAAATTTTATTGGACATATTACTCTTTGTTTCATCAATTTACATTGCTAGGAGGAATGGTAATTGTACAAAAGTTTATTTCATGACATCAAAATAGGAGTACACTTAGGAAGGTGGGATCAAGCCCAGAGGAAAAAGACATTAAAACTAAGAGTAAATATAGAAATCTTATAAGAGCAAGACAATCTTTCTGCTTAAATTTCTTTGCAGAAATTAGTGAATGTAATGAAACTTTATCATGATTTTGAGAAGTCAGTTTGGGTAAATTAATGCCAATAATGTTTGGAAAGAGTCTGTTTTCTTTTTTTATACATTTAGCAGTTATGCCTTGCTGCTACCTCTATGTATTTGAAGCTGTTTAATTTGCATTCAATAGAGATTTAATGCCATTGAAAATAATTCAAACATAATATATAATAAAAAGAATCGCTCCCCCAAAACTGCATATCATACAATGAGAAAAAAATAACATTTAGTCAAAGGGTAAAATTTGTTGTGTGTCTGCATGTGTCTTGGGTCCTGCATGTGTTCTCTATCAGCCTGCCCAATGTCAGGAGAGCCCACGTTCTCACAGTCTCTTCTCTGCACCTACTGGGTTCTCTCAGTTCTCTCATAAGCCTTCTGGTGGCATATGCCCAGAATTCTCTCTACAACACTGCCCCTCTTTCACCATTTCCAGATCCCAATCCACACTTCGGTTTAACAAGGAACATACTTCTGATTCTAACCCACCCCTCCATTAACACCCCCAAAATGAAACTGTGGTGTTCCTACATTGTATTTTTTTTTAACATTTTTATTGGGGTATAATTGCTTTACAGTGGTGTGTTAGTTTCTGCTTTATAACAAAGTGAATCAGTTATACATATACATATGTTCCCATATCTCTTCCCTCTTGCGTCTCCCTCCCTCCCACCCTCCCTATCCCACCCCTCCAGGTGGTCCCAAAGCACCCAGCTGATCTCCCTGTGCCATGCGGCTGCTTCCCACTAGCTATCTACCTTACGTTTGTTAGTGTATATATGTCCATGACTCTCTCTCGCCCTGTCACAGCTCCCCCTCCCCCCTCCCCATATCCTCAAGTCTGTTCTCCAGTAGGTCTGTGTCTTTACTCCTGTCTTACCCCTAGGTTCTTCATGACATTTTTTTTTTCTTAAATTCCATATATATGTGTTAGCATATGGTATTTGTCTTTTTCTTTCTGACTTCACTCTGTATGACAGACTCTAGGTCTATCCACCTCATTACAAATAGCTCAATTTCATTTCTTTTTATGGCTGAGTAATATTCCATTGTATACATGTGCCACATCTTCTTTATCCATTCATCCGATGATGGGCACTTAGGTTGTTTCCATCTCCGAGCTATTGTAAATAGAGCTGCAATGAACATTTTGGTACATGACTCTTTTTGAATTATGATTTTCTCAGGGTATATGCCCAGTAGTGGGATTACTGGGTCATAAGTAGGTCTATTTGTAGTTTTTTAAGGAACCTCCATGCTGTTCTCCATAGTGGCTGAACCAATTCACATTCCCACCAGCAGTGCAAGAGTGTTCCCTTTTCTCCACACCCTCTCCAGCATTTATTGTTTCTAGATTTTTTGATGATGACCATTCTGACTGGTGTGAGATGATATCTCATTGTAGTTTTGATTTGCATTTCTCTAATGATTAATGATGTTGAGCATTCTTTCATGTGTTTGTTGGCAGTCTGTATATCTTCTTTGGAGAAATGTCTATTTAGGTCTTCTGCCCGTTTTTGGATTGGTTCGTTTGTTTTTTTGTTATTGAGCTGCATGAGCTGCTTGTAAATTTTGGAGATTAATCCTTTGTCAGTTGCTTCATTTGCAAATATTTTCTCCCATTCTGAGGATTGTCTTTTGGTCTTGTTTATGGTTTCCTTTGCTGTGCAAAAGCTTTGAAGTTTCATTAGGTCCCATTTGTTTATTTTTGTTTTTATTTCCATTTCTCTAGGAGGTGGGTCAGAAAGGATCTTGCTGTGATTTATGTCATAGAGTGTTCTGCCTATGTTCTCCTCTAAGAGTTTGATAGTTTCTGGCCTTACATTTAGGTCTTTAATCCATTTTGAGCTTATTTTTGTGTATGGTGTTAGGGAGTGATCTAATCTCATACTTTTACATGTATCTGTCCAGTTTTCCCAGCACTACTTATTGAAGAGGCTGTCCTTTCTCCACTGTACATTCCTGCCACCTTTATCAAAGATAAGGTGTCCATATGTGCGTGGGTTTATCTCTGGGCTTTCCATCCTGTTCCATCCTACATTGTAATTTTGAGTTTATTTGTATTATATCTTAGAAGTAATATCTGTCTTCTCGGTTAAACTTAAATTCCATGAAGAGTGGAAATTATTGTATTTTGCTCAGCTTATATCCCCAGTGCCTGGATGCTTATTGTGAAACAATTGCACATATACAGAAAAAAATGTTGAGTAACTAAGTGACATGATCCACAATTTTCTCAAAAGGCCAAAGGGTCAATAACTGTAAAAAGGTTCAAAGACAAGAGTGTGAGGAAGAAGAAAGAAAGGAATACTGTCCAACTCAGATGTGTTGTGCACTACAATTGGATCCCAAATTTGACAGTAAATGTCTAGTCAGGTAAAGCCACAAAAATAAACAGGACACATTATATAAATTCAAATGCCCAACAGTTAAAATTTACAACAAAATATTTATGTTTGAACTAAACTGAAGATGGTAGTTATCACATAGATATTTGACTAAGGGATTATTGAAAGGACAATAAACTCTATAAATAATTATTTTATCAAAATATTGAAATACTATTCAAGCAGTTCTTAAGCTGACCTTCCAGAAAGGCAAAAGATATAATATCAAGTTAAATTTCAGAGAGTCCTTCTGTAAAGGACTGGAACAATAATGTACAGTCAGACACTTTCAAATCATGTTAATGCAGTGATAGAAACTGAAAATACTAGATGGAGAACTAATATGCCCATTAACCTGTCTCAATCAAATATCAGATGTCTTAAGTGAATCTTCAGTAGGTAGTGAATCAAAGCCAAGATATAATGAATTTTCTTTCAGATATGTGTAATGCCTTTTTGTAGCACAAAGAGAAAGATGTCCTTTGGAATGTCAGAAATGAGGAGAAATGACTTTGGTTTTCTAGTCAATGCATATTGTACATTATTACAAAGCCAATGCCAACTCTGAAAATGACTTACAATTTCTCAGTGAATCACACACGTTCCACAAGAAATTCTATTCTTCCGGAATTTCTATTAATTTTAGGTATATTATTAAAGACTTTTAAATAAAACCATTTTTACTAATAGCATGCTAACTTTACACACACGGATAGTTTTCCACAAGTCAAAAACCGTATCATAATAACAAAAGTACCTGTTGATTTTTAAGGTGGGTAAATTTACTTTTTAATGTGCAAAAGAACAATATTTTCCCTAATGAAAGAAGGAACAATTTGCTTCGCATCATTATTAATGTATCTTGCCACATTCTAATTAGGGTATTAAATGTCACGTTTTTAATCCATAGTAAAGTATAGCTGAAGGATTACATTTTCTTTATTCAATTATATGTACATTTCACTATATCTTAATTTGCTTTATAAAAATTTTAGAATGTAATGATTCTGTCCTAAGTACTAGTCCAGGTTACTTTCACACAAAGTACCATAAAAATATTCTCACATTTGTACAACTATAATATCAAGCTGCAGGATAAAATCTGAAGTTCCCGTAAGACTAGAAAAAGCAATGTGTCCCAAGAAAAGCACAGGGACATTATATCTGTATGTATAGTAGTCAACCAGGGATTATTTTGAGTATGAATTGATATCTGGCCAAGAAATTGAAAGAATGATGGTAGAATACTGCCACGTAAATATGGAAGAGATAAAGGGGGAAAGATTTGAGAAAGATGTGTGAAGACTGCTTAGAAAGCACGGGACATTCGTGACAATACAAATAATTCACATTAAATGGAATCCAAATTAACAGTATCCAAATTGTAAACTGTGCTTAAACAGAAAGGTAATACCATATGGAAGTCCATAAACATCAGGCTAATGGATTGGGGTTTTACTTGGGAGGCAATACAATGTTATTTGTAATTATAGAGTAAGAGGTCCAGGGATGTGAAACCTTCATAAAGTTGTTATGAGAAATAAAAGTTTGCTTTAAAAAAACCAGACTTATTCTTAGTTACACAAGAAATAATTTCTGCAGCTGGAATGATTTTTTGCTAAGAGAAACATAGGAAATAACATAATGTTGAAGGCTTTTGCAGAGTCAGGGAGTCTTTTTTAGTCACATTCAGCCTGAATGTGATTGTTCTCTCTGAAATCCAGAGACGCCTGTCAATATCCTTCCAACTTAGCAGCACAACTAAAACTGTAAATGGAGAGGCAGAGAGCAGATAGGTCTATGGAAACACAGTTGCTGAAAATTGGAAATCATAATGTCGAGCAAGATGATAAACTGAGATTTATCATTATTCAGAATATAAATAGATGAATAAATGTTCAGCAACTGATCCAAGACTGAGGACATGGTATAGCATGGGGCATGGGAAAGAATTAGTATCATTCATAGAAAGACAACTGGGAGAGGGCAGGTGATGCTGGGTAAGGCGTGATGTATTCATCTGCACATGCTAGTTTGAGATATACATCAAATGGACTTGCCCTGCATATGATATATCTAGTTATGTAGCTCCAGGGAAAGAAGGATCCTGGGTGGAGAAAGAGTGACTAGAGATCATCAGTGTAGATGTGGGCAGGGATAAGAGTGCCTAAGTGGATTGTATTGACACTAGAGTCCAGGACAGAATACAGAGGCCCTGAGGAAGAAAGGAGGCTGTAACCAAAACCAAACCCAAGGAAACTACAACCAAAACTGGGAGAAAAATCAGGATCATGTGAGTGTCTTGAAAGCCAAGGGAAGTCAGCACACAAGAAAAGAAGGATATAGTTCAATGGGATTTAATGATGAACAGAGTTGCAGTGAGATAAGGACCAAAGAATACCTATTTAGTTATGGAACAGCAGTTAGTTACCTTGTAGAACAATTGTCCATTTTGCTTTTGGGTTTATTCATTCTGATTTTTAACTTCTGTGGATTCTTACATTTTGCTTTCTTTCAATTAAGTAAATGGGTTTGGCAACTGAACATCTTAAAAATTGGCAGAAGAGAATGCCCTTCTGCTTGAAAACTTCACCTTACTATTTCTTTAGCAATACTTGGGAGGTGGGGAACATATTTTTGACATAGAAATCTTGATCTAAGTTGCATAATACATCCCTGATATGCTTTTGTTTATTTCTTTGTTTTTGAAGACCATTTTCCAGATAGTGAATTATGAGTGAGTGATAGGATTGTATAATGATTGCATTCCTATATAAAATTAAAAAGCAAAAAAAAGTAACCATATTGTGCCCCAATCAACATGTTTGAAAAAGAGCTTTAAGATAGTCTTTTAATATTAATAAAGGAAAATAGTTAAACATTAGTTTAATAATGCAAAGTACACACATGTATTGAAATTTGTTCAAATCTGTCATATAGAAAATTAAACAACCATTATACTGTTTATAATAACATACATATTTCAATTGAATGTATGATATACAATATTTTGTTGAACACTAAAACCTCAAATATTAAAAAGAATCAATTCAATAATGGTAGAGCAGATGTTTCCGATGAGTTATAAAGTGCTAAAAGGTCACTACATTTCTTGATAGTACAGAGTAAAATTCAATGAATAAACTATTCTTGTTTTAAATATGTGTGCTATAAAGGTATTTGATTTAAGAAAATTCTATAATTATGTTGCACACAATAATTCTTATTTGAAATATAATCTATATGTTATTGGATTATAAGCAATTCCTTGATTTGAGTCATATTTGTGGAGTTAAGTGATTAATAATTTCCATATTGTTTCCAATGACTTCCTAAGAATGCTGTGCTTTAATAGTGTATCTATGATGCATATAGTACCAATTATGCTTATGAGCAATGCTGTTTCATTCATTCAAAAATGAAAACTATAAATTCCTCTTAAAATCTTTAATTGTCATACATCTTGATACATTCTCCTTATTTAGTGAAATAGAAAACTAAAATACAGCAGGAATATCATTTTCACTGGTAGGTTTTAGCCAGAATTGAATAGGCATTATTGTCATTTTGCTATGTTTGTAAAGAACACAATTGAAAGACAACAAAATCCTTCCGAGAAGAACATACTAGCTTTATAAAAAGCAAAAAGCATAATAAATAAAAGAGGTTGATAAAACTTATGTTTAAGTTTTTACTACTTACAAGTCAGTGTCCCTGTAAGCAAGTGGGCTGGTAAAATGGATTAGCTAAAAATAGTAAAGTATAAATAAACACTGCTTTTTTGAAATAAAAAATGAATACAGGTAAGAGTTTATTTTCATTTATTGTGTCTATGATAAATGCAATATGTTTCATCATCATTTTACACAAAATACGCATAAAATCTTTATTTTTCCTGAATCAATGTAAACAGAGCCCAGATGGACGTATCGAAGTCAGAGGGCAGCACAGAAGCTCATCACTGCATATTAAAGATGTGAAGTTGTCAGATTCAGGGAGATATGACTGTGAAGCTGCAAGTAGAATCGGAGGGCACCAGAAAAGCATGTACCTTGATATTGAATGTAAGTTATTTTCATTTTGTATGTTTATTAAAACAACTTTTCTGCTTTGAAAAACATGTATTTTCGTGGGAAAATCAAAATACAGTAGTTCACTTTGTAGTATGTAATGCATAACTTTAGAAGGAATGCAGCCAAAGTCAGTTATTAGAGACATCTAGTGGCGGTTATGGGAGATTTCACAGTGCTATATGTTTAATGGTCTTAATGTTGCTTATCCTGAAAATTGTGACCTTTTATTACACAGCGTTTAACCCAAAACACAATGTAAACTGAATTATATTAGTTATAAGTAATTGATCAACATCACCTTAGATTTTTATCTGTTTATTCCTCATATTAATGGTCCTGTGTTTCACATATGTAGTGAGAATTTCATTTCTCATTTCAAGTTGTTTTGTTGAATTATTTTACATCCTCATAAGTTATTGTGTAGTGTTTAAAATACAGTACTTAGGATACTCTGTTTTTCAAGGGCTGATTGCTAACAAACTATAAGTTGTTTTTTGATCACAGATGCACTCCTCCTTTGCTGTTAAAGTCTTGCATATTGGTTTATTCAGCTTTTTCTGGAATTTCTCTCTAAGCATTTTAACTGCATGCCACAAATGATATGTTGTCTTTCTCTTGGCTTTCAGTTGAAAATATTTTCTACATTTCTTTGTGATTTCATCACTGGTCAATAGTTATTTATGAAGATATGTTTAGCTTCCAGATATTTATTGTTTTCATAGATATTTTGCTGTGACTTATTTCTAATTTAATACAGTTGTGCTTAGAAAATACACTCTATATGATTTTGATGTTTTCATATTTATTGAGGTTTATGTCCCAGCATATGATCTACCTAGTGAATACATAATGTGTACTTGAAAAACATATATATTCTGCAGATATTGTGCTCTATAAATATACATTAGATCAAGGTGGGTGTTAGTGTTTTTTACTCTTCTGTGTCTTTACTGAATTTGTTTTGTTCTATTAGAGTGATGATTGTTAAAATCCTCCACCATGATTGTGAACTTTTTTCTCTCTCTGTAATCCTGTTGATTTTTGCATCATATATTTTGAGGCTCAGTGACACAGTACACATTTATAGCTATCTTTTCTTAGTTTCCTATTGTCGCTATAACTAATGACCAAGAATTTTATTGCTGTAAACAACACAATATATTATTTTAAGCTCTTGAGGTCAGAGGTTGGAAATAATTCTCACTGGGATAAAATCAAGTGTCCGTAGGGTTGTGTTTCTTTATGGAAGCCCTACAGGAGATTCCCTTTTCTTGTCTTTTCCATTTCTAGAATCTGCCCACCTTCCTTGGCTTGCAGTCTCCTTCCAACTTCAAAGCCAGCTTTGGCAGATTGAGTCTTTCTCGCATCGTATCACTTTGACTCTGCTTCCTTCCTCACATCTTCTCTATATTTGACTTCCCTGCAATTACATTGGACCCACATTGGGTAATCCAGGATAATTCTCTCAACTCAACATCCTTTACATCACAGTTGCAAAGTTCTTTTTTCCCATGTGAAGTAACATGCTCAAAAGGTCTGGAGATTATGATATGAATATCACTGGGGGATCATTATTCTCTCTCCCATTCTCTCTCTCCATATGTCTTCCTCATGAATTATTCATTTTCTGCGCTAATCTCTGACTCGATGTACTTAACGTTCAATAGCTGTTCATGTTCTCTCAGAGTTAATTATCTGACACTTTACATTAAATGTAGAAACCTGACAACCATATAGGTTCCTTTACAAGTGCTCCACACTGATCTTTTTTTATTATTAATATCATATGTATTATATCTGCATTCATATTAATTGAGAATCTCACCAGAAATTATGATGATTTTTGTTTTAAGAGTTATAGATATATTAAGGAACTGAAGAGGAAAAAAAATGTTATTTACTCATCTCTTTACCATTTCCTTTTACTCTTCCTCCATCCTTAAAGATTCAGATTTTCCTCTGATATTATTGTCCTCCAGTCTGAAGAAATTCCTTCCCCATTTATTGTAGGTCCTATTTGTTAGGGATAGAGTCTATTATTTTTTTTTTTAATTTTCATCTGAAAATGGCCTCTCTGTTATTCCTGATGATTTTTTTTTTCCCCTGGGAAGAATTCTGGGTTGTCATTTCTTTAAAGATATGGCTCCACTGTCTTCTAGCCCCCTTGGTTTCTGATGATAAATCCGTGGTAATTTGAATTGTTTATCCCTTGTATGCCATGTGTCTTTTTTTTTAATTTTTAATTTTTCTTTTTAAATTTATTTATTTTTGGCTGTGTTGGGTTTTCGTTGCTGCGTGCGGGCTTGCTCTAGCTGCGGCGAGCAGGGGCCACTCTTCGTTGCGGTGCGCGGGCTTCTCGTTGTGGCTTCTCTTGTTGCGGAGCATGGGCTCTAGGCACATGGGCTTCAGTAGTTGTGGCCCGCGGGCTCAGTAGTTGTGGCTCGCAGGCTCTAAAGCACAGGCTCAGCAGTTGTGGTGCATGGGCTTAGCTGCTCCGTGGCATGTGGGATCTTCCAGGACCAGGGTTCGAACCCATGTCCCCTGCACTGGCAGGTGGATTCCTAACCACTGTGCTTCCAGGGAAGCCCATGTGTCATTTTTCTAAAGCTGCTTTCAAGTTATTTTATTCATCTTTGTTATTCATAACTTTGACTAGGATATGCCCAGGTATGGTTTTCTTTGGGTTTATCCTGTTTGAGGTATACTGAAGTTCTTGAATCTGTAAATTTATATTTGTCAGTATGTTTGGCAGTTTTTTATCATATGTCTTCAAACATCTGTCCTGTCCTAATTTCTTTTTCATTTCTAGGACTTTACTTACACACATTAGATGTTTTGGCTCAAAGATCTCTGAGACACTGTTCAGTTTTATATATCTTATTTCTCATTGTTCTTCAGATTAGATGATTTCTGTTGTTTTCTTTTCAAGTTGACGGATTCTTTACTGCATCATCTCTTTTCTGCTACTGAGTCCATCCAGTGAGGTTTCTGTTCTATTTAAGATATTATTTTTTTAGCTCTAAATTTCTAATTTTGTTCTGTTTTATATTTTTTGTTTCTGTGCTGAGATTTCTTATATATTCATTAATTCTATATGTGTTTTTTCTTTACCTCATGTAACAAAGTTAAATTAGCTGCTCTAAAATCTCTATCTGGTAGATTCAACATCTGAATCATCTTGGGATGTGCATATGTTAATTGTCTTTTCCCTTTAGAATTGGTCATATTCTCCTGGTTTGTTGAATGTTGAGGAATATTGCATCGTGTCCTGGACACTGTAAATATTATGTTGTGCAGACTCTGGGTCTTGACAACCATATGGGAAAAATGTATTTTTAAGTAGATAATCACCTCTAAGTTCTGTGTTGCCTCCTGTAATCCGGGATCCACATCTCACAGTTGATTTCTTAATGCCTTTGCTGTACAGTTTTGTATCTGCTCTATGCATGCCAAGCTCAGACTTTAGGCTGAGATTTCTGTGGCTTTATTTACAAAATTATGGCGTCTCCTTCTCTGACTCCTGTCTGGGATTACCCCCACAGTATTCAACCTGTATTGGCTTCTTTCCAGCATACCCTCTATATTTCTGGATGTGTTTTAGGTCCAGAATCACTTCGACGCTCCTTGTCTAGTATCTGCCCTCTAGACAAAGCAATGAGGGTGAAAAAAAAAAAAAAAGAAACTAGTTTTCATTCCCCTCCACAATCCCTGATTTTGTTTACTTTCCAGAAGCCTTAGGGGAGTGTTGTTGTTGTTATTGTTTTGCTTGATTTGTGCTATTTCTAGTCCTTTTAATTATTACCAGTAGGGGAGTTGGGCTATCACAGGCTTGTCCTGCCATTATGGAAACAGAAAGGTATATATATTCTGCTTTTAAGAAAACTTTGTCATAAGAATTTTTGGTTTCCCTAGTTCCTGGAAACAAGAGTATGAATGTCTTAGTTTCAGTTTTCAGCAATTTTTAATTTATTTCCTCCCTTCATTTTCTTTTCAAATTTTATATTTATTTTTCATAATCATACATCCTTAAAGAAACCATTACCCTGATCAAAAGATTGTTCAATTGCAAAGTCCTGAAAAGTAAGAAGTTGAGCTTCTTTTTTCTCCTGCTGTATATAAATCTTCTGTGCAGTCAATTTTATTTAATTTGACATTTTTATCTATACCCACACTTAATCTACCTAGAAAGTATAGTAAATTCTACATATGTGAACCATTTCAAATTTTAAATTGAGAGATAGGGGATTGCTCTAGAGGTCTAGTGGTTAAGATTCCCCGTGGCCTGGGTTCGGTCCTGGTCAGGGAACTGAGATCCTGCAAGCCCTGCAACGTGGCAAAAAAAATTAATAATAATAAATTAAAAATAAATAAATAGAGAGATAGGATGGCTTTAGCTGAGTTTTAGAGTTTAGAAGTTCAGAATTTTAATAGTATCCTTTACCTATAAAGGGAATAATTCTCCTGATATAGGCTGACTTTCATGTGAAGCAAAGGAAAATGTTTTATATTTTAAGATTAATAAACACACTATCAAACTTTATTTGTGCATTCTATTGACATGTTTCCTTTTTTGTTTTTTCAATCTTTAAATGAAAGGAGTTTCTCTTGTGGATTTAACCTATACATGAATCCTGTATTTAAGCTATGGCCTCTTGTTTTCTCCCCATGATGAATCTCTTTTAAATATCTGTTACAAATTACTTGAAAATCTCTGACAGTCTAGCTTCCTCTTTGATTAACCCAGACTCTTACAGTATTGCTTCATATACCTTACTCAAGATGCTCCATTTTTCACAATCAAATTTACTGATGAATTCCAGAACGCTGGGAGCCCAGCTCACTTTTCAAACTTTATGCTACATTTAGCAAGATACAAGTTTGCCCATATATGTGCCCAACCTCTACTCTATTGTAGGTAATGAGATTATTACCTTCTAGGTACTTAACGATAATTTATTAAAACTGAATCATGTAAAAAATGCTTAAAGTGGATGAATATTATGATGAAAATTTATTTATGTTATATAAATATTCTAGTAAAAGATAAATTTATACTTAAGTAGAAAATAAAATAATTATTCATCTTAATATCATTAATAGCTAAGATTCAGATTTTATTCATGTGGTAGGAGCAGAGTAAATGCCATTATGTTATCTTTTGTCTATAGTTATTATTATTTTTGAGTATGGAATTAATCATTTGGAACATGTGACCATGGTTGTAATTTAAAATTTAGCCTGTTCTTCTCTTTCACTTGCAAGTAACTTCCTTGTTAGTGTCATTGTATTATGAAGGTTGGAACACTTTTTTATGCCTGCAGTGCTACTATTTGTAAAATATCTTATTATCTTCTCATATGAAGACTAGTAGAAATTTTGGTTGGATAGGGCAGCATAACAACCATGATAAATACTTAGCTTATCAAATCAGCTTATTTCTTGATAATTAAAGCCTGTGTTGTTATAAAATAGGATATTTTATTTAGTGACAAATTTATAGTAGTAATAATTTAATGCAATGGCATGTAATACCTTGAAAAGTTATTGATGTAAATAAATATTTGTATGTTAGAAATAGTAAGAATGTTTTTATTTTCCATCTTTGATTCAAAACAGTACAGAAATTATGAGCATTACAAAGAAATTATACAGTGTCACAAAACATTTACCATTCTTTACTATGTGATTCAAGAAACTACAGTGTAATATTGTTAAGAATGAGTGGAAAAGAACTGAGCCATTTATAATTTGATACCAACCACATTTATTATTGTACCACTAAACTTAAGGTGCTTAGGAGATTATCTCTTTTTTTTTGTTCAAAACCTCTTTTGTATTTCAGTTTAAGCAGATCCTTGGCATCCTGCCAGTTCATTTTCAACATTCCAAAGGCATTACCCTTTCTAAGAAGCATGAGTTGAACTAAAGTTCCAATTTATAAAACAAAGGAGATAACAAGCATGTGATATGTAGTTGAATGCAATAAGCACCAATTACATAGTACATTTGATGGCAATTAGAATCAAATTTTGTGAGTAGGTGCTCATTACTTATTACCTATTAATTAGACTTAATTATTTTATGTGATTAATTTAAGAGTTACATGGTAAAAATGCCTGCTAAGAAATATTGAATTTTTCATTTGCATTTTTTTCTCATTGAGCTCTCTGCACCTGCTTTTATTTCTTGTTAGAGATAATAGCAATATTCAAATGAATTTTCTCCCGTATAAAAGTTGTTAGCAATATCAGAAACCTCTTAAGGATACAGAGATATTAATTAACCTTATAACACATATTCATGTTACTTCTATACTTAACATGTATTCCATATAATTAATAAAACTTTGTTTTATTGCACAATTATTTCCTCAAGTTTTGCAGCCTTTCAAAATAACTAATTCCAGTAGCATGCTCTGCTACATGTACAGGATGAGGTAGGTAAGATGTGACCATAGTTTTAACATTTAAAGAGAGTATCTCAATAACACTTAGGAAAACTCCTTGTTCATAGCAGACAAACATTTTATACCTGTGATTAAAATCTTGTCTTATGAACATACCCTATACACTCACCATAATACATTTAAATTGTTCAGACTTTAAAGAAGATGGCTTATTTGCAGAAGTAAATTGGTTCTAATGTCAGCAATTATTTAGATTTTATACCCTTCATGATAATTTCAAGGAACATCTGAAAGAAATATAAAGTCTATGTCTATATCCAGAAGATAAGAATAGATCATTAAAAGAGAAAGGTGAAAAAATCTTTTACCACTCACCTGTATTATTTTAACCCAGACTTTACATGGACCTCCTTGGGAAATTTGAAATATCACATTCTTCATGTGTACAGATAATATAACTTACTTTAGTTTTTTTTTTTTTTTTTTTTTTTTTTTATTTCACGGGCCTCTCACTGCTGTGGCCTTTCCCGTTGCAGAGCACAGGCTCCAGACGCGCAGGCTCAGCAGCCATGTCTCACAGGCCCAGCCGCTCTGCAGCATGTGGGGTCTTCCTGGACCGGGGCAGGAACCCGTGTCCCCTGCATCAGCAGGCGGACTCTCAACCACTGCGCCACCAGGGAAGCCCAACTTACTCTAGTTTCATCACATTTTGTCTGTCTCTGACAGATATAATCTGATTCAGATTAAATTTTGTGAAAATGTACTTCAGAGATTATGATGATGAAAAGTTGTTAAGGAATTTTAGGAAATATCTAACCCTTAAGAGGATAAATCTTAGAAATGAACCAATATCAGACAAACAAATGAAATAGTCATTGTGTTTAACTACTGGATTTATCACTATGTCTTGGCACCTGCTTAACCTAATTGTCCAGAAATATCAGTCTCTATATCCAATTTGCCACAGCTTTCTGCCCTTCCTCTGGAATGAAGACCTTTCACAGTGATCTCAGTTCCCACTAGTACAGTGAATGTCCTAGCTTGGGCAGCTGTAACTAAATATCTTAGACTGGGAGGCTTTCACAGAACCATTTATTTCTCATGGTTCTGGAGGCTGGAAGGCCAAGATCAGGATGCCAGAATTGTCAGGTCCCTGGTGAGCGCTCTTTTGCTGGTATGTCTTCACATGGGCTTTCCTTGGTGCATGCTCGCAGGAGATACACCTCCTCTCTCTTTGTCTTTCACTAAGGACATTAATCCCATGTTGGGGATTTTACTCTCATGACTTCATCTAAAATTAATTACTTCCAAAGGCCCCACCTCCAAATACCATCACACTGAGAATTAGGGATCAACATCAATTTGGAGGAGATACAAAAATTCATTCATAGGAATGAGCTTTCTGTATTGGACGGAGAAGACCACCTCACAGATGGAACTAATGCAGAACTTCACAGGGTGAGGCTGCACATTGCGATCACATCATATCAAGCCTTTATTGACATCACTGAGTTGTGTCTTTTTTTTTTTTTTTTTTTTTTGCGGTACGCGGGCCTCTCATTGTTGTGGCCTCTCCCATTGCGGAGCACAGGCTCTGGATGCGCAGGCTCAGCGGCCATGGCTCACGGGCCTAGTCGCTCCGCGGCATGTGGGATCTTCCCGGACTGGGGCACGAACCCATGTCCCCTGCATTGGCAGGCGGACTCTCAACCAAGGCACCACCAGGGAAGCCCAGTTGTGTCTTCTTGAAGATCCTGAAAACTGTGCTAAGACCTTGTGACAGACTGCTTACAGTCTGTCTTAGTCTGCTTGGGCTGCTATAATAAAATACCATAGACTGGTGACTTATAAAAAAACAGAAATTAATTTCTCACAGTTCTGGAGACTGGAAGTCTGAGATCAGCGAACCAGCATGTTTGGGTTCTGGTGAGGACCTTTTCCAGTTACAGACTGCTGTCTTCTACTTCTATTCTCATATGATGGAGAGTAGAGCAGAGGAAAAAGCTCTCTCCTGAGTCCTAAGGGCACTGATCCCATTCATGGTAGCTCCTCCCTATGACCTCATCTAATCCTGATCCCCTCTCCAAAGCCACAACTCCTAATACCATCACACTGCAACATGTGAATTTTGTGGAGGCACAAACATTCAGTCCATAACAGGGCTCTCCCACCTTCCTCCCCCTCCTTAGGATGTGGTGCCAGTAGGTTTACCTTGCTGGACTTATTACCTGACACCATAGTCCAGAATAGCATGACCATCCAAAGTTAAGGTACTTAATTCTTGAAAAAGACCAGTCCAACAACTTGAATCCAATCAGCCAGACCTCTGTGGCCATAAATCCTTAAATCCTCAAATTTCATTATCTAACTTCAGTGGAGCAAAGGCAAGGACAGCTTTTCTTCATACTGTCCATGGATTGTTGATACCTATCCATGGACTTAAGCCAGCTCACAGTTTGTGATGATGTAAACTAGTTTTTTATATATTGGGCTTTACTAAAATAATGTTTAAATGTCATAGTATTACGAGCTATTCTTAGATTTTAGTGAATCTGCTGGGTCTAATCCTAGGACATTGGTCAACTCATTTAAATTACCCAAGCTTTAGTGTCCTGATGTGTAAAGAGGAAAAGATGGATCTAAACTTATGATTTTATGAATTTAAGCATACTAAAGTTAGGATCTTAATTATATTTTTTTCATTCAACAGTATTTATCAGGAATGTATTACACACCAAGCACTTTTTCAGGTGTTGAGCATGTAGAATTATAATAAAGCAAACAAAAACACTTGACTTTATGAACCTTACATTCTAGCAAGGAAAATCAATGATAAAAAAGACAAAATAGGGACTTCCCTGGTGGCGCAATGGTTAAGAATCCACCTGCCAATGCAGGGGACACGGGTTCGAGCCCTGGTCCGGGAAGATCCCACATGCCGCGGAGCAAATAAGCCTGTGCGCCACAACTACTGAGCCTGCACTCTAGAGCCCATGAGCCACAACTACTGAAGCCTGGGCGCCACAACTACTGAAGCCCACGTGCCTACAGCCCGTGCTCCGCAACAAGAGAAGCCACTGCAATGAGAAGCACGGGCACCGTAACAAAGAGTCTGCAACTAGAAGAAGCCCGCATGCAGCAACAAAGACCCAACGCAGCCAAAAATAAATAAAATAAATAAATTTATATTAAGAAAAACAGACAAAATAGCAACATATATAAGAATCAGTGAAAATGGCTAAGGAGAAAAAAATAAAGCAGTGCAGTGAGGTACATCATTATCTAATGTCACAATAAATATACATAATAAACATTCCTAAACTCAGTGACATACAGTAGTGATCTCATACGCAACTGGAACTGGCTGACCCAGGTGGTCCTTGAATAGGGAGCTCTGCTTCAAGCAGCAGTGCTTAACTCCATGTTATGGGTCCAGTAACACTTGAAACCAGACCGAAGAGGCAGCAACTGTATGGAAGAAGCTACACCATGGTGATGGCAGAAGCACAAGAGGACAACTGAATAATGAAAGGAAATTTCAAGCGTTTGCTCATGTCACATTCAAAAAGTCGCATGGTTAAGCCTAACATCAATCCAGCAGGGAAATGTACTCCTGTTCTACTAGGAGGGCTTTTGGAGAGAATATTCACTGAATAAAATAAGCCATATCTGAAGTTACTGCCTATGAGTGAAATTTCAGATAGTTAATTTTAAAATAATATTTTGGTTGTAAAAATGGGTATATTTACACATTTCTCTAAATTGCTTTAGACTTGCTTGTATAGTCATCACATATGGAATAAGAAAAACCAACATACTTTTCAAGAAGTTGTTTTAAAGACATTAAAGATGTAAATGACACTTTTGTATCTCCATTTAAGAAGCTTCATAATAATTACTTGATTTCATAATATTTATTGTATAACACTAGAAATAGTGTATTAATAGTGCTTTTCAAGATTCAAAATATTTGAAAGATATAAAATATTGCAATATATCTAGGAAGCTGGAATCTACTTATATGGAACAGCTTTGAAAGTATAGGACAACATATAATTTAATGCACCTATAATTAAATATGTGTCATAGAGATTATACAACTGAGCAGTTGTATAAAAGCAGTTCTTTTATACAATAAAGAAAAAAAATCCTCTTAGAAATGTAAAGTTTTCCACAGTATCTTAAAGAAGTGGAACCTGAAAATCACATAATATTGATTCAGTATCTATGCAATTTTAAAACCTATATGGCTCATTTGACTTACTCTGTTTATTCAGATATATCCCTTTATTTCATATTTATATGGTCATCTGGAGTAAAATGTCCTCTCTCCTTTAGTATTGATGACAAGATAAACTGTTTCTGTCCCGTTGATGAAGATGAAATCTTGATAAGAACAATTAACCTCTTTAAACAATTATTTTTATCACTATTAGTATCTCATAATGCTTCATAAGCAGTAGAATTTCAAATAGTTCTTGTTAGATACAAATAATTCCATGACAATCCTGTTTGTTTAGGAAATTTTGATTTTTCTTGGACCTCCTAAAAAGGTCTTTTAAGGTAATAAGAGCAATTACCAATGCAGTCAGTTCAACACCATAAAAGGTAGCCTATTTTTGATACTTTTATATTTTTCTGTGATTTTCTCAGACTTCATAATATGACTAATTTTTGTTTCCAGTACTCTTGAATCATCAGTGCTAAAACAATTGATTTAAACATTTTTCTTGCCCTGAGCAATATTCCTCAATATGATTGCTTATTTTATTCATTTAAAAAAGATCTTTATATTAGGTCTTTACTCAAAAATAAGAATTAGATGTGTAAAAATTCCAGCTCATATCCTAATAAACCAAGATAAAAATTTCATTTGAGTACATGCACATTTATTTTGAAATTTTATTTAAAATGTTTTGATTTCACACAACTACATGTTCTTTCCCAGAACGAGTAAAAACTTTTCCACTATAATGTAATGTCCACAGAGACAAACCTAATTTTTTCTAACATCTCTCTTTATTCTGAAGAAAAAGAAACACATATTTGTGATTTTTCGGAAGCTCTTGGGGAAATCCCAAAGATATTTTTGCATGTAATAGACATTCTAAAATGTGTACTTTGTTTTTTTTCTAAATTTAGAGTTCTACTTTGGGAAAGCAAAATCAAAGTCACTTTCACAGATTTGTTCACTTGGTGAATTAAAATTGTAGGTGACTGAGAGACTATGTGGTTACCTATTTAATTAAACTGTCAATAAACTTTTTAAAATAAACATAAAAGGTTAAGAAAATGCTTCCTTGATTAATTTTTGTTATCTATGGTGTTTTTCATTCACACTATGGTTTACAATGGGTTCTTGCTTCTATATACTTTTAATTTAATTTAACTGACTTCTAAATCTAATTTAATTTAACTGATTTTTAAAACTATCAATTATTTGTAATATAAATGTTGTACATAATAGTATAGGACCAGCTGCTTTATATTTATTGGCAGTATATTCATCATGGGGAAACCAAAAAAAAAGAAGAGTACACATTTTTTAGCTCAAAAAAAAAAAATGCTGTTAAAAGGAGAAACTCATATCAATAAACTTCTATTTTAGGAGAGGCTGTACATTTTTTGGTTTTATTTACTATGATTCAATGCTCTGAAAAGGTATCACATATGATTCATTTCTAATCATAACTTGAATTGCTTTATTTATTCCATCTGGCACAAATTATTTTGCTCGATTATGTAAAAAATTAAATTTTGATGATAGTTTATCACCCCTTTAAGTAAAACAGTGTTCTAATTAAGTATGCATTAAAGATATAAAATATTTGTCAACATAAACAATAGTTAAGCAGAAAGAAGTTGTGATCTAAGTCCTATTAAATAATACTGTGGTTATTTGAAAGTTAAAAATATGTGCCAATTTGTTACCAATTTTCAATTAAGAGACTTAAAGGGATGTAGAAAAGGTTTATATAATTCCTTACTTTTCAGTCTTTCAGTTAAAAGGGGATAAATTTAAAGGTTAAATGGTGATAATAATAATAATGTGATCTCATTGTGATTAAATTTGCTAATTATATAACATGCTTAAAATAATAACTGTCATAAGCACCATGTTAGCTATTATCGTCATCATTATTTCCAGTCTTGTTTTTATTAGGATGATGATGATGATGATGTTGATGTTGATGATGTGATGATGATGAAGACAATAATACTGAGTTTTTCTTGCTTGTTTTCTATTGTTGTGACCTAGTCATTCCATTATGCATAAAATAAGCAACATTCTAGAATGCACAATCAAGGACTTTAAGATACAATAGTGGAAGTGTTTTTATTTGCTTTTGATTTTTTTTTAAAGTCATCAGGGTTTGATAGACTTGGGGAGTTTAAGAAATGAATTAAATTTGTGGAACTATTTTTTTTTTTTTTTTTTTGCGGTACGTGGGCCTCTCACTGTTGTGGCCTCTCCCGTTGCGGAGCACAGGCTCCGGACGCGCAGGCTCAGCGGTCATGGCTCACGGGCCCAGCCGCTCTGCGGCATGTGAGATCCTCCCGGACCAGGGCACGAACCCATGTCCCCTGCATCGGCAGTCGGACTCTCAACCACTGTGCCACCAGGGAAGCCCTGTGGAACTATTTTTACCTCATATAAAATTAACAACCTAGACATGAAATTAAATCACTAGATAAACAATTTACATTTTACTTGATAGTTTTCTTTTCAATTTTAATGATAGTGACCAACTTTAAATTTGTTTGACATTAATAAGCACAAATTACATAAGTTACAGAATGTGCTACTGCTAAATCAGATTCTGAAGAAACTAATATTATTGTTATTTGTAAAATGACTTTAACACTGTATATCTGTATGACCAATCATCCTTCTTTTGATAATTCAGGATTTTTTATGAGATTCACTTAAGCTTTGTATCCTAAATTTACACATGAAATTGTGCATAATAATAATATAATCTTTAAAATACTGTGGTCTTTTCTGGAGATTTCAATTATATAAAGCAACAATAGGGAACAGAATAGCCATAAGTAGTACAATACTTTTATTAGTATTTGTATGTATGCTTTATGGAGGAAAGAGATTAGGACAAGAGAAAAGAAGAGTATTAGTAGAAGGAGGAATAATTCACCTTACTTATGATCAAACTTTTCTTATGATCAGTAGAAAAGTTAAACAGTGATTTAATACTTAAATCACTAACAACAAATTAAAGAGAAACTCAGCATATGCTAAGAAGTCACATATAGGTATATCTTAATATAAATGACACTTATGACTCCAGAGTTATAAAATATGCTGAGATTTATGCATAACCTGGCTGTTCAAATTTAGTACAGAAAATGCACACCCAGTGCTATGGTTAGTTGGCAGTAAGCACACATCTAATTTAGTATTCCGTGTAACCATTAGAATTCTCATGACACATGGACTGAACCCAGTTAATTGCCATAGCTGATTCTGCATATGAGTGAACATACAGTAGAACTGAATCTATGAAATTATTAATTGAATTATCCTCTAAATGTGCCAAAGGATATATTAGTTTTTATTCCTTTGGTAGTTTCCGTCTGCATAAATCAAATGAGAAAATTCAATGACTGAAAAAAGTGTAAAAAAAAAAGTGTCAAGGTATTTTAGACATTTAAAAGAAAAAAACATGTGCAGTTAATTCTTAGCTAATTCAAAGGGCTGGCTTCTTCACAAAATAGGCAATAAGAGTCTGTGAAAAGCAAGGTATTACTATAGATTAACACAGGATTGAAGGACTAAGTTCTGTGATGTTAGGAGAGTCAAGCAAACATTGGCACACTTTTCTTCCTCTGTTAAATGGAGTGATAGTATCTAGAATACATACTTGTCCTGGGTTTTCATTCATTGAGTTAACTATTATTTACTGAGTATCTACTGAGTGTCAAATATAAATTCAGGTGCTGTACAGACTGTGAGAAAAGCAACATCATCCTTACTCTCATGGAACTTATGTTTTAATTAGGGGGATGGAACACACACAACCACATTAAGATGAAATATACAAAAAAGTGATTAGACGGGGTACAAAGGACTGAAAGCAGGAAAGAGTCAGGGATGGTTAGGGTTTAAGGAACAAAGTTAATCTGGATCTGGATGGAGACAAGGTCACAGAAGCAGGCATAGGCCAGCTAGTGTCGAACTTTATAAACCATCATAAACGTTTTTGATTTAAGAGGTGTGAAGAGAATCTTTCGGAAAGGTTTAAGCATTATCTTAAAATAGAAACTAGTAGGCCAGTAAGCCAGTAAGGATGGGGTTTCTAAAATTGACCAGGTAATGAATATGGCTTTGACCAGATATATAATAGCATGGAGAGAAGCAAATGGTATCTTTATATACTGTGATTTATGGTGAGGAATGAATGTCAAAACTTTTAAAATCGAATATTCTATTACAAAATAAAAGTATTGTTGCTAGTATTTGTAGTTCTTAAACTTTAATATTAAAGAAAAATTTGAAAATTTTATACCATGAAGTATGATGACTACAAGAGAGGACAGTGTTTTCACTGAAGTCTGTAAATTTTCTGGAGAGCATGCAAGACAGATTTGCTGTAATCCCAATACTGTTTTACAAGGACCATACATATTTATGTTAACAATATGATTTTAAAAGACTTAAATTTATTTTTCATTGATTGTAAAGCTTACCCTAATAAAGCTTTTCAATTTTATTCACAAAATGGATAGTACTGTAGATAGTGAGGTTGTAAAGTGAGCTGCCTGATTTAATTAATTATGAACCTGTAAAAATTCAAGTAAAAGATTTTTATATTTCAGTTCCCACAGCTTGTGTTGTGTTTTGTGATCAGCTCCAGCCTTCTCATGCACTGGCAGAATTCAGGAATCCAGCTAGCACTCAGCAAGAGCTAAAACAGGTCACAGGTACCAACCACCCTGTGTTTTCAGGAAAAAAAGAAAAAAGAAAAAAAGACTTCAGAGCCTCAGAGGAAATGACAAGAGAAGGTGAAAAGATTGTATTAAGCAAGTAATCAAGTCAGCAAATCCTGTATAGTGACAGGAATGCAGTGATGACTGCTGTCAGCTCTAAGTCTCAGTAATAAGGAGAGAAAGAGAAACAGAGAGAGAGAGAGGAAAGGAAAGGAAAGGAAAGGAAAGGAAAGGAAAGGAAAGGAAAGGAA
>NW_021703767.1:22777610-22832484 GCF_005190385.1 Monodon monoceros | reverse complement strand
AAAGGAAAGGAAAGGAAAGGAAAGGAAAGGAAAGGAAAGGAAAGGAATAAAATAAGATAGGGCATTTATCAAAGCAGGAGTAACTCGGCATCAAGTCTGAAGGCAGTCTTAAAAGTTTCTCTAACGTCCCCTGGTGTGCCTGGAATATGAGTTTCCTGGTTCCAACTTTGAGGAAGTGACAGATTCAGATCCTGACAAGCTTTGCTGTTTCTTCTTAGGCTGGCAACTTTAAATAGAGATTTAGTTAAGGTCATGGATAGAAGTATGTTGAAATGCTCTAGTCTATACAGCTACCATTTAATTAAATCTAAATAATGTCTCCTTAGATCTTTCCATTGTGGTAATAGTGAAGAGAACACAGTTCCTTGATTTTTAAAGTCTGTGTTCACTTTACATCCAATTTTATAAGATCTCCTTCTTACAATCTATGCAGTAATATGTACATTTTTATTAATCATGTAACCATTAAGTAGAAGATATGGAAGCCTAAAAATAATCTACTTTCCAATATTTTCACCACCTAGGACCTCTTGTATTATTTTCTCTTGTGAATTCTCTGGTTTTAAAGATATTAACTCATTAAAATGATATTTAGTAAAGTGGGATTATTCTTCATTTTCATTATATATTCATGAATACATATATATATTCAATATATTCAATACCTATATATATATTCATATGAGTACATGTACCAGAGACTAAAAGACATGAAACAATTAGCATTACCCAAGAGATTTATATAATTCTAGCCAAAAGCAAATGTCACCTTTTATATGGTTCACTGCCAAAGATAATATTTACCAATATGTGGTAAATATAATATTGGTAAATATTATAACTCTCTCTACATTTTTAAAATTTGTGCCAGACTCACGTTTTCTATGTTAGTAGATTCTTAGAGATTAAGGAAACCAGTTCAACTCAATAATTCTATAATAAAAAAGAAAGAAAGAAAAGAAAACCTAAAATCCAAATTAATAAACAGAAAACAAAGGCAACTTCATTGTTATCTGGCAGAGGTGGAACTTAAATTCAATGGCAGGCCTGAAGCTGTTTCTAATACAGTATTTTACTTATAAACAGCAACTGCAAAATTCTCTTTTCCAGTGTAGTTCATCCACTATTGTGTGTGTGTGTGTCCAGATTCTGATTGTAAGATTTGTGACAATCCATGGGAAGCACTTAGCACTGTGTTCAACACATTTCATGTGCTCACAAATGTTAGAGGTTAAAATTCATCCTCTTTTGGGAAGATTTCCCTGTGCCTCCTCTGCACATCCTAATTAGGGCCAATGCTAATTCCTTTTGAGACAGGAACCTTATGCATTCCACTTCAGTTGTGCTATGCATTGCCTTGCGGTATAGTTATTTATTTTTGCATCTGCCTGATCCACTAGAAAGGATTCCCTGTTGGCCTGAATTCCCCACACTTAAACAGTGCTTAGTATAAAATAGACACACAATAATAATTTTGGATAATTAGTGCAGTGGCTGCCCTTCCCAGAGGTTCACATTCAGAATCTTTAAGAGGAAGCCTTAGGCATCTGATTCTTTCCCCTATAAACTCAAAATACACTGTTGAGGAAAAGCCAGGGTGACAAAACCTTTAGAGCTAAACAATTATATCCAGCATTTGCTAAGGGCTTAGTGTCAGTAGACACAGACTTTGATATTATTTTGATTAGAAATGTGTAATCAGTTCAATCATTAATATTTAGAAAATTTTTACTATTTTGTTTTGCAAGGCACCTTATGATAGCAGTGTTTGAAGTGGATGATGGAATAAATGGAAAAATAAACAGTTAAAATATCAAACCAAATACAACCAAAACATAAACAAAATGCAAATTACTCTCAATATCCTATAGAGAATACTTAAATTTTAAACCAGTTATTGTAAGAGTAAGGTATGTAGAAAAAACAGAATTGCATCACCCTTTTCATGGTAACATGGATCTAATTTAGAAATTCAAATAAAAATAAGGCCATTGTTTAAAGGATCGAGTACAATATATGATACCACTATACTGTCAGAATTAAAGATGAGTTTAGCTTTCTTGAAAACATAAGAAAAAATATAATACTGTTTTTTTTTCTCTCAAGCATATTACTTCATGTGCAGTGACTTAAATTTTTAAAACATGAAAATTAAGGCATTTACAATTTAATTCTGAATAATTAATGTCTCCCAAAAAATAAAACAGGTAACTCAAAATTCCCTTGAAATAATGCATATTTGTGTTCACTGTAGAATGAATTCATATATATATATATATACGAATATATGAATATACATATATATTCATTTACATATGAAAGAATTTCACTGCTGAGAAAGGTGCAGAATGAGAAACATGCTAGTATTTATGTTTGACATTTTTAGAATATGGAAGATATTTTTGCAGCTATGTCTAGCATTTTTTGCTATATCCTATGTATGGTATTTTTATTAACAAAATCCCCTTAGTCTTCATTATAGTCTAGAGCATTCTTTTAATAGGGGCAGTACATACTCAAGTAAAATACATGTGAAATATAATTTAACAAAATATCTATAAACTGTAACTATCAGGTTCAGATATGAAGACACCATACTCAAATTGGCGATTGCCCAGCACATGTTGGAATTAACAATGATGGAAGCAATGTAATATATTTTCACATCTTAATGTTTCAACAGTGATTTGGAAACAGATAATAACCTAATTTATTAATCAATATCCTAATAAGTTGAATATTGAGCTCTACTTGGGAAATTCCTGTGAATTTTCTTGATGTAAAAAATATATAGTAAATTCATTTTTAAATAAAAAATATAATTAAGTGTTTTAAAAGGCAATTATATTTTAAGATATTAGTAAATATGCCCACTTGGGGATGAAATTTATTTTTTATTGAGATGTCAGATGATAGCTTCCATTTACTTTAGGCAATTGTTTTTTTTGTTGTTATTTTTTTAGTGTAAGAATTTACTTGTCATGATCAAGAGCAAAAGTACTATGAGTTAGCATATTCATAATTTCTTAATCACAAGAAAGCTAGACAGCACTATTTTAAAATTACCTTTGAAATACAAATATTGTATATAAGCAGTAACCAAATTAACTTTATACACTAGATTATATTTCTTATTAATTCAAAATAGATGGTATATTAAAGTTACCAAACTGGAATCTAGGGGATTGTCTTTGACTTTCTGATATGGAAACAATGTGTTATCTCTCTGCTCACAATCTTAAACTTATAGTTTATTATTTCAGTTTTTTGTGTCTTGTTGCTGAGATTGATGTAAACATACCTGTGAATTATCTCAAGTTACCTTCAGTTATAAAATAAATAATCTTGAGAGAACATATATAATTGAGTAAAACTCCAAGATGGTGAGGGAAGCATCTCTTTCATGTTCAATGTTTGATTCCCAATACCCAGAAGAGAACATAGAATGAAATCAGGAAACATTTGTAAAATGTAAATTATACAACCAGGCGAAAATATATTTTATTGTCTTCTTGTCCTGGTTCTTCTTTTCCTCCTCCTTTCTTCCCATCCTCCCTCCCTCTCCCTCTTTCTCTTTCTCCTACTCTAGTTTTAGATTATATTTTTTCATATGTAAGATTAATTTTCCTGAGTTTTTATCTGAGCACTCTTTATTCAAGAATATGTTGCCAAAACATGGTTCTAGCCATAAAATCCAGGGTGGGGAAAATGACTGGCATTCCCCAGAATATATTTATTTTTATATCTTAGCTTCTTGTACAACAGCATGGAAATTGGAAAACTGATGATTTTAATTATCTCACATTCTTGGCATCACCTGGACATAAGTGGGTGTACTAATGTGCAGTGTTTTCACTAAAATCATTCTAATCTGCATTAAATTTTTACTTTATTGCTTAAATATAGTATACAGGACATAATAAAATGCTTCCTTGGTTACTTGGTATAATCACTTCAAACATTAATTCCAATGTTGAGTAACATTGTTAATGATCTATAGAAACTAGTCCCTGAGAATATATTTATATTTAGTAATATAATAATTGGCATAGCGGTATGATTTCATGAAATGAATATAAAGAGCCAGACTGTGATCTTGGCTCTGCCACAGCCTTCCCAAGTATCCCAGAACAAAGTTTCTTGTATGTAAAATAAAGATTCCCATGTTCCTTTCCAGATATTAGATCTTATGAGATCAGTCCAGTTCTGCAGAACTTATAATGACCGTGTGCACAAGTGTTGCAAGTTTAGCTTGGTTCACATTTAGATACTATAAATACAAAAATCTCTTCTTCTTGCAATGAGAACTTGATGAATTCACTCAGTTGGGTATAAATCTCCCATCTTTCCTGTCTGAAAGTTTGGTTGGGGTATACTTTTTATTGTGTGTGTGATACATTTAAAAAATAATTCTAACTCTAACAAACACTTCACATGTACAAAATTACAGAAAACAACTCAATGGTTCTTATCAGGGTCACATTTGCTTCAGATCTGCCTTTGTCATTTCCTCTTAAAGAGAGGGAAGCAAGTATTTTTGTTTGTTTTTAATTACCTTTCTTGGGAGTACCTTTCTTTTGTCAAAGAGAAATTATTCTGACACTTGTTAAAAATGGTAAGCAAAACTTTATTCAAAACTGTTGCAGTAGGGGTCAAGACTGCTGCAATGGAGCAGAAAGATTAAACACAACTATGAGTACAAGGACAAGTAGGGATTTATAGCCAATGAGCAGAATGACAAGAGTCAATGGATGGAAAATTACTAACAGGAACTTGATTAAATTTCAAGGATAATGTTATTCTTACTAAACTGGCCTAATAGGATTCTTGCTAAAAGCAGGCCATGGACATAGACAGTAAGGAGCTTGAATGGCATATTTGGAATTTGTTACTTTTCAAGTTTCTCTTATTTTTCTTCTCAACTCTTCTCAGATAAAAAATTTGTTCTTCCAATAAAGTTATTTATATTCATTATAATTTGTAAAATATTTTAATTTGGAAGTTAATATGATTGAGGGGACATACAGTACCTTAAGAGATGTTTCCATAGCTTTATAGTTAATGGGGTCAGGAATTAATTTTCCCAATGCATAGAATACAGGGCACAAAACCTAGACAAAGAATGCAAAGAATGCAACTTCAAGGTGAAACTTTGTCTATGCCTATCTTCCTATCTGCATATATATATCTCATCAATTCTGATCTTTGCACAGTTCTACTCATGGCATATTCCTCTTCCTTCTTCTAGGCTTTTTGTTTTTCTTTTTAACTGCCAAAATGTATTTCCTCCGTACAACATTTCAAGCCTCTCATGATGTTAAAGCCTTACTCTTCTGAAAAGGCCTTATTTTCTGAAAATTACAATTTTGGGTTTACCAACCCGAGATCTGGCTACATTTGTTTAGCCTGAAGTCTTCACGTGTTGCCTCTGCCAGAGGCACATCCTTTTCCAAAAAGTGGCCCAATATCAATTGTTCGATTTCATTAACATGCCAACCTTGTGGCAGTGACTACGGCTGCCTTGCTACTGGTTTGATATTTACAAAGCATACAATGTACAAGAATTTAGTTTCTGTTTTATTGTAGAGAGGAGTTATCAGTACTTTCCTGCCTTACACCTCAAATACATTTTTAAATGTAGCTTTCAGTATAGCATGTTTTGCCTGTAGCACGTTTGCATGCAGCATCAGTAATTCCAAATTAAATTCCCACTGAGATCATCAGGCAAGCAATTAGTGGCAATTGCTTGCTTTTCAGAAAAGCCAAATTATGCCCTAAGTTTATGGTTAAGTTATAATAATATAATACACATACACACAGATGCTATATTGTGGACAGAGTAGACTGTGAGTCAGGTATTAATAGTTACATTAATGTGTGTGATTTTCATATTGAGGTATATATATTACATGCAAATACATTATTTATAAACCTCTCTCTAGCATATTATAATGCTAAAGAGGTTATAGTTCATATAGATTAAGCAGTAATAAAATATCTTATAGATAGAGCTAGAGCTAGAAATGGATATAGATATAGCTTAACTTTTGACTTTGAATATCGGGAAGTTTGGCTTCTCTTACGGTTGCACCCTAATTAGTTATACATTCTTAGGTTTTGCACTTAATCTTCCCAGGTCTTGAAAAAGTTTTTTCTTTCCTTTTCTCCTTGAAAATACCTTCTGTTCAATTTAACTGAACCACTGAATTAAAAATTAACTGACAGTTTAATATCCAGTAAATTTAATGTACAGTTTTAGAGAACCAAGTAAGCATCTTACATTGTGTAAGCCATCAGGTATATAATTGTGACCAAGACAAATCTTATTTTATTAAAGTATAATTGACTTACAATATTTCATTAGTTTCAGCTGTACAACATAGTGATTTGATATTTTTACACATCAGGAGAAGATCACCAGGATAAGTCTAATTATCACCATAAAAATTACTACTAGATTATTACTACTGTCTATATTCCTCAGGCCATCTATACACACATTACATTCTTGAGACTTATTCATTTTATAACTTGAAGTTTGTTCCTCTTAATCTCCTTCCCCATGGCAACTGAAATTTTTTTCTCTGTATCTATGAGTCTGTTTCTGTTTTGTTATGTTTGTTTATTTGTTTTGTTTCTCAGATTTCACATGTAAGTGAAGTCATATGGTAATTGTCTTTTTCTGTCTGACTTACATCACTTAGCATACTACCCTCTAGGTTCATACATGTCACAAATGGCAAGATTTCATTTTTTTATGGCTGAGTTACATTTCATTTTGTATATATATATATATATATATATATATATATATATATCAATACCATATCTTCTTTTTTTTAAAAAAAAAGTAGTCAATTTTATTCTCCTTAAAGCACAAAATAGAGTCTTTGGTTGTACAAACATCACTAGTTATAGTCTTACCAGGAGGTCCCGGCTGGGGTCGGGCCGTTAGTCAGCGGCCAGAACTCCTGAAGGGACCTCTTTTTTTTTTTTTTTTTTTTTACATTGTTTTTAGAGTATAAGTGCTTTACAATGGTGTGTTAGTTTCTGCTTTATAACAAAGTGAATCAGTTATACCTATAAATATGTTCCCATATCTCTTCCCTCTTGCGTCTCCCTCCCTCCCACCCTCCCTATCCCACCCCTCCAGGCGGTCACAAAGCACCCAGCTGATCTCCCTGTGCTATGCGGCTGCTTCCCACTAGCTATCTATTTTACGTTTGGTAGTGTACATATGTCCATGCCTCTCTCTCGCTTTGTCACAGCTTACCCTTCCCCCTCCCCATATCCTCAAGTCCATTCTCTGATAGGTCTGTGTCTTTATTCCTGCCTTAACCCTAGGTTCTTCATGACATTTTTTTTTCTTTAATTCCATATATATGTGTTAGCATATGGTATTTGTCTTTCTCTTTCTGACTTACTTCACTCTGTATGACAGACTCTAGGTCTATCCACCTCATTACAAATAGTTCAATTTTGTTTCTTTTTATGGCTGAGTAATATTCCGTTGTATATATGTTCCACATCTTCTTTATCCATTCATCCAATGATGGACACTTAGGTTGTTTCCATCTCCGGGCTATTGTAAATAGAGCTGCAATGAACATTTTGGTACATGACTCTTTTTGAATATTGGTTTTCTCAGGGTATATGCCCAGTAGTGGGATTGCTAACAGCTGGGTTAAACGACTCGAGGCAAGGGTGGCGTTGGAGCTGGCAGGGACCCCACTCCAATATACCATATCTTCTTTATCTGTTAAAACCATAAGATTCAGATCATTTGGTGGAGAAACAATCATATATCAATAGATCATTCCAATTTCTATGACCATGCTGAGGGAGAATATAGGATCTGTGGGAACACAAAGTAAGGGAACTAACCCACAATTGAAGGTTGTGGAAAGGCTGCGTTAAGTTAGCGTGGAGCTTAGTTTTGAACGCAGCCAGGTAAAGGGAAGGACAGACACATTGCAGCTAAGGGAAAACCATAAGCAGATACATCTGTGTAATATTAGCACACTTAAGTGCCAATATGTGTCACTATTTATCTGATCCTCTTTTGTGGGACATTAAGTTGTTTTGAGATTTTGTTATTAAAATAACAATGTGCTAAAAGTCCTTTATATTAACATTTGATAGTATTTCTACTTATTTCTCTGGAGAGATATCTAAGACTAGTTTGCAAAATCAAGATTACAAAGTTTTTTTAAGGCTTTTGTGTTCCTGAGGAATTGTCCCAAATATATTCTCCTCAATAATGTATGATAAAGTCCGCATCACCAACACATTGCTAGTAGTGAATATTATAATATTCCTGGGTTGAATAGAAATTCAATGGACCCTAGTTAAAATTGCCCCAGATTCACATACCACGCCTACAACTTTGTACTAGAATAAGCTTGATAGCTCTTACTCCGGATCCCTCATGCTTATGACAAAGTAACACCTTCCTCACAAAGTCATGAAAAAGATGAAATGAAATAAAATGTATAAGCTTATTGTCATATAGAAAGCATTCAATGAACATTTCATGCTTCTATGTGAGATTGGCATTTAAAAAATACAGTAAAACATGTATAGGACAATAATATTTAAATAATTATTTGTGCGTTTGTACTGGAGATTATAATTCTTATATTACGTATCTGATATATAATCTGTTGATATAACAAAATTAGTAGAAGATCATCTTTAAGTAATTTGAGTAGTAAAACAATAGGTTTAATTTAGGCAGTTTGAAATTGATAACTTATGAGGGATATTAAATTTTAAATAGTTAATATTAGTAGCAACAATAATCAGTATAAATACCAGCAACGTTTTAGCTACCACTTAAGAGTATGTTATGTAGAAATTTGTAAAATGAATCCTCTCAATTATACAGTCAAGATATTGAGACTCAGAGAAGTTATGGTTGCTTGGCATTTGGGCTATGTCATAGTTCTTGAATGGAACACGACTAAAAACTGTCTCTGTGTCTTCAAAATTAGGTTTCTTCAATAAAATGATATAATGCATTTATAATGTATTTTCTATTTTCTCTTACCTATCATTACAGAGGTCTGGTGTAGGGGCCTGACAGTTGACACAGCATTATAGAAGCTGATTAATATTCAAATTAAATTAAACATACCTGGTTATTAAAAACTGGAAATGACATTTCAGGAAAATATTTGTTGTTTAGTTGTGATATTGCCATTTCAATTTAGATTTTATATCTGCCTTAAAATATTTTATAGAAGAAATTATATGACTAGGACAGAGTTAAAAAAATGACACAAGACCACAAATTTTGTTTTATCCTAAACTCTCACTTTATGAGTTGTTTCAGAAATATATTTCACATATGTAGAGAGCCATTAATTTACTTCATGGAAATTTTTGTCAGATTATTAAAATCAAACAACTCTGAGTGTCAATATTTCATATTTTAATAATTGGCTGACTGAATATTTTTATATTAATGTTAAAATGATTTGATGAAACAGTCAAATGATATATTTTCATTATTTCTGATATCACATAGTAAATATATGAAATTAGAATTGCTGTGGCTTCTTTTTGTAGTCAGTAATGATTACTATTGTTTATACTAATTAAATGACTCTCTTAAATAAAAGGTCTGTAATGTTATATTATATTGCTTTACAGATGCTCCCAAGTTCATATCAAACCAAACAATTTATTACTCTTGGGAAGGAAATCCAATCAATATAAGCTGTGATGTGAAATCTAATCCACCAGCATCAGTCCATTGGAGAAGAGAGAAATTAGTCTTGCCAGCTAAAAACACCACTAATTTAAAGACATATAGTGCAGGGAGAAAAATAATATTAGAGGTAAGTCTTCATGTACATATCAACAAATTGTATTACATTAGCAGTTATCTACTATTTTAGAACATGTTTAAATATCTTAGTATCTTAATATATAATATATATTTCTATCCTATAATATACATATACCCTATTGTATATATTTCATGTTTACTTACTCGAGGGAAATTTTATGCATTTGGATTATGGTTTGTTAATGGTTAATGTCTCACTACTTATATAGTAATATGGGTATATAGCAAAAGCCATTATTTTTCATGAATTTATTTTTGGAAAAAAACCACAATTATATCAGGAAAAATATAGGGAGAAAGAATGAGTAATTTGTCAGTTATTGAGGGCCAAATGTTTAATTTCAGTGTTGCTACTGGATACTGAGTCTGTGGTTACACCTTCCTGCTCCTTAGACTGGTATATATAAATGCTATCTACTGGCTACATATTTACACGTTCCTAAATAAACCAGATTTACTTGTTCATTGCCTCATTTTATTTTATTATTTTACATTAAGATTGTAGATAATTGTTTTTATACTGCCAAGTGCCTGGCCTTTAAATTCTGTTTGAATACAATACCTTTAATTTAATAATTGCAGATTACGTGTGTGCATATCAATTTCCAAAGTTTATATAAGTCTATGACAATGATCATCAAGCCTCCCAATTTATGATGCTTTCATAACAATTAGGAATCTTCCTCAAACAACCTTTTTAGCTAAAAAGATGCTACATTTTCTCTACTAATTCAATATATATAAATTTTAAAGATGCATGTTTTCGAATAACATTTGAGATCCATACCACATTAACTTAAAGGTATTCACATTGGTGCCATATTAACACTTCCACCCAATAAATGGACTTAGTGAAACATTTAGTTGATAGAATGATTTAGCTATCACTTCCCCCAAATGTTTGGATAGCTGACTGTTTGGTAATTAAGCCACTTTGTCTAAAGCTATTTCAATTTAAATTTTTTTATTTTTATTTTTTGGTTTGTTTGTTTTTTTGTATCTGTATTAGAAGAACTATTGGCAAATTGACAGGGAGCTCAATTTCACAAAGACTTTGGCCAGATTCAATTGAAATTTTAGGTATTTAACCATAGCAGAAAACTGAGGTTCTTTGATTAAATACATATACTCATTTTTTAATTTGCGATTTTTTGAAAGTAACAAAACAGTCTATAAATCCTTTGGGTTATTGCCAATAAATGCATTTCTGAAGGACATCCAAATTTGTTCATTTGTTTTGCCTAGGCACTCCCCTGAGGTAAGAGGACAACTTTTCAATATATGAACAAAATTTGATGCAGGAGGTTTCTAATAGGTTGATTGGAATAATATTCTGCTCTGGATCATCTGTATTGTTCCTTGCCCTGAGTAAAGATGCTAACTGTTAAATAAATGATTTTCTCACCATGGAATATACAGAAAGAGGAAATCAAGTTTTTGAAGGTTTAGGAAGAAGACTTGCAAACTCCTTTATTAACGTTGTACTCTCAGTTTATATTTTGGTGTTCAAAACCACATTTGTTATTCTGCTATATTCTATCAAAGCCCAACATCTGAAGTAAACTTGAATTATTTTGACTGCATATTAAAATATGAATAAGTGGTATCATAAGTAGATGTTTCTAGCACTTATTAGATAAATATCAACAATAATTTGCATATTTTAAACACTTAAATATTTAAAATAAATATATATTATGTATCTTTGTTGTATATTATTTTGATAAAATTATCTATTATTTCACTGTGCTGGAATTGGGTGTACAACCACTATTGGACTTTACTGCTTTCCTAGAATACACCAGATATACTGCAGGGCACATGATTTGGCCCAGGTGTCTAGATCTGTGTGTTTTTAATAGTCTGTGCTACTAGGGGTGTTTTCTGTATTTGTTAATCATAAAACACGATAAAGAAATTATTTCAGGTAGAATTATAAAGCTTTTATCTTTTGATAGGCAAACTCCCAAGAACAGAAAAACAACTGAATTGAGCTTTTTAAAGTTTTATTCCAGTTAAAATACGTATATTTACGTTACTTCATTAATCTTGAGGAGCTGTGCAATAGTCAGGATTCTTTGTCACGGCCATCCTGTCTTTGCGTTGCAGTGATTCAGTACACATTCTTCCCTATGGGGTATACAAATGACTTTCTCATATGCCTGTAGAATAAAGACATTTTTTTGGTCAAATTCATTTCTCAGTAGTAAAATTATTTTAGAGTTAAATTAACCTAATTTATTAAAACCTGAATGTATGAAAAATGAATATTTTAGTCACTTAGAAGTACTTATATAAGAGCTGTTAAAGCCTCTAGTCCTTAAACGTATGATCTATTCCTAGATGGACAGCTGACTAGAAGATGAATGACACAGCTTTTTTGTACTCTTTCAGAATTATCATCTTCAATGGACCTCAAAATTGCACTTTTAGTTAATACCCTCCCATTATCACAAAACCATTTCCCCCTTTGGGGACAGACTTGAAATTAACAGCAACTCTTGTTGTAAGCATATTCTCTCTTAATAATAGTAACTGGGATTGAAAATTATATCTTTACTATCATCAAATCTCTTTTCTGAATTGATACTTCAGAATTTCGGTACATTATAATTACAGGGTTGGTCCCACCATTCAGCAATAGAATCCCAGAATGTTAACTTAATTATGGATTTCAAATGTGTAAGGACTGAGGTCAGCTATTTTCCACCTAAACTGAAAGAGAATTATAGGAATTGAACAGAAATGGAGGCAAGATACTGTTATTAGATATCAAGATAATGTGCCTATCTACAGGAATTGCTACACAAGGGCAATATTTCCCTGCAAAATGCCTTCCTGGAAAGATTTTTCTTTTCAATGGGTCCTCGTCTTTTGTTAGTATTTTATGTTCAATAAAGTCATAAGAGGAAGAGAAAGCTGACATATTTCGAGCCTTTCTTAACTTTAAATCTGCCTGATCTTAGGCTACAACCTAGAAAACAAAGAGTTAACAATGCTTTTAGTACAAGATTCCTATTTTCAAAGTCAGGTCTGTAGCAATTACAGAATACATATTTTCCAAACTGTGTACTACTTTCTGAACTTTCATAGGTAAATAACTAATGATTTTTCTATTCAATATATGTAACAAAATACTGGCATTTACTTAATAAATTGGTAGACTATAATTTACCTGGGCCTATGGGTAGTACAGATCCATGGATTACATCTTGAAAGGACAGAAAAAAGAGTTACGGCAGGGAGTTGTGAATAATTGAATATGTGTAAAGATGGTAAGGCATGCTAGAGGCTATTTTAAAATTTCTGTGATATTGTTTTAAAATTGTGAATTTTTATTATTATAATTATTTTAGATTGCACCTACATCTGACAATGACTTTGGACGATATAATTGCACAGCCACTAACCGTATAGGAACAAGATTTCAAGAATATATTCTTGCTTTGGCTGGTAAGTATAGCACAGTAATTTCTGAGAATTCATAAAATATTTCTGGAAGCAAATAGCATTTACATTTTGATAATCCTGATACAGGTTATTATTAGAAACAAAGAACTGCTGCTTAAAAATTTAGAACAGTTGTATCTGATATATAGTGAGGACTTCAAGATTAATTTTAACCCTGATTCTAATTCCCCTAACTTTATATATGACACATCTATTAAAAAAGTAGGAAACGTATGTCTTAAGACATCAAATTACATTTCATGTAAAGTAAGAATCTTGTCAAAAAATAAAATCAAAAGATATCTTTAGAGAAAATGAAATTAATCTATTTTAAAATTCTAAATTTGAAAGAACAAATAGTAACCTTATTTTTAAGCTAAATAGAAAATTTAGAGTTATGTAACTTACTGAAGTGTTTCATTTTGTATATACAAAAGCATTCCAGTTCTTCCCTTAAAGCTTAAAGATATAAAAATAATATCATGTAGATTAAAATTTACTTTAACTAGAAATCCTGATATGTTTTTATTTATATTTATGTGAATATATACAAGCACATATAGTTATAGAATTTGCCATTATGTTTTACAAGACTGATTAGGAATCTGGAAGTATCCATTTTTATGCTTTGCAAAGTTCAGATGATGCAAAAATGTGATCTATTGTCTTCTAAGTCCAGGTCAAGAAATATCAGAAAATTACTGTAATCTTATGTTTTGATAGAATAAATAACTTCCATGAAAATATTTTAAAACTTTTTCAGAGTTCAAATATGTAGCTATTCTTTTATATTGTTATGGATGATATTTATTTCTTTTGATTTGTAAATATATCTCAAAATAAGTCATTAGTTGTAAAGATCAAAAGGGAACTTTAAAAGTTTACAAAGCTAATAATAATCAAATTATTATGTAACTGGAAAACCTGCTATACTCCAATTCAAGTTTTATTTTACTACACTGGGGGAAAAGGGAGAGAAAGATTGTGTGAAAGGGTTTTAGGGAAGGAAACAAGAAGGAAAAAGTTAAGATGAGAGGTAAAGATAGAAGGAAGGAAATAAACCACTGTGCACTGTCTGCCAGGAAGTCATTAGAAAACTAATCTCAGTGAAAGTCATTGGAAGTAGATGCTACACATTTAGGCATCTGAATAAACCATAATACAAGCAAATTAAATTCTAGGAAAATGAAACATGTTAAATCACATCAAATTCATTGACAGTAAATTGAAGTATCAACTGTAATGGTGAGAAGAATTCATTACTCATATTAATTCCAAGCCTTAGTAAATTAGGCAATGTTCTTTTAATTAGTATGAACTTTTTATAAATAATAACTAGACATATGATTATTATATTACTATATATATTTATGTATAATTATATTAATACTGATGTACTGTTATATATTGCCTTTTTTTATGAGGCAATGTATATGACCCAGTTTTCTATAAGGTAAAACTTGATAAATGACCAAATATTTTTTTTCAGTTTTTGAGAGTTCATAATTCTAAGAAAATATGAAAAATAGAACATTATACTGTTGATATTTAAACAATCTTATTAAATTCAAGGAAATACTAATGTCTATGTACCTTCATATCTCACATTACTTACAGTAGTATTTTTCATTAAAAAATATATTTTATACATATCTTTCTAATGAAGATTTGGAATTAGTGAGTTTCCCTCTTTCCCACCATAATAAAAAACAGAAAATGTTCATTCAAGATAAGAGTTATTATGTTATTGGAAATATTTCTCAAATACTGCAATTATCCTCATATTCCAAAATTTTGTGACTAATAGAGGCTAAGATTTTGTTTCAGAAAATATATATTCAACTGAAATTGTTATGAAGATATAAAAATGAATTAGACACTGTATCTTAGGTGGGAAACATACCTTTAAATATCAGTATTTATGAATATGATTCCTTTGAGGAGACTACTTTATTTAATGCTTATAAAATTAAATCTTTCCTACAGAATTGAAACACTAAAAGTATAATGTGATTTTAAATGAAATATTATGAGAAACATATAGAAATTTAAATATTTCAAAATATATGTTAATACCACCATTCAATATGTCATTGGCCTATTTGACCTAGTAAAAGGTCAATCTTATTTGACTTATTTTATTTTACACTGTAACATATTACTTTGTTCCCAAAGAGCAATAAATTAAAACAGGCAAAATTTAGCATGAAATTTTGTACTACATAGTCAGTGAAAAAAGGAAAAGCTACATTTTAAATTATTTTGCATCAAAAATATTTTTTTCTTCCCTCCTTTCTTCCTTCTTTCCTTCCTTTTTTCCCTCCTGAATAATTGTCATACCTCTGAGCAAGGTAGGCATTTGTATGTGAATGGGGTAGGGCACAGCAGCCTGGCATAGGGTGCTAGATCCTGAAGGGAGTGAAATGGAGTTAAGGGGTCTTCAGTGGTTCAGTGTTGGAGCCATGGCTGTGTGAAAAGGATGTGCCTGTTTTAAAACAGAAACAGCAACCCAGAGAGGAGTATTAGAACCTGATCAGAGTAAGGACAGTTTTAAATAAAGGAGTGGGGGCAGTGATGGATGATTCATTTCTGCAAAGTTGGTAGGGTTAGCATGGCTAATATAGCTAATATAGCTATTTCACCTTTGGAGAAGAGATAGGGAAAAGGCAAAAATTAGAATGACCCTGGGCTGATGATTGGTTATTGGGGGTACTCTGGTTTTATGTACATAGATGAATCGAGAAAAGAAGTGAAGGTGGTGTGTGTGTGTGTGTGCATGTGTGTGTGTGTTCAGCCACTTCTACAAGGAGCTTCCTTTGCCAGGAATGTGATTTAGAAAACAATTTCTGAGCAAATTCTACACACTGAGATGATTTGGGAGCTACAACATCCCAGTAACGAAAGAGCACACTTGGCAGATAGATCTTGGTTTCTAAGTACCCTTCTTCACTGGGAGTAACCAGGGCTGTTTGTAAAATTGGCTGATTCTAGGAGTGGGACAGAGAAGTACAAGATAAGCCTGGAATAATGTGTTGAGCCATAAAGAAAGAATTTTTTTTTTTTTTTAAAGGATGGCTGTATGTTAGAAACATCCATTATCCAACTTTAACAAACATCAGAATATACATTAATTCAGCTAAGGAACATCAATGGTTGGTAAAGAGGTTGTGAGAGTTAGATGAGAAAAAAATCAATATAGTCTTAAAATACCTACTCCCAAATTATTAGTTAATTACAAAGGGAAAAATAGTAACTTTACAGTTGATAAAACTAGCAGATCCCATTTTGATTAAGTGATCAAAGTTAATATCATTATCAATGAGAAAATTAAACTTTCATACTATCAAAAAGAGGCAATGGGAAGAACACAGAATAACAGCTGTGATATTCTTGCCAAAAATGCATAATCAGAATATAGTGTGAGGAAATATAAGACAAATCCAAATTGAGGTACCATCTACAAAATAACTAGCCTTCAAAGTGTCAAAGCCATGAAAAGCAAGGAATGATTAAGGAAAAGACACATAACAAATAAATTCCATGCATACATCCTTTTGTTATAAAGGACATTATTGGAATAAGGGTAAAATTTGGTTGTGATCTTTGGATTAGATGGCAATTTAATTATTTCATAGATCTTATGTAGGAGGATGTGTTGCAGAAAGTAAATGCTAAAGCTAGCATCATGTCAACTTACTTTAAATAGTTCAGATTAAAAGGAAAAGTTCCATGCACTATTCTTGCAATTTTTTTTATAAATATACATTTATTTTAAAAGGAAAAAGAATAAAAAGGAAAGAAACTAAGGCCAATAAACAAATATGCATAAGATAGAGCCGCTTTAGAAAAGCAACATAACTTGTGAACACAGGTGACTATCTTAATAAATAGCCGCATCTTTTTCATATGTGCATACATACTTTGATATATGATCCTGTAAGTTGCTTCAAAATATTAAGAAGAGCATTTTTCATATTAAATAATCATTTATTCACACACTACTAATGTTTTAAAATATGCAGGTATAATTTTCACTCTAAAATATAGCAATTTATTTAGACATTTCTTTTAAATCTCTTAATAAGTATGATGATAGCATTGTTCTTAACAATGGAGATACAGTCTTCAGTAACAGTGAAAATATAACAGGGTATAGAAATAGGCATATGGATGCCACTCATACTCATGAGCTGGATAATTCACCTCCATGCCTCCCACTTATTTTGCCATTATCTCTGTTGGGAAAGAACAGCTATATAAAGTTATAGTAAGAAGAGATAGAAATGATTAGCTAAATTGAATCATGAGTACTCATCTTCATAATTGTCATAGTAGTTCAATGAATTACATGTGATATTTATACCTATTTTATAGAAGAAAGTTGCATTCACAAATTAGGAAAAAATATGTAAAAACACATTTGTTGTTATATCTATCATTATAACAATTTAAATAATGAGTAGACTAAAATATTGGCTAGATCAAAGTGCTCCAGAGGGCAGCATTCCTTTTTATGGTACCATTTCCTACGTATGACCTTAATGGGTCAAGTCCTATTCTTTAACCCCATCTTTGTTTTTACATTTTCACAAAAGTAATACCAAGGAACCTATGATTGTTCATTTCTAGAATGATTTTTTTTTTAAATAAGAGATATTTCACTGTGCTTTGATTAAATCACAAAAACCCTTCTATTAAACTCTGGCTTCATATTCATTGGCAAAGATTGGTCCAGTCCTCTCTGGTCTAGTTCTCATCTTCAGAAAACTGAAATAAATACATTTTTTCTATAATTTTATGGGAAACACAACATTTTTTACATGTGACTGATAACTAATTTTGTTAAATTAATGTTTTATCAACATGCAAATAAAAATAAAATTAGATAGAGACTGAGACAGAAAGAGATTTTTTTTAAGGATTTCATCATGAAATTTTAAAAAATGTACCTCCTGGTGACTTTCTAGCTAGGAAGCATACTTTGTTTTTTTTTAATTTAAATGCCTATCTTGGAGCAAATTAAAAATGTAGAACACATAAGGATAAATGAAATTGCAACCATATAACAATTATCATTTCTTCTTTATAGTTTTCTACTTCCAATAGATCATAATCTGACAAGACATTCTGTATATGTACATGTGTATTTTAAAGAGCTTTTCCTGAAAGACTTTATCTTTTCAACCTCATCAAATGATTTTATGCATAATTTTCTTAACTTTCTTAATTCATTTCATCATTGCTATACTTAGTTTTTAACTGTAAACTTTTCATAGTAAACTTTAATATGGAGATCTCACCTTTGCTTTATTAATTGACACCCTTTTCTGATCAAGTTACCTTCCCCTGGGCAGTTTCAGGGGAGGGACTCTGCTGTAAGCTGTCAGCAGTTAACACTTCCAGCACTGGGGAAAGGGAGCCTTGGATCTGAAGGGGGTTTCAGCATGCCACGGAAGCCTCTCCAAGATCTACCTGAGAAGACCATTGCGAGGACTAAGTGAGGAAATGCAGCCAAAGCACTAGCACACGGTGTGTGCTTGACAAGTGTTAGTGACTTACTATTACAGCCAAATTATAGTTTATATTTGTCACTTTTCTTATGGGTATAAGAAATAAACTATAAACAATAATCCATATTGTTGAGGTCTCTTTAGATATAATACCCAGATCTGGACATCACAGATGAATGCACAGTAAAATCTGATAATGAGATAATGACCTTGTTTATTCTGAACACTGTATTTTATTAAGTAATATAAAATTTCATTTGATTTTGCCACATTTTTCCTTCCAGTGTTTTTTCTACATCTTTTTCACACAAACTGCTATTAAATGAGGTCTCCTCTGCTATGTTTCACAATTGATTCCTTTTTTTAACCTCAGTTCAGGACTCTGTACTTACCCCTATTAAATTTAATCGTGCCTATTTGAACTCATCATTTTAACCTACTGAGACCCTGTCAAATCCAGTATTTTTGTTCTCTTTCTTAGATTGATTTAATTCACAAATATCATGAAGCAGTCATCTTTTTTTTCACCTAGGTCATGGGTAAGCCTATACAAGTCATTTTTGTGAATAGAGACCATCTTACAGGTTAAACTGGATCAATTGAACAGAATTCTGTAGATATGGACTTATAGTCAATCTACTTGCCCTTGTACCTGGACAGCATTTTATCCAGACCCTTGTTCTGTAAAACTTGAAAGCAGGTTAAAAGTAGTTCACTTGAAAACACACTTTCTTCAACTGAATACAAAACTAGATTTCTCCTACATGATCAGTTTTATGATCTAGTCTGGAAAATCTACATCTTTCTCTTTTTTTCCTATATTGTAAGGCAAGCTTTTATTTGTCTTCAAAAACTATTTATGACATCCTTTTAATTTCCTCATTCCCATACTCCTCTGAAAAAAATTAAACTAATATAACTAGATATTATTTTTAGGGATCCATGCTTGTATCAATTCTGAATCACTTGTTAATCTACTCACTCAGCATACATAAAGTGTGATTCTGGTAGGTGCTAAGCACTGGTTTAGATCTTGGGAATACAAAGATGAATAATACTTAGCAACTGATTTTCACAAGTAAGCTATAGTATAAAAGATATGAGTTGCAATAGAAGTATGAATCAAATGCTTAGGAACACAAAATGAAATTATGATTGTAATTCTTGGGGAAAGCTTCAAACAGGTATTGACTTTTTAACTGAATCTGAAGGAGTAGAAACAGATCCAGTGAAGAAGTAGTAGAAAGATGGAAAGAATCAAGATGGGAAAAGGCGTGAGCATTTAATGGAGGACTGGATGGCATATCTTGTGGGTGGGTCAGTGGTGGTGATATGAATAGAAAGTCAGTAAGAAAACAAATTATGGATCTCCTTAAAAACATTCATCATGTTTACATTCTGTTACATCATATATACAGCAAGGGAAGTTTGGAGTTTTAGTCATAAAGCAACATGATCCACTTATCATGAAACAACTATCTTGATTTCTATGTTTCTATTTCTATCTTTCTCTAAATAGCCTAATATATAAATGTATATGTATATATATATATATATATATATATATAGAGAGAGAGAGAGAGAGAGAGTATATATTATATATATATATATATATATATATATATATATATAATTAGGGAAATGGATTGCTTTTCTTTTGCTCTGGTGAATGTCAATATAAAAAAATAAGCCTTTTTTTCTTTCTTTTCTTTTCTGTTTTTCTCTTTTTTTCTCCCTCCCTCCCTTTATTTCTTTCTTTTTTAAAAAATAAATTTATTTATCTATCTATCTATCTATCTACCTATCTTTGACTGTGTTGGGTCTTCGTAGCTGCGCGTGGGGTTTCTCTAGTTACGGTGAGCGGGGACTACTCTTTGTTGCAGTGCAAAGGCTTCCCATTGCAGTGTTTTCTCTTGTTGTAGAGCATGGGCTCTAGGTACATGGACTCAGTAGTTGTGGTGCATGGGCTCAGTAGTTGTGGCTCACGGGCTCTAGAGCGCACGCTCAGTAGTTGTGGCGCACAGGCTTAGTTGCTCTGCAGCATGTGGTATCTTCCCAGATCAGGACTCAAACCCATGTCCCCTGCGTTTGCAGGCAGATTCTTAACCACTGAACCACCAAGGAAGTCCTTTTCTTCCTTCCTTCCTTTCTTCCTTCCTTCCTTCCTTCCTTTCTTCCTTCCTTCCTTCCTTCCTTTCTTTCTTTCTTATTCTAGAGTGGAAAATAATTCCTTCTGTCTTAAATAAAATTATTGTGACCTTGTGAATCCTTCTGGCTACTGCATCATTTCTCCACTTCTGCATCATTTCTGTTAATAAGTTCACAAAATAATTGACTATATTTGCTGCACCTAATTACTTTCCTCTCATTCTGTCACAAACACTTTCAGTCTTGTTTTTACCTCCACTGCTCTGTAAAACCTACTATTATCAAGGTATCCACTGACCTTCTTATGCTCGATCCAGTGGTCAATTCTCAATCCTCATACTTCTTCATCTAGCAGCAAATTACACAATTGAGTGTGTCTTTCTCCTTGAGTCATCTCCCTAACCCACAACATAGCAGTCATGTCACCATGCTTTCCTGGTTTTTCTTCTTCCTCATCGGGCTCTTTTTGGTGTTCATTCCTAGTAGTTCCATATTTCTCTGAACTTTAAAAATCACTGTACTTCAGTTTGGGGGTCTCTTTTATTTTATCTACACTCACACCTTTGTTATTCTAATTTTTATGATTTAAATACCACCTATACTCTAAAACTCCAAAATATGTCATCAGCTTGGATATTTTCCCTGAATTCTATACTTTTATATCAAGCTTAATTCCCTCTCCACAAAGATGTTCTAGAGCCAACGCAAATCTCCAAATGTCCAGATATCAAAAGCTAATCTGTATTCACCTCTACATATCTTCCTTTGGCATTCTTTCCTATCTCAGTAAGTGGCAACTGTCTCCAGTTGTTCAGGTCAAGAGACTCACAGTCATCGTTGATCAACTTGTTTACTCAGACCATACACCCAACACTTTAGCAAGTCTTATTGACTCTTTTACCAACAAGGTGTTTACAGGGTCTTACTATTCTCATGAAATTTCTATATTCTATATTCTGTACTCTAGCTGTTTTTGTTGGTTTGGTTTGGTTTTGTTTTTAATGTATATTTTTGCATAAAGTCCTAAACTGGCTTTCCCATTTGGCTTATGCCCCCCCTGGAGTATAGCCTAAATAAAAGATCTCAAGGGCTTCTTATTATTAAACAAATAGTTAAGTAATTAAGGCATAATCCTCTTCTGCTGAAAGCATTCCAGTGGCTTCCTATTTTGTTCAGAGATGAAGCCATAGTGATTATAAAGACCTATCATGCTTCACAAGGTTTCTCTTCACTCCACCCCCAGTGGCCTTCTCTGAATTCCATCTCCTTTCCCCACACCTTGGTCATCTTGCTCTCCACAGACTGCCCCCCTTCTTTAAACCCTCAAGGCACATTTCATCTTTGTACTTACAATTTTCTCTTCGTAGCAGTTTCATATGAGTTGTTTTCTTATCCTTTAAGTCCTTGATCAAATATTACTTTTTTAACAAAGAGATTTCTGTCCACAAAATTCAAAATTACAACACTCCAACTCTGCTCCCATCCCCACCTAAACTATCTCACTTGTCTGCTTAATTTTGACCACAGTGTTTGTATAAAATAATTTATACATTACAATTATTTTTATGTAGTTAGCATGTAATCTCTATAAGAGAAGTGATGGCTGTCTCAATTTTTATCCCAGAACATAGAAAATTGCCTGGCATACAGAAGATTTACATGAATTATTGAATGTATAAAGGATTCAGTGTGTTTCATTTGATTTGCCTATGAATCATAGTTGAAATGCACAATTAATAACGGGACATGGGACTCCATGAATTTTGACAAGGGTCAAGACTTGGGTATAATTGAGGAAATCATTAATAATTAATACCTTGGATTAAATGGAGAGTATAAGAGGTAAATGATGTAATCAAGGACAGATCCCTGGAGTACCTCAGTTTAATTGATGGATTTTTAAGTATATGAACAAATAAAATTGAAAATAATTATTTAGAGAGTTAGTGTAACTACCTGCGAGGAGAAAATTTTAAACATATGTGATCAAATTCTGTTAAAAGATCAATAGGATAATGATTTGATTTGGCATTTGGGTAATGAAGTGAGGAATTTGCAGGGTCTCAGATGTGCTACAGATTGGCTATAACATTAGATTAAGCTCACAATTGAAATAGGAAAAAATATATAAAATTTATTGGAAATAAGGTGGCTGCTCAGAGCAGAAGCAGATGGAACCCATCTCAGCATCATCCCTGAGGTGCATGCAGTTGATAGCTACACTCTGCATGTTAGGGTCTTGCTAAATCTAGGAAGTTCAATTCTTTATACGATAATTCCCTTAATATTTGAGACTTTTTATCGGGTGGAGACTGATGAACAAACCTAGGAGAAAATAATTTAATATAGAGAATTGGGTGGCTATGAAGTCATTTGAGAAGCAGGGAAAAGGGAAGGCACGAGATAGCTACCAATCTTCTGGCTTCAAGGTCATAATATACCTCAAGTGAGGTGCAAGATCAAGTCTGCAACTGCTAATCAGAGGTCAGAAAGCCCTGCAGCCAAGCTGCCCTGCTGCTGATATCACAGCCACCAGCACCAGGAACTGTGTGATTAGACTGTGGAATAGGGAGTCCAGCTGCTTCCATCATCCACATCTGTAGGTCTCCTTGTCCACGGGCACCTCCTCAGAAGAGTAGGGATGTCACACACACTCTTTCAGCATGTTAAACCACTAAGATGTGCAGCTCATCCTAAGTGCCTCCATGGTTCTAACAACCATAGCAACAAGTGAACCTGGGAAATAAAGATTTTAGCCTTCCATTTCTTATGATAAAGGGGAGTAGCAAAGATGATGGAAACAGATGTGGAGTATCATTAGAAAATATTTAAGGTAAGGTTTCAAACACCATTCTAGAAAAATATTCACTTCAGTACTTTCACTTACAAAGGCTGACAAATATCAAACTGTTCCTATTGATCTAAGTTTAGCAAGACCACATCCTCACCTGTGGGGAAAGAGCTGAGTCAGTGACTCTGAACCCTACCTTAGTTGCCAGCTTCCCAGCATTCTAGTAAACCAAAGTTCCAGAAGTAAAGATGTTGAGACAGAAATTAGAAACAATCTATTCAAGCAGTGTGACAGGGAAACAAAAGAAGAGCTTGTCATTTGGGAGATTTTTATAGTTCATGGTAATAAGGCAGAGAAGAAAGAGAGACTGAAACTCCAAAAGAGAAAAAAAAGGGAAGAGAAGAGCTACCTGGTGATGCAGTGTTCTGCAGAAGAAAAAAGTAAAAGTAACGCCATTCAGAGATGGAGGATTTGGTCTTGGGAAAGAGGAGAGTGTACTTCCATTAATCCAAAAGTGATAGAATACAATTTGAGTGAACTTACTTGATGATTTCTGTTTTTCACTTTTGATATCAAGGTCTATTTATTCTCTGATAATTGAGGACAAAGTTGAGGAAGAGAGTTTAAAGATTTAAAATACACACACATGCATACACATCCACAAATCATCTTTTATATTGCTGTTGTATTCAACATTTTTGACTCTCACCTTATCCTGAATCCTGAGGAAATACTGTTTTGTAATCCCATGATTCATCTTCAATTTGAAATTTTTCAACTTAAAATATTTACTCATCCAAGATATCCTTTGCAGGTGCATTATATTCTTCAACTCTCTTTCTTTTCTTCTACATGAATATCTTTGGGCATATGCTTTCAGAATTTTGCCTTATAGGGGCATCTTCACTTTGGGATGCTTTTTTTTGTTAGATGGGGGAACATAATATTTGATGTATTATTTTCACTTTATTTCCAAACATCTATGCATATATCTGCTTATCGCCCTCTTCCTTTTTCATAAAGTTTCTTGTACTTTTACTTTACTTATTAGTTCTTTTTTATTTAATTGTATTCTTTTATTTTATCAGAATTAAAGTCAGAGGAGCAACTCCTCTTATTGTTCCTTTACCTGTTACAATATAAAGTAATTACCAAGGCAGACTTTTTATAAGTTTTCTCATTTATACTTTGATCAAACTATGACTTAGGCATATGTTTAAATATCAAAATGCTTATCAATGTTATTTAGACCCTGAGAGTCATTTTAAAGAAAGGGTAACTGAGAATAATATTTGTAAATGTCCTTTGATGTATATCCATCAACTCACCCTTACAACAGCAACTTTAATGTTATTATTATTAACATTTTGCTTATAAGAAAACTGGTACCCAATAAGTTTAATTTGCCTAGAATCATACAGCAACTCCAGAGACTGTTCCTATCTGACTCTTAGACCGTGACACCAAGTCTTTGCTATTATACACAGCAGATATTTCTAAGCTGAACCTCAGTATTGTATATTTTACCTACCATTTGACTAAAATATTGATAGATGCCAATGAATACAAAATAAAGTGATAGTAAGAGAATGGTTACCAGAGAAGGATAGCAAAGACTATGATGACTAATATTTACTAAGTGCTTAGTATATTTCAAGTTCTGTTTTATGTGCTCTTCATTATTTAATACTCATAGCATCCTAGCAGTGGATATTATTCTAATCTCTATTTTAGGGAGAAAAATACTGATGATTGAAAAGATTAAGAGACTTGTCCAAGGCTGAAATTGACAAAAGTAGCAAGACCAGACTTTGGATCCATAGATTCTGATTATATATATCCAGGCTCTTCATCGAACCCTATATTGGTACCAGTCGAGGTGAAAAGGAAGAGTAAATAAATATGTGTTTGCATCATTGTCCTATTTATTCATTCAGGGATAGGTGGCATTCATTAATTATTAAGATGAAAGGTGCTACGATGTAATTTAGAAAAATATGCTACCAATGATGGGAGCACTGCATATGGAATTCACATCCACAAGCCCTATTTGAAACACTGGACTGCGTTTGATTATCTTTTACAATATGCTTGCATACACCCAGTGAGCTTAGATATTTCAGGATCTTGAAAGCCAGACTGAAGTCTAAGTTTGCTGTTGTAAAGAGGAGGAAGCTCCTGAATATCTTCCTCAGGGAAGTGACGTGATCAGAATGGTACTTTAGAAAAATTGATTTTGCATTACCTGCCATATGGTTTGAAATTTGGTGGGCTGTCCATAGAAAAGGAAGCTGAGAGCCAATAATGGCATTGCAGGTAGAAGCAGATAGGGCCTGGGCTTGGGAGTTAACAGTAGAAACAGGAAGGAAAAGATATAAGATATAAGAATTATAATGCAGGAAAGATGAAAATAACTTTGTGACTAATTTTGATGTATATCGGAGGTAGAGTCAAGGATGAATGTGATTACAAAACAATTGAGAAAGTGGAGAGAAGAATTAGAGATGTTGGTTCTACATCAGGCACTATTCACTTGGACATACTCTATACCTTTGTGTACTGTTTTTAATTACTGAAATATTTAATACATCATGTATTTCCTGAGGACTGAGTATAGTCTATCAGTATTTTCAATGATACATATATGTATATATGTATGTATGCATGCATGTATAAATTGTGTATATCAAGTATTTTGTCCCTTTCTACAAGAAATTCATAATTTAGTAGTCAGTGGGTGGTTGGACATGTAAAATCAGAATGGAAACAAATATTTAGGAAGAGTTTAGAGTTGCAAATCATAAGCACACTTTGCTTTTTAGTCAGGTAACAGAAAGAAGAGGCCAATAAAAAATAAATGTAAATGAAAAACCAAGGTAAGAGTCAACAGGTCTGAAAATAGACTATATGGCTAGAAAAAGATGCCCACTGGCTTATATTTTAGTGATGGTACTTTTGTGCTATGAATAAAAACCTGGTTGGTGTACCATGTCAGGGTGTACAGCTTAGCAAATGGTGTATACTTCTGCCCTGAGGGTAAGAACCCAGAACCGTATACATGCCATATGGTCAAAAGTAAAAGCCCAGAAGAATCACATTTCTTTCTCATTCCCTAGTACTTAAAACCTTTCCTTTTGGAGTGTATCCTCAAACTAAAGGTTATCATTGCTGTGATGTCCAACCTAGACCTAGTTGACATTAGAGAGTCACTCAGCATGAGGTGAGGAATTGGTAGTGTTATTCAGAACAATCAATGTGTGTGTGTCTTTTCCTCCTCTTCAAACTTTAGATCAAACCTACAGAGGAAAAGAACCTATAGTTATAACCCAGGGATTAAAGAAACTTTTTAAAACTATGATCATGTTTATGACAACTTAAATAAATTATTAAGATAATTTAAAATGTTTACTTCCAGATAAGATTTTAATAGCAATATGACTTTGGGATGCATCAGTATTCTGCACATTTATTTCTGAACCTTAGAGTTACAGCATAATGCACTTCATAGGATCTCCAAATAATTTACAGTTACTAATTAGAGCTGAACTGTACACTGTTGCATTTCTTTACAATATTAATATCTAAAAGGCCATAAACCTGCCTTCTTGTCTCTTGCCCAGTACCATTCATAAGGCGTATTTTTATTTGACCTACAGTGCTCTCTTTTAACTTTAGCAAATAAGGCACATTTGACTTTTGACAGCCATTAGAGATTTTTATATGAATGTTTGGTTATATCAGAACAAAAATTTACGTTTACTGCATTATTTTCAATCAAGTGTTTTTTTTATTTTTGTTTTTGTAGAGCTAATTCCAGAGATGGAACTATATATTTTATTCACATATTTATATAACACATGCATATAATTTACATAAACTAAGTGTAAATTTCCAATCTTTATGATTTTCTTCAAATGTGATATTGAAAAAAATGAGAGAGAGATTGAGAGACAGAAAGGACCGAGAGAAATTCCTTTAATGTTTAACATGCCTCTAATTACTCATGTTTCCAGAGCAAAGGTTTCATCGATTTCCTCATCAAGACTTTTTTCCCTCTTATTTTCTCCTGTTGCCTGTTCGACCTTTCAGATGATTCTTTATAAAGCTTTGTGTACTAGAAAATAAAATGAAATTTCACCCAGGATATCTTCTTGAGTTTGAAATAATGTGATTAATGGATTAATACAAAAACACATAGAAGAAGAATTTTGTAGCTGTCTCCTTTAAATACAGGGATTAAACTTAAATATCTAACTTTATTTTAATTAACTGATACTTAAATAAAATTTTAAAAGATAGTTTACAGTTTTATTTACTTCATAATGACAATTTATCTAAACTTAACACTTGCCACCAAGTTATTAATATAATTTTAATAAACAAAATGGAAATAAATCTCACATTTTCACAAAAGATAATTCTTTATGCTAATGATTCAGTAAAATCTATTCTTATATTTTAATTGTGCCTGCATTTTCTCTCTCACACACACAAACACACACACACACACTCACACATGCACACTCATGAGATTGTTTCCTTGAATGGAAATAAAATGCTTATATTGTATAGTAAAGGCAGAAGTAAAATTATTCTCCCAATAAATGAAATTTGATATTGAATATTTTACTCTTTATTTTCTATAGTAATAAAGATTGACTAATATATACCTTCTTGCAATTTGAAGAGATCATTCAGCGGTTTATGCAAGCTTTGCGTTTCAAATATATTAAGTGATATAGGCAGCAATTGTCTTTTATTCCTAGTGCTCAGAGCACCATAAGTCTTAATAATGGCCATCCACATTACCTGGGTTATATTTCCTTTGTTTTTATTCCTTTGTAGATGTGCCATCCAATCCCTATGGAGTGAAGATTATAGAGCTGTCACAGACCACAGCCAAGGTTTCTTTCAGCAAGCCGGACTCCCATGGAGGTGTGCCTATTAATCACTATCAAGTGGATGTTAAAGAAGTGGCATCAGAAACCTGGAAAATAGTACGCTCCCATGGAGTTCAAAGTGAGTCAATGATTTCAGAGTGTGTTGGTTAATTCAAGCTGATCTCCAACATACCTGTGTGATTAGCTTTTTAGTTTCCTTCAACATGCTATTTTTCTTTCTTTTCATGAGATAGGATTGGAAAGACGTTCCCACTGTCTTATTCTTCTTAAGAATACTTTAATAAAGAGTAGAAAAGTTTCCATCTTTAGTAAAGATTAAAGAGTTTTGGGAATTCCCTGGCAGTCCAGTGGTTTGGACTTGGCACTTTCACTGCCATGGGCCTGGGTTCACTCCCTGGTCAGGGAACTAAGATCCTGTAAGCCTTTTGGCTCGGCCAAAAATAAAATTAAAAAAAAAAAAAAAAAAGTTTAGCAAAATCACCAAAGTTTAATTCCAGGGGAAAAGTTAGTATTTAAAATTTGGGTGTTTGAAAACAAATTGCTGACATGTTACATTTGATGGCTGAATATTATCAAGTGTGTGTTTTCTATTTATTAATAATATTTCTTTCATAAGTAGGTGTGAAAGTCATACTGTAAAATGTATGTCTTGTATATATACTCATGAAGCCATCTATAAAAATTGACCTTGCGTAAGAAAATCTCCTTCAAAATTATGTTTTGAAAACTCAAATTTTTACTGCGTGTCATAAGATTTTGAATAATAGAATTAGCTAGCTATGAGAAGTTAGAACACTTTGCAACAGTTCTTTTCACTTATGTAGAATTTCATCATGTGAATATGTGACTTTTTTCTCCATTATTAGAAGAAACTAAATTAGGGAATAATACTGAATTACCAGAGTTGGACTCTGTTAATTGCACACACACTTATGAGCTTGTTTCCTTGAATGGAAATAAAATGCTTATATTGTATAGTAAAAGCAATACATGGCCCAAAACGACAGTATAAAATAGTGAGGAAAGTACTGCTGCAGAGTGTTCCTCCTTTGCTGGCTCTGCCTTGACCCTAACATGTAGTGTGAAGGTTCTATAAAAGGCATGAGCCCTCCTGGGAAGAATTGTCCTAGTGGACAATGGAGACAGAACAGATAAAATCATTTGAGGCTCACCTGTGTTGGCACCTGCTTGTTCAGTTTTGACTAAGAGTAACTATAGGTTTTTGATAGAAGTGTTGGGAATTTTGTCAATCAATCATGAATCATTTACACATTCTTCAAATAATGCCCCCAAACAGGTCAGCTCTTACCACTGCTTTTAATGATGAGAAATTCTGGATAGTTAATGTTCTTTGTGTACATGCTATGTGGTTCAGGAGAGAAGATGCATAAAGGTCATGCAGAAAAGAATGAATGAGTGAGTTCAAGGACGCTAGTAAAAGAAATGATTATCCTAGATGTAGGAGTCATATTTTTTTAAGAAAGAGAAAACAAGAGAGGGTGAAAGGCGAGAGACAGAAAGAGAAGATATTTCTGACAGTAGAGAATATTGATAGTGGGCACTCCATCACAGACATGAAGAAACGGAATGTGAGGTCTGAACAGGATAGAAATTACACTCGGCAGAATAGTACTGCCACACCCTGCCCCTCCACCTTGGGTTAGAGGGAGGAGGTGAATAGATTTTCCCAAGACTTCTTACAAAGTTGCAACACCATGGAGAATTTATCATGGCTTTGGACTGGCCAAATTCTTCAAGTTCATAAACCTGATTTTGTACCCCATGTATACATCGCTCAGAGGCAAATTCCCATGCTTATAACAGTGGTATATAATAGCAAAGAACATTTGGTGATTTACTGTGAGAAATCACTATCCCAGAAATGAGACATTCAGAGTCTATACAATGAGTACGTGTGTATATTACGTAGGAAAGAAAATGTGTCCGAAGTGTGTTTGGTGAGTCTCTAATGTCAGAAAGAGAAGTCACATGAATATGGCATTTAATGGCTTCAGACTGGGACAGCTTAAAGCTTGCCAATAAGACCAAAATACTTTAAGTCCCGTGGCTGGAGCTTTCTCCCCTTTACATGAGGGAAATATCTGCACTGATACATTTTTTTTCTTTTTCGCAGCTTACTCTCCTTTCAAAGATATGTTAATAAGTTCCTTGAATCAGGTTACAATCATGTAACCAAACATGATCTCAACTCAGTGTAGTACAAACACAATTTTTTAATCCAATTACTCATTTCATCATTTTGGGGGAAATCTCCTTTTCTGTTATTTAACATCTTTAGCAGACACTATAGATTTATGGTCCTCTTCAAGTACAAATACATTCAGTTAAATCCCGCAAAACTTAAAACTTATAAAGTCCAATTTAGCACTCATATTTTCTCTGGCCCCCATACAGCTGGATCTTATCCTGGGGAGCTGAGAGTGGGAAGGTGGCATGAACTACATCTTCTCTCGGAGAGAAAAAAGGAGTCAAATACCTCTTATTTTTCTGGTGCTGTAATTCTCCTCAGGCTGTGCCTGACACCTGTGCTCTCTGTGAGACCACATCTAAATACCTGTCTCCTGGGAATGCATGTGTGGGGTGCAAGCACACCAGAAGACTTTTTGGAGAGAGAGTGTCCTCAGATGGAACACTGCTCAGCTTGACCTCCTCGCCCTTGTCTCAGTAGGTTTCGCCCTGAGTGTAACTATAGTCCATCAACTTTATGGAGTATCCATTTGACCTGAGGAAAAGTTCCACATCCTTATTAAGCTGAAATATAAGAACCTAGACTGCCTCACAGGTTTCCTCTTCCAGAAGACAGATTAATGTTCTGTAAAAACAAGAATTCCAAATGAGGATTGAAATACCAAAGTCCCTCCACCTCCACTTTTTGCTGACAAATCCAATGGATCTATTCATCCGTTTGTGTTATCCTCACCTGCCAGAAAGGAAGAGAGACCTCTCCTAGGAGGAAGGTGCACTACTCCAATGGAATGATATTCTTCTCCGTGTCATTTTCTGCTTATACAGAGTGTGATGCAGTGAGCTTGGGGGTTGGAATGTTGGGACTGAGGTTCCAGAGACAGTTCAGCCTCTTCTTATTCAACTCTGCGGGGGATGCCTAACATTTTCTCAATTGCTTAGTATTTTCCATCTCTTTCTTCTCTTTATGAATTATTGCAGTTGAAAATTCCAAGACAGCAGAAGCAGGCCCACGCATTTCCACACAACTTTCTGTTGCTGGACTTGAGATTAAGTGCACTTTAGTAACCTAATTTAATGTTGAATTTACACTGTATATCTCAAATGATAAGGTGATCTCATTTCATGTATAAAAACTCAAATCTTTAAGTGTTTCATCTTGTAGCCCTAGTATTTGGTTAACAGGCAGGAATGTAAATATGTAACTAAGAGAAAAACATAAATGCAAAGGGTAGCCAGGGACAAGCTGGACGATCCCACTGGAACCAATCCTAACAATCTAGAAAATGTGTGTCTGGCATTTGCTCTTCCTTTAGCAAAGAGATGTACCATTTTTGTAAAGATATAGTAAAGATATAGAATAACATAAAGAGATATAGATCAGAATAACAAATGCTTTATGTTGATAGAAATATAAAATATGGAATGCATAATCATAGTCATGTTTTCTGTAAAATTTACATCAATAATTTGAATGTTAGAATATATAACATAGTTTAGATTTAAACTTTCTACCTTAAGCACACATATTTTCATTGAGTCACTACGGTTTCCTTTAAAAGTTATACTTCAACCTTGCTCACAGTTTTCCAACCAGACAGGCTTATGTCCTTTTAACAATGCCTAGAATTACCCTTTTACCCTGGCCAACCTACAATGTGCTCTCACAATCAGTCCTTCTTGGAAGTGCTTTCACACTAAAATTCTCTCTTCCCCCAGAATGAGTCTCCAGCAAGCAACAACATATTTCTTACATTATATTGTATTTATATTTTAATATATTACATTATATCATATTCTACTTCTTATACTACAAATCTCTGATTTATCTTTTCTCTTAGCTTATAAATTCCATGAGTGGAACTAGTATGCCCATTCATTTCAGTATTTCAAGTGCCAAAATATACGAGAGTAGAGGGTAGAGGGAATGATGAAATTTGGTAGAGGTGGGAGAAGGGAAAGGGTTATTTTATAGCACCTTATTATTGAGTCTCTGTAAGGTGAATCTGTTATATATCCCCCTTTCAATACATTTGTGTCTACAGAAGAAGCAAGGTGTTTATTAGGGATAGACATCTTTGAAAGAAGAGGGGAGAAACAAAGCTGGGAAAATGGAGTAATTGAACTGCAATGCAGGCTCCACAAAACCTCAGTCAACTGGATGAGGATCTCTCAAGGCAACATTGTCCATCTTGGATGGACCACTTCACTTATAATAAATGGTTATTGAGCAACATGACCTTAAGATGTAGTGGGTCAGTAGGCAGGTCTTGATGGGCAGCTCCAGTTACACGGCCATGTGGTCTGATTGTGATCCCTTAGCCGGTCATTTCTTCTTGCTCAATTACATGCCAGGAATTTTTTTTAAAGGTATATAATTCTGCACAGAATATGGTATTACCTTGCTCATGAAACCTGGAGACTTCATTGTGATTCTCCCCTGGGAATGACCACAAATGCCACAGAATATTTCTTCCCATCCCTAATACATCAAACAACGTTAGGTTCACTGCATCAGTCATATGGCCCAAGTGGCAGGGCAACTTGAACCACTGCTTGGACCTGTTGCAGTGCCCTTTTTTGCTGCGGTCCCAGTTCAATGCTGGCATGGCAGCCTTGTGCACCATTTAGTGCCTAAACTCCATTTTCCTCTGTACATCTCAAAAGTCTAATGCATCAAACTCACTGATGAATACCCTATCAAATCTCCTGCCTCATCAGAGACCTCTACTTTTGGTATCAACTGTTCCATATTTTATTATCCAGTAGCAGACACAGAGATTTAGTTTGGACTGCAGGGTATCTTGTAAAAGGAATTAGGGCTTTGATCAGGCAGGAGGGAAGTTGGACTGTACTGGAGGCATGATAATGCCTCAGCCCACCCATCAAGGAAGTCTGGAATGAGGAGTATTACATTCTGTATAATGTCCACCTTAGGCTAAAATGGCCAGTCCTTTATACCCTTGCTTCTTTCTTTACTCAGGTGCAAGCTTCTCCGGGAACAGTACAACTGTGTTAGAGACAGCTTTTTGCACCTGAGACAGACCCTAACCGTCTACAGCCTGAATTATCCCCAGCTAGGCAGCAAATGGGAATCTTAGCTGACATCTCCATATTTACTATAATATCCTCTTTATTATGTATCTATTTTAAATAAAATCCCAAAAGCTGATCTAATTTCATAGATCAAAATCTTGTTGAAGTTTGAATTGTGAGGTATAATAAATTCTGCAATGCATGTATCTATATATAGTTATGAATATGTGTATACACAAAACTAAGAATTTATGATTTTCATTTATTTAGCACTATTTCTCAATTTTTTCTATTGAAAGATATTTCTGTCAAATAAATCATCAGAACATTTAAATATGGTTCCTTTGCCCTCAAAATGTTTTCTAGGATATTTCCAAGTCATCTATTAGCTGACTTGAGAAACAAAATTGGTTTATATTAATAAGCGAGCAAATTCTCATTTAGTACAAGAAGATTTGTCGATGATGTTTTGAGTGAAATTACTCTGAAAATATATTCATTCCACCTCACACTGTGTATAGATAGTCTTCTAAAATGATCATGTTGTTCCTCCTTGCTGAGGCAAAATATCAGTGATCAGGCAATTAATGTAACATTAAAGGTAACTAACATTTCTGTCTTAGTTTAGGCTGCTGTAACAAAATGTCTTAGATCAGGTGGATTAAACAACAGATACTTATTTCCCACAGTTCTGGAGACTGGGAAGTCCAAGATCAAGGTGCCATATGGTTTGATTCCTAGGAGGACCCTATCTCTGGCCTGCAGGTGGCCACCTTCTCACCATGTCCAGACAGAGAAGAGAGAGGGAGACAGAGAAAGAGAGAGAAAGTGTGCAGCGTGCTCAGGTTTCTAGTCCTCTTGTTATAAGAACACTAATTTCTCCACCCCCATAACCTCATCTAAACCTAATTACCTCCCAAAGGCCCCACCTCCAAAAGGATTACATTAGGGCTTCAACATATAAATTTGGGGGGGAAGGAATACAATTCAGTCCCAAATATTCACTCTTTTGCAATCATTTTGGTGAGAACTGAAAATAAAGTCAATAGTCAACAAACTGAAGAATTTGGTAGTATCAATATATTCTGTTTTACAGAGAATAAAGCTGAGGGCAATCCATATAAAGGAGAAAACTGAGACTATAACGTGTAGTGTCTTATCCCTAACGTCATATGGATGAATAATATTGAAACTAAAATTCAAACCCAGATAGGAAATCTGGTTCCAAAGCTTACACTATTAACTATTATGGACTTTGTATCTTTCATTCAGTTAAGAGTTGAGAAAGTGGAACACAAATTACTGCCTTGTAGAATATGAGTTATATATATGTGTGTGTATGTGTGTGTGTGTGTGTGATTGTTGCGATGTGTTTTCGATAGCTAATGGGAGGTAGTTTTATAGATAATTTAAGGGGTAATTTGCCTGACAGAGTTAAATATGAATTAGAAAGGTGAAATATCACTGTTATTTGAAAGTTTATTATTAGAAAAGAATAAAGCTGAAGGGAAGGAAAGGGAGCAAAAACAAGGCAGACATTTTAAGCATGTTTGTTCATTCCACCCCATATATGGATGGTTGACTAGACTACAGAATGACAGTAAAGTCCAGAAAATATATGATAAATATTGTGTGTGTGTGAGTTGTGAGACTATATGATGTAGTAATTGATGATTTCAAAAGGATATCAACTGAGACAAAAATAATTACATAGTAGCTTATTTCCTTTGTGCTTCAATGCATTACAGACATAAGAATCAGGGTAATTTACTAAAAACATTATTATAAAGGAGCTAGAGAATGTGGCCCAAGTACACCCTCTCTGGTGTAGCTTGATTTAAGGGTGAAAGTTATATGAACTGAAGCAGAGAACAGGCTTCAGAGATAGTGAGAATCTCAAAAATTGTATTCAACTTTGTAATTGTCCATATATACATATTCTGGAGGGGAGATCCATAGCTTTCATTCATTCTCAAAAGATTTATATCAAAAATGTTCTTATTTCAACTTTGTTTTCAAATTACAGTTCAGCTGAGTATACAATCAAACTTGATAGTTACTTTCCTTTTGTAATCTAAGGAGAATATTTTATTCTCTTCCGGCTTCCGTTGTTACTGTTTTGAAGTCTGCTGTTAGTTGTCATTTTTTTAATAAATAGTACATGTCTTAATGTGGATTTCTGTATTTGTTCTGCTTGGGGTTCAGTTTGATTTCTGAATCTGAAAATCCCTATCTTTCATCAGCTGTGGAAAATATTATATCATTACCTTCTTGAATATTCTCTTCTCCCATTCTCTCTATTCCTTTATTCTGAAAATCTAAGTAACATGCTAAACTTGTTATTTGAAAGCTTAGAATACCATATCTCCTTACATATATTTTATTATGTTTCATTCTTTTATTATGCTATTCAGCTCTGTCTACTAGCTCACTCATTCTTTGTTCACTTATGTTTAATCTGCCATTCAACCTCTTATTAAGTTTTTAATTCAATGATCACATTTTAATTTACATAATTTCTATTAGTTCATTGGCTTGTTTCAGCAGACTCTCACTCAGAGTGGCTTATTTACTAGTATATTTTATGGCTTTAGGTTGTGATCTCTTATTTTGCTTATCTTCTTTACTGGGAATCCTGCAAGGCCTTAGGTTTGGGTGTATTCTTCCACAGAAGATATCTGTTTGCCTCTGGAAATTACCCTGGAGCATTACAAAGCTGGAAGCACCAGAGCACCCTAAATTAATTTCTTGATTTGAGGTATTCTATGAGAGTACTATGAGAGCAGGTTTATAGTTACTGATTGTCAAACAAATATTTATCTACCCACCTCACCCCGCCCAATCAAACTAGGATTTGGTTCAAGGCCAAGCCAGACAAATTGTAGTTGCCAGTAGTCTTCTGTGAGTGTGTGTGTGTGTGTGTGTGTGTGTGTGTGTGTTCTAGCTCACACTTTGAGTTTCATCCAAGAACTCAGATGTTCCTGGCTCCATGCAGGAGTCCCATCCTCAAATCTCTCTCATATCTTCTTTCCCCAGTGATGATATTCAAAATCAGCCTGTGTGAAAGCTCCCAGTTATCTGAATACCAGTGATGTTTTCAACAGGACTGCAAAATTGATAGAAATGCAGTTCCATGGCCACTCCTCTAGTTTCATATCTCCCCGTCCACTTCAATTTTGATAGTTTAGAGTTTGCCTTTCTTTTCTGTGAGATAATATGTACATTTAAACAGACTTTTGAAAATGATATGTATAATCTGTAATTGTACTTAGAAAGCTTGTTTCTCTGGCTGTGTAAGTAACCCTATGCTGAAACTCTGAAGATATATTTTAAGGCACTCATATATTTTTAAATAGTGAAAAAAATGCTAATTTTGTGTATTTGTTTTATAGTTTGTGCTAATTATTCATCTTAAACTTTAAGAGCTTTTTAAAACATAATTATACTCATTGCCTTTTAGGCATTTGTTAAAAGATAGATTTAGGTTTATCTATGAAAAGACACGTGCATATGGTCATGAACGTTTCAGCTACTACGTTTTTTTTGCCCTCAGAGTGGCTTTATGTTTTTCTAATTTACGTTAGTTTAGTGGATGTTTAGTTACTTTTCCTTGTTCATAAATATCTGTAATTCATTATATACTGTTCATGTATCTGCTTCTAATTACTGATATCGTGACATAGAAATAAATATCAGTTCTTACTTGATTGTAATGTCATTCAGCAGAAAAATTTTAGCATCATAATTTTCCTGTTAGTAGATTCTGATTCTAAATGACTCACTAATTAATTTCCTATGAATTACACTTGCTCACTCTGTACCTGGTCCTAGGCTTAGGGGTCAGTTAAAGCCTAGACCTATTATTATATTCTCCAAGATTTAGCTGACGCGTTACTGACCATCCCAATCACTGATGTGACACAAAACTAATTTTCAAAGCATAGATAATTGTGAATAAATCATAAATCAAAAACTTAAACTATTCAAATATAGAATGTGAGTCATTCTGACATTTAATTTTGAGTGAAAATCATGTTTTACAGGTGTAGCACTGTTTGGCTGGGAGGGCTACATGACATTCATTACCATATCATTTAACATTTTGTAAGTGTGTCTATACACCTCATTGGGCACAAATGAAGAGAAAATCATAATCTTGCAAAACAGCTACTCATTTTTCAGTCTTCAAACTCAAAATGAAAAATTGAGACTTTAAAATATCAAGTTCTTTTTAACAGAACATAAAACAGCTCTCTCAAATAGCATAATCTCTTTCTTTTGATTTGTGAAATGGTTAGCCAGCTAGAATCACACATAGAAGTCCTTCCATGTCTACCAAAATTATTATATGCTCTGCTTTATTTGGGTCTAAGCTTATAGTAGAATTTTCCTTTGTTCCTGAAAATAAGGGAGATAACCTTTATTTGAAAATAAGAGCATTATCTAAATAAAATTCCATTGAAACTTTTATTTTTCCAAATTCTTGCCATTTTCACTAATAAAGGGATGTAGTTATTGATTACAATTTGGAAATAAATACACAGTTGGATTTTTTAGTCCTGTCATTGTGTAGTTCCACTGAACCTTCAATGTGGCTTTGCAGGATGCAATTTCAGTGTGTATATTTAAATTTTAGATATAATTTTAACATTATAGTATTTAGTTTGTAAACACTATAGTTAAAATTATGAGCATGCTGGCTTCCCTGGTGGCGCAGTGGTTGAGAGTCCACCTGCCGATGCAGGGGACACGGGTTCGTGCCCCGGTCTGGGAAGATCCCACATGCCGCGGAGAGGCTTGGGCCCGTGAGCCATGGACGCTGAGCCTGCGTGCCCGGAGCCTGTGCTCCGCAACGGGAGAGGCCACAACAGTGAGAGGCCCGCATACCACAAAAAAAAACACAAAAAATTATTAGCATGCTTCATTATTACATATAATTCCAAACTTTTTATCCAGGCTTTAATTTTAGCAAAGGATCTGTTTAATTAAAATTTGAAAGAAAAAAATCAATTTATATGGTAGAGAAAGCCATTTTCATTTTTTTTTTTGAAAAGTAGTATTCAATAAGCATCTTTTCCAAGATTGTTTTGAAGTGTGTGTTTGGATTTATACAATACATGCCTGTGTCTGATAGATCAGCAAACTGATTTTGAATAGAAGTTTAAATTGAAATAGGTTGAAGATTAGTGCTACTCTACTATATTTTTTTTCATTTTAACATTTATATTTTTCAATTTTTCTGTCAATTTTAAAATTTCTAAATCTTTCATTCTCTGATCATTTCGTATTTCATGAGTACTATATATTCTCTCTCTGTTAATTGTAATTATAGTCTGTTTTCAAAGTTGTTTCTGTTCCCTAATTTTTTTCCTAGACTTATTTTGTTGTTATTATTGTTATTGATTTTATTCTCTGTCATTCTTATTGGAAACTTTTCTCAAATATTTGGTGATCCTTGTCTGGATGTGTATACCTCAAAAGAGAAAAAAACACCACTAGGCTCTGTTTGCAAGGGCAGGGCTTCTCAAGCTTTGTGATCAGATGGGTTTATGATTCCCCATAAACAAAGGTCTGTGAAATGTCAGCTGTTTGTAGATATCTTTTTTGAGGATTTTTAGTTATTATCTACATATTTGACTACTGGAGCTTTGTGGAAAAGCAGTTTATGTTAGATGGTATCCCACAAATTTTTGCCAGCTCATCAGCTCCAAACTCCCTCATATTTATAACCCCATAGTCTAAGCTTCCTTGGTTCATTTTATCTAGTTAATAAACCTTTCATCTTCTGTTGAGAGAGAGGAATTCATCTTCCCTTAAATCTGAGACAAGAACGTGAAAGTACAGTTGTTCAAATGTTTGGTGATCATCCATTTCTTTGTTCCCATGTTTTGGACTTATAATTTCTGAGACTTTCCTGAGTTCTGTAGGTCTAATCAGTTTACCTCCACTTGCCATCTCATCTTTATATACAGATATTTATTGTTTTTGTGTAATATTTTTTACATTTGGGCTTTTTCAAGTTTTAAAGCACAGACAATATTATATTAAAATTAATTCATTAATATATTGATGGTTATAATATTGACAATTCCCCTTTAGAAAAATGAGCATATCAATGTTTCTTACTGACTAATGATTAGTACCTATAATAAGCTAAATTCCCTGCTTTATTGTGTGGCTAGTGAGGAAAAAATATCACAATTATCTTGGAAACTGGCTAGTGTCATATGCATACTCAGAGGAAATTTTGAATATAAGCTTAAACTTCAAAACTTGACAGTTTTTCTCAACAAGAACCAGAATAACAAAGGCCATTCGCTATGGACACAGTGTAAGGTTGCATATATTGTATCATATACAACTACAAGAAGAGCTATTTACATTTATTATGAGGTCAGTATTATTCAATATGGCAGCTCTGCTTATTGGTAGATATTTCTGCATTGCATAAAAGAACCTATTAGAATCCATAAAGTAATTTGATCCAACCAGTTCTATAATGGGAAGCATGCTATTTGATATCCACCTAAAATTTTATTGTTTAGGACCCCACTAGTTATGCAATAGATTTCAGGTTATTCAATAGCTCTTGGATTCTTCATTGGTAATTGAGGAACATGTTGTATATGTACGGTGCTACATCTCTAAACGGAGTCCATAATAATGTAAGAGGTCATATTTTTATTAATTGTCAATTAATTTTTTAATGAAAATATACAGGATTGGGCTTCTTTTAATCTGAATTACAAAACTCAGAAAGAAAGTAATTGTTAATGGAAACATTTTGTGAAAGTTATTGCCTATAAAATTTCTTCCTTGATCATGGTTGAGTATGAAACATTTTGCTTTTGTTAGTATTTAAAAAGAAGGCCAGTGATTATTTAAAATATAGAGTAGGGCTTCCCTGGTGGCGCAGTGGTTGAGAGTCCACCTGCTGATGCAGGGGACGCAGGTTCGTGCCCCGGTCCGGGAAGATCCCACATGCCGCGGAGCGGCTGGGCCCGTGAGCCATGGCTGCTGAGCCTGCGCGTCCGGAGCCTGTGCTCCGCAACAGGAGAGGCCACAACAGAGAGAGGCCCGTGTACCGCAAAAAAATAAATAAATTAAAATAAAATAAAATAAAATATAGAGTAAAAATAATGAGAACGAGTATCAAACTTTAACTAGAGTAAGCCCACACAAGTATTTCCTCACATGCATTTTGCCATGTTATGATGTTATCTAAGTTGTGACTTTCCTAAATTTATGGGGAGTTTTCTATGTTGTGTTATGGTGCCACTAAAAATAAAGAAATAATCGATATGTCTTTATGTTACTTAAAAACTTCCTTTTTAATTTTTTTTGGAAATGCACCTCAGAAGATATCACTGCATATAACATGATGACACTTTTAGGTCTTTTCTGTCTGCCCTCCTTTCAAACCACACACACAGAGTGGTTTAACTATAAAAAATGAATTTTCTTTTTTTCTTTTTCTCTTATCTTTGTGTTTTTTCTTTTATGTGTGTTCTCAAAACATATATTGCTATACATTTTCTTTTGTGATTTATTAGCAGATATCTTTCATAAACAATGATTAAAGAATTCATGTGATCCAATGACATGAATCTGTGATAGCTACTTCATGTAATATATCATTTCTCAACAAACTTCTTTGCCTACCACTTGTGATGAAATAGGCCTAAAAGGGTGTTCTGGTTTGCTTGCTTGTTTTCTGTTTTTTGTGGGTTTTTAGAAATAATCTTGTAGTTTCCCAATAGCTAAAAGATATTTTAACATCATTTCAAATTACACTTTAAGATTTTTATTCCAATGTTTCTTTGAATCCATGTTACTTATAGTTGCCTGAGTGAAACTGGATTTCCCTCCACATGTCATACTATTCAATTTCACAATTTTAGAAATAATTTAAAATAATCATTATTTAGTGTCAGCTCTAAGCTGCTACAGATTTTTAAAACTTAATAAGCTCCAATGCTTTTTTAAGGTTCTTTACAATAAATATTTTTATGATTATACTATTTCCAACATAAATATGCCTAAATAAAATTGGCTATCATTTCTAAATGGCTATATTTCACATGGTGAAAGGCAAAAGAGAAATTGACTGCAAAAATCATCTATGTTAAATACAAGTGCAATAAACTCTTATGAATTGCAAAAAAAGGAAGAAAAATGTAATCCACAGTCATTTCACATTTTAAGTTAAAGGAAATCTGTTAGAATTTGCATGTAGGGGAAAGAGGTCTGTATGTTAAAATTCAAAACAAGAATATCTTGGACTGTTTCCAGTGTGCCCATAAAAAGAACCCGAACTAAATTACAAACATATATAATTGAAATCTTAATGAATTTAAATTATGTAGAAAAAAGTATAGAGGGAACTAAACTAAGGGGAAAATTGTGTGAAATAGCAGTATTAAGTAAAATTACTTGTCTGCTGGAAACTTCCTCACATATATCAAGATGAAGACACAAATTCATACAAAATTCTGTACTCAGCCTTGTCTCTGCTGTAATGACAGAGCTTTTATACAAATAATTTAAAAAAAAAATTAGTAAAATAAATGAGCCGTTCTGTGTGGTTATAATTTTATGAATCACAGATATAAAGGTTATGAAGAAATGAAATTAATTTATATAGGGAAGATGCTTGTGAGGAGTGAGAAAAGAAACATGAATATTTCATGAGTGCCTTATAGGAATTTAATCCACAGGTGGATGAAAGTATTCATAGATCCTAGACACTTTAAAACATTAGAACCCATTTCACTGCTGAAAAATACACTCTTCTGGACACTTTAGTGTTTAGTGTAAATAAGATCTTTGCTAGAATATAGCTTACAAATTCTTCTTAATTTCAGTGAGAAATCCCTATGGGCTAACCATCATGATTATTTGTATAGTGAATTTAAATGATAGGGATCTTTAGAAGACATATTTAAATTTTGTTCCCCTAAAATTTTTGAAATCATGTCCAACAATATTTAACTATATTAAAAATTATTTTATTTTATATTATTAAAATTTATTATTATGAACACTATTTTCTCTATTATTGTATATAAATATACTCAGTTTAAAGAGAGTATAGAGCTTTTCCTTTATAGACTAAATGGCTCAAGTTTCTTTCATTGGAAATGTTCTAATGCCTTCTTCAGTAGTACCATCTTCCAAGGGGAGGATGAACACCGTGGACTGGCATGATCAGAAGTGGTTTCAGAGACTGGTACCACTCTGGTTCTCAGCTCTTTAGTATCATGTGTGTACCATGGAGATAATGCTCTTACTTTTTCCTACTGTTGCCACCTCATGTGCTCCTTTTCTACATATTAAGGTCTGGTAAACATTTTAAACTACTAATGTACTGCTTTGATTTTTGCTCCTGTCCTTTTTTAAAAATCACTATTGTATACAGCAGTGATATTTAAAATAGGATTCTCATATTCCAAGAAATATAAAAGATCAGCCATTAGTATGCATAAAGGTAAGCTGAAAAATAATTCTCTTTCTCTAATTGAATGATATAAATTATGATTCAAATAATCACATTTAATAAATGAGTGGCAATACTAAGTATACATATATGTATATGCAAATATGTATTATGTGTTCGTGTGTATGTGTGTGCTTCATGTGTCTTTGCTTCTTTATCTCAAAATGTTCCCTTAAAAAAACACTTGGCACATCAAAACCAGTCCACTCATTGTGCCAAATGTGCATTCTACTTTCTTATGGCCATGCTTGAGTTTCTGTTACTCCTTCTACTCTTTTTTATCCATCCTTCAAGGCCCAATATAAATTTGAGCTTCTTTGTAACAATTTATTTGATTATTTTTTGTAGAAATATTTTACATTCTTTTGCAACTCTTTAGTAAATATTGCTTATATCAGTCTTTTCCAGTGATCACCTCATAATATAAGTATTAAGATATGAGTCGTATCTCTCCATCTTGACTGCACATCTGAGAACCTGTGTACCATATTGTATAGACCTTTGAATATTCTGTATCACCTAAGATGAATTAATGTACCACTTAATTACGAACTTTGCTTATACTAAAATAAAATTATGTTATTAACTGTTTCCAAACATCTGTGAATTATCACCATAACCAAGCTAAATTAAATAAAACCACCTAAGCAAGTTGGTTGTTTTCTTCTTTCTTTGGAGTCTCCAGAGATTCCACAAGCTTTTCTGGGAATTAATGTTATGTAATTATAACCTAATTATCTGTCTTATAAAACCTAATTCTGTTTATATTAATAAACCTTCATGCCATCTACTAAAATTTTTAAAATACATATTGTAGCATTTTTAAGTTTAGACTTAAGTAGACTATTGAGAAAATAGAGATAATTATCTTCCTCTAAAAAGCAGTCATAATTATTCCTAATTTTCTGCCCACTCTTCATACCAAAAGGCATTATCCAAACACTTATGACATGTGCTGCTGCAACTGGCTCACCTAACATTAAAGAAGAAAGGAGATCTCCTTAGGTAAAAGATCATGCTTGTGCAATTGGACATGTCAATGGACAGCGTATTTTTCACAAGACAGAAAAATGAATGTATTCCATAAAGCTGCCTCAATCTGGAGTATTTTGCCAGAGATCTTAATTTCCACAGCTGGTTCCTGTTGTGACACAGGAACACATAGAAAGAACTTTTCTTGCCTAATTGCTCTAGCTAGAACTCCCAGAACTGTGTTAAACAGACATGGTGAAAGCAGGCATCCTTGCCTTATGCCTCCGGATTTTAGAGGAAATATTTCAATCTTTTATCATTGAGGATGATTCACTGTAGGTTTTTAACATATGGCTTTTATTACGTTGAGGTAGTTTCTTTCCATTCCTAGTTTTTGAGTATTTTTATCATGAGAGAGTGTTGAATTTTGTCAAATGATTTTTCTACATCAATTGAGATGATCATGGTGGGGGTTTTTTCCTTCATCCTGTAATTATGGTGCACTACATTGATTAATTTTTGTGTGTTGAAACATGCTTGCATTCCAGGAATGAATTCTGCTGGGTCATTTTATATATTCCTTTTAATACGCTGCTGAATTTGATTTGTTAGTATTTTGTTGAGGATTATTGCATCAATGTTCATAAAGAATAGTGGTTTGTAGTTTTATTTTGATAGTATCTGTCTGATTTTCTGTTTTGTGGTGTTTTTTTTTTGGCCATGCCATGCCGCATGTGGGATCTGTTCCCCAAACCAGGGATTGAACCCTTGCCCCGTGCAGTGGAAACATGGAGTCTTTACCACTGGACCACCAGGGAAGTCCCAATATCTGTCTGGTTTTGATATTAGATTAACGCTGGCCTCATAGAATTAGTTATGAAGTGTTTCCTGCTCTTTTTAAAGAAAATTTACCAAAAAATTGGTATTAGTCCTTCTTTAAATATAAATTTATCAGTGAAGCCATTGAGTTCACAGCTTTTCCTTTGCCATGAAATATTTTGTATTTCGGACTCAATTTTCTTACTAGCTATAAGTATTTTAATTCTATTACTTCATGATTTAGCCTTGGTAGATTTTATGTTTCTAGGAATTTGTCCATTTCATCTAGGTTATCCAATTGGTTGACATACAGTTGTTCATAGTACTCTCTTATAATCTGTTTTATTTCTGTAGAATCAGTAGTAATGTCTCCACTTTCATTTTTAATCTTATTTTTCAACTACTTTAAGCCATAGTCTATGTAGCTAAAGGTTTTTCAACTTTGTTGATCTTTTTTTGTGTGTGTGGTACGTGGGCCTCTCACTGCTGTGGCCCCTCCCATTGCGGAGCACAGGCTCCAGACGCGCAGGCTCAGTGGCCATGGCCCACGGGCCGAGCCGCTCCGCGGCATGTGGGACCCTCCTGGACTGGGGCACGAACCTGTGTCCCCTGCATTGGCAGGCGGACTCTCAACCACTGCACCACCAGGGAAGCCCTGTTGATCTTTTTGAAGAACCAATTTTGATATCATCAATTTTCTCTGTTGTTTTTCTATTCGCTGTTTCATTTATCTCTCTTCTAATCTTTATTATTTCCTTAATTCTGCTAGCTTTGAGTTTAGTCAGTTCTTTTTCTTATTCCTTTTGTTGTAAAGCTAGGTTGTTGATTTGACATCTTCCCTGTTTTTTTTTAATGTAAGCATTTAGAGCTATAAATTTCCCCCTTAGCTCTGCTTTCCCTATGTTTTTGGTATATGTTGTTTTCATTTACATTCATCTCTAAGTATTTTCTAGCTGCCCTTATGATTTCTTTTTTAACTCCTTGGTTTTCAGAATGTGATGTTTAATTTCCACTATTTTGTGAATTTTTGAGGTTTTCTCTGTTACCAATTTCTAACATCATCTCATTATGGTCATAGAAGGTACTCTGCATGCTGTTTGTCTTTTTAAATTTCTTAAGTCTTAATTTGTGGCCTGACATATGGTCTATCTTGAAACATGCCCCATTGCACTTGAAAATGTTTTGCTGTTGTTTTGAGGTAGTGTTCTATATATGCCTGTTAGATCTAGTTGGTTTATTTTGTTGTTTAAGTCCTCTATTTCCTTACTTATCATCTGTTTGATTATTCCATTATTGAGTAGTGTATTGAAGTCTCCAACTCTTATTTTAAAACTATTGTTCCCTTCATTTCTGTCAGTTTTTGTTTCACATATGATGATATTTCAGTAGTATGTAAATGTTTATAATAGTTACATCTTCTTGCTGTATTGTAAATTTTATTAGTGCATAATGTCATTCTTTTTCTCTTGTAACATTTTTGGACTTAAAGTCTATTTTGTCTGATATTAATATAGCCATCCCTGCTCTCTTTTGGTTATTATTTGCATTGATAATCTTTTTCCATCCCTTCACTGTCAACCTAGTCTCTGTTTAGTCTTTGAATCTAAAGTGATTCCCTAGAGACAGCTTAAAGTTGGATAATATGATTTTAGTCATTCTGCCTACTCTGTCATTTCATTGGAGAGTTTGATCCCTTTACATTTAAAGTAATTACCAATAAGGAGTTACTTCTATCATTTTTCTATTTGTTTTCTATATGCCTTATAGCTGTTTCTGGTCCTCATTTTCTGCATTGTTGTCTTCTTTTGTGTTTAGTCAATTTCTTTTTGTACTGAGATATTTAAATTCCTTTTGCATTTCCTTTTATGTTTATCCTATAGCTATTTTAGTTTTTGGTTACCATGGGATTTCACTTATTCTAAAATTGTAACAGTCTAATTTGAATTCATACCATCTTAACTTCAATAATGTACAAACACTCAGTTCCTTTACAGCTCCATCCCCATTCTTTTGATTGTTGATATCACAACTTTACATCTTTATACATTGTGTGCCCAAACATGAACTGGGATAATTATTTTAAACACATTAGTCTGTTAAATTGTGTAGAAAACAAAATTTGGAGTTACAGAAAAAAAGTCACAATAATACTAGCTATTAGAAAAATATTTCTGAATGTAATAGTCTCTTAATGTCAAAAACAATCAGTGCAGTTACAAACCATTGCTACAGTAGTACTATTTTATAATTGTGCATGTATTTATCTTCATTGAGAACTGTATTTGTTCATATGGCTTTAGTTACTGTCTAGTGTCCTTTCATTTCATCTTGCAGGACTCCCTTGAGTACTTTTTTCAGGCAAGTCTAGTGGTAACAAACTTCCTCAACTTTTGTTTATCTGGAATGTCTTAATTTCTCCCTCATTTTTGATAGACAGGTTTGCCAGATACAGGACAGTTTTTTTCCTTTCAGTGCTTTAAATAAATTATTCCACTGCCTTTTGTTCTCTAAAGTTTCTGATGAGAAATATGCTGATGATGTTATTGAGGATCCCCTATATGTGATGAGTCACTTCTTTCTTGCTGCTTTGAAGATTCTCTCTTTTTCTTTGTGTTTTGAAAATTTGATTATAACGTGTCTTGGTGTGACCTTCTTTGAGTTCCTCTGCCATGAAATTCATTGAGCTTCTTGAACGTTAATATTCATGACTGAAATTTTCAGGAGTTATTTCTCCAGTATTCTCTGTCTCTTTCTCTCAGTTTTCTTTCTGGAACTCTTACAGTGTGCTATTTGTCCACTTGGTTGTGTCCATGTCCACTGGTCCCTGGGACAGTGGGCTCTGTTTACTTGTCTTCAATCTTTCGTTTCTCTCCCTCTAATTCAAGGATTTCCATTGTCTTATCTTTAAATTCATTGATTCTTTCTTCTGCTCTTTCATATCTGCCTGTGAATCCATCTGATGAATCTTTCATTTCAGTTACTGAGTTTTAAGCTTCAGAATTATGTTTTGGTTTCTTTGTAGGTCTTCTCTCTTTATTGGTATTTCCATTTTGGTCATACATTGTTTTCTTGACTTTGTCCACATCTTTCTGTAGTTATTTAAGCATGTCTAACACAGTTGTTTCAATGTCTTTGTCTAGTATATCTGCCATGAGGTCTTTTTCAGGGACAATTTCTGCTGATTTCCTTTAAATGGACCATGTTTCCCTGTTTCTTTGCAAGCCTTGTGATTTTATGTTGAAAACTGGACATTTGAATGTAATAATGTGGTAACTCTGGAAATCAGATTCTCCTTCTTCCCCCTGGTTAACTCTTATTGTTATTGGTTATTTTGATTTTTTAAAAATTATTGTTGTAGGTTGGGTCTGTGCCAAGATGTAAACCTAAGGTCTTTTCAGTGTGCCAGGCTTCTAAATCACCAGGGAGTCATTTCAGCCAGAGGAGAAGGGGCAGCAACAAATGTGGGGAATTGCAACAACAGTGGCTGCCCACTTCTGTGATCAAAAGCTCCCCACCTCTGTGATCAAAGGCAGCAACCAAAGATCAGAGCAAGATCCCAATATTTTCAAGACAGGGTGCTTTTTACCCACCCTGGCTCCCACAAGCTGTGTACAAGTTGCTCCAGGAACACATGTACAGCTACTACTTGGCTGAGGTGGGGATGGTAGCTGCTGACACCTGAAATGACCAAAATTTACCATAATTTACTGTCCATGTCTTCTTCTAGAAGTTTCAGGACTTTAATAGTGTCCAGAATTCCAAACTATCTTCATCAAACAGATTCTTCCAGTACAATTGTTGTCTAGGTGGGGAGACAGATTCCTGGTGCTTCTGACTCCACCTCTTTCCTAGAATCCTCCCTTAACATTTGCATTTCTTAATATTCATTGAAACTTTAACATATAGACAATCTTTCTTTGTGCTTTAAAAGTTAAGATTCAGATTATTTTTTAAAACAACTTTTATGATGGATTCCAGTGGAATTGTTCAGATGAGCATTTTCAGTTTGTAGGAAGTATTCATAAGAAAGTGAATTATGCACATGGATGTTTAACCATGGAATTATCTGCTTCATAATTTAAATTCTCCAAAAAAAACATATTTTAAAATGCTCTAAGTCAAAAGATCTTAATACCTTTCAAAATAGCTATATAGAAATATAATGTAATATTTGTGTTGAATGCTGAATATATTATTTACAAATAAAATATTTGTCACTAGATTTTAGGGATCTGAAAACACCTAAAATATAAATGGCAAGCATTCATATTAATATATTTGAAACACTTAAACAACAAGATATAGAAAGGAACATACACGCTCCCAAATACCTAGAGAAAGTAGAATGTTTCCACATCCTGAAATTCATTGAAAAATAGGAAGCAATTGATTAGAACTAAAGGAGCTGTCTGGGTTCACTACAGAGAAAAATATGGCCCTCTAGGAGAAATTTTGAGTGTTAAATATGAGTTAAATAGTATGTAAATTCCTTGAAAATGGAGAAAGAAAAAAGTTTAGAAAAAAAAACTCTGGGGAAAAAAACTGCAAGTTGCACTTGCTGCACTAGTTCAGAATCTTACTTGCATTGTAAGGGAATTTCTGGACTGTCTGTATGGTTTGGTGTAACAGAGAACATAAATGATACAGCAAGACCAGTTCATTCCTCTTTATTTGGAAATGTGGCTAGGAACCTTTAATGAGATACATAAAATAAACTTTTTAATTTAGTATTTAAAAATACATAAAAATGAAAGAATAAATTGGCCAAAATGCGCAATAGGCAGAAGTGTCTGGTAAATGTCTCTTTTCTAAAGTGAAAGGCTTAAGAATCAGACCTCTTTTTTTTGTTTGTTTTTTTGTTTTTGGTTTTGTTTTTTTTGCAGTACGCGGGCCTCTCACTGCAGTGGCCTCTCCCGTTGCGGAGCACAGGCTCCGGACGCGCAGACTCAGCAGCCATGGCTCACGGGCCCAGCCGCTCCATGGCATGTGGGATCTTCCCGGACCGGGGCATGAACCCGTGTCCCCTACATAGGCAGGTGGACTCTCAACCACTGCGCCACCAGGGAAGCCCAGAATCAGAACTCTTAATAATCAGACTGTTTAATCTGATTTGCTCTGAATTCTCATTATTGCATCTTGCTGTAAATATAATGTGCTCCTGTGAACTATAAAGAAAAAAAATCACTGAGTTGTATCCAGCTTATAGTGACAAGAATTTATGAAGATCATCAGCATGGATTTACATTGTTCATTCTGATGAGAATCCAGGAATACAGGAATAAGTAAAATATTCTAAGAAAGAGGTTGTGCCCTCTAAAAGCTTAGGTTAAATCTTGAAAAGTATATACAGAATTATCATTTTTATTATAGTTTTTATTTTTATATGTAATTAATGTCTTTGAGAAGAGAGAATACATTTTTCTCATGTTCAGTCTTATGAGGACTTTTTAGATTCCTTGCTTACAAGTGATTTTCCGTACTCTGGTTTTACAGGCTGGGATACAAGTGTGGGACAATACAAAGATTTAACTTTAAGATAGAATCCAAGCTTTGCATTTATTGGCTGGTTGATCTTATGAGCCTCCATTTATTTATCTATGAAATGTAGAGTACACCCAAACTGGTCAAGTCTAAGTATTCAGTGACACACCATCAAATGGGAATTGAATGGTGGATTTTTTGCACAGGCAAAAAGTTTTACTTGGAGAAGTAAAATGTGCTTTAATTATTCAGCAACACAAGAAAAGAGTCAATAAATTAATGATAAAGGATAACAACTGTAGATTTAGCAAGTGTCCTTTATTGGATCACTTTTTTCTTTCTTTTTAACATTTTTATTGGAGTATAATTGCTTTACAATGTTGAGTTAGTTTCTGCTGTATAACAAAGTGAATCAGCTATGTGTATACATATATCCCCATATCCTTTCCTTCTTGTGTCTCCCTCCCACCCTCCCTATCCCACCCCTCTAGGTGGGCACAAAGGACTGAGCTGATCTCCCTGTGCTATGCAGCTGCGTCCAACTAGCTATCTATTTTACATTTGGTAGTGTATAAATGTCAATGCTACTCTCTTACTTCGTCCCAGCTTACCCTTTCCCTCCCTGTGTCCTCAAGTCCATACTCTACGTCAGCATCTTTATTCCTGCCCTGCCACTAGGTTCTTCAGGACCATATATATTTTTTTAGATTCCATATATATGTGTTAGCATACGGTATTTGTTTTTCTCTTTCTGACTTACTTCACTCTGTATGACACACCCTAGGTCCATCCACGTCTCAACAAATGACCCAATTTCGTTCATTTTTTGGCTGAGTAATATTCCACTGTATATACGTGTCACATCTTCTTTATCCATTCATCTGTTGATGGAAACTTAGGTTGATTCCATGTCCTGGCTATTGTAAATAATGCTGCAATGAACAATGTGGTACATGACTTTTTGAATTGTGGTTTTCTCAGGGTATATGCCCAGTACTGGTATTACTGGGTCATAGGGTAGTCCTATTTTTAATTTTTTAAGGAACGTCCAGACTGTTCTCCATAGTGGCTGTATCAATTTACATTTCCACCAACAGTGCAGGAGGGTTCCTTTTCCTCCACACCCTCTTCAGCATTTATTATTGGTAGATTTTTTGATGATGGCCATTCTGACCAGTGTGAGTTGATACCTCATTGTAGTATTGATTTGCATCTCTCTAATGATTAGTGATGTTGAGCATCCTTTCATGTTTGTTGGCAATCTGTATATCTTCTTTGGAGAAATGTCTATTTAGGTCTTCTGCCCGTTTTTGGATTGGGTTGTTTGTTTTTTTGATATTTAGCTGCATGAGCTGCTTGTATATTTTTGGAGATTAATCCTTTGTCAGTTGCTTCATTTACAAATATTTTCTCCCACTCTGAGGGTTGTCTTTTGTCTTATTTATGGTTTCCTTTGCTGTGCAAAGGCTTTTAAGTTTCATTAGGTCCCATTTGTTTATTTTTGTTTTTATTTCCATTTCTCTAGGAGGTGCGTCAAAAAGGATCTTGCTGTGATTTACATCATAGAGTGTGCTGCCTATGTTTTCCTCTAAGAGATGTATAGTGTCTGGCCTTACATTTAGGTCTTTAATCCATTTTGAGTTTATTTTTTCTGTATGGTGTTAGGAAGTGTTCTAATTTCTTTTTTTTACATTTAGCTGTCCAGTTTTCCCAGCACCATTTATTGAAGAGGTTGTCTTTTCTCCACTGTATATTCTTGCCTCCTTTATCAAAGATAAGGTGACCATATGTGTGTGGGTTTATCTCTGGGCTTTCTATCCTGTTCCATTGATCTATATTTCCGTTTTTTGGCCAGTAGCCTACAATCTTGATTACTGTACCTTTGTAGTATAGTCTGAAGTCAGGGAGCCTGATTCCTCAAGCTCCACTTTTCTTTCTCAAGATTGCTTTGGCTGTTTGGAGTCTTTTGTGTTTCCATACAAATTGTGAAATTCTTTGTTTTAGTTCTGTGAAAAATGACATTGGTAGTTTGATAGGGATTTCATTCAATCTGTAGATTGCTTTGGGTAGTATAGTCATTTTCACTATGTTGATTCTTCCAATCCAGGAACATGGTATATCTCTCCATCTGTTTGTATTGTCTTTAATTTCTTTTATCAGTGTCGTATAGTTTTCTGCATACAAGTCTTTTGTCTCCTTAGGTAGGTTTATTCCTAGAAATTTTATTGTTTTTGTTGCAGTGGCAAATGGGAGTGTTTCCTTAATTTCTCTTTCAGATTTTTTGCCATTAATGTATAGGAATGCAGGAGATTTCTGTGCATTAATTTTGTATTTTGCTACTTTACCAAATTCACTGATTAGCTCTAGTGGTTTTCTGGTAGCATCCTTAGGATTCTCTGTGTATAGTACCATGTTATCTGCAAAGAGTAACAGTTATACTTCTTCTTTTCCAATTTGCATTCCTTTGATTTCTTTTTCTTCTCTGGTTGCTGTGGCTAAAACTTCCAAAACTATTTTAATAATAGTGGTGAGAGTGGGCAACCTTGTCTTGTTCCTGATCTTAGAGGAAATGGTTTCAGTTTTTCTCACTGAGAATGATGTTGTCTGTGGATTTGTCATACATGGCCTTAATTATGTTGAGGTAGGTTCCCTCTATGCCTACTTTCTGGAGAGATTTTATCATAAATCGGTGTTGAATTTTGTCGAAAGCTTTTTCTGCATCTATTGAGATTATCATATTGTTTTTTACCCTTCATTTTCTTAATATGTGTTTCACATTGATTGATTTTTGTACATTGAAGAATCCCTGTGCTCCTAGGATAAACCCCACTTGATCATGGTGTATGATCCTTTTAATGTGCTGTTGGATTCTGTCTGCTAGTATTTTGTTGAGGATTTTTACATCTATGTTCATCAGTGATATTGGCCTGTTGTTTTCTTTTTTTGTGACATCTTTATATGGTTTTGGTATCAGGGTGATACCAAACTCTTCAAAACTCTTCTATATTTTGGAAGAGTTTGAGAAGGATAGGTGTTAGCTCTCCTCTAGAAGTTTGATAGAATTCGTTTTTGAAGCCATCTGTTCCTGGACTTCTTGTTGTTGGAAGATTTTGCATCACAGTTTGAATTTCAGTGCTTGTGTTTGGTCTGTTTATATTTTCTATTTCTTCCTGGTCCAGTTTCAGAAGGTTGTGCTTTTCTAAGAATTCATCCATTTTTTCTAGGTTGTCCATTTTATTGGCATATAGTTGCTTGTAGTAATCTATCATGATCTTTTGTATTTCTGCAGTGTCAGTTGTTCCTTCTTTTTCATTTCTAATTCTGTTGATTTGAGTCTTCTCCCTTTTTTTCTTGATGAGTCTGGCTAATGGTTTATCAATTTTGTTTATCTTCTCCAAGAACCAGCTTTCAGTTTTATTGATCTTTGCTATCGTTTCCTTCATTTCTTTTTCATTTATTTCTGATCTGAACTTTATGTTTTCTTTCCTTCTGCTAACTTTGGGATATTTTTGTTCTTCTTTTTCTAATTGCTTTAGGTGTAAGATTAGATTGTTTATTTGAGATGTTTCCTGTTTCTTGAGGTAGGATTGTATTGCTCTAAACTTCCCTCTTAGAACTGCTTTTGCTGCACCCCATAGGTTTTGGGTTGTCGTGTTTTTGTTGTCATTTGTTTCTAAATATTTTTTGATTTCCTCTTTGATTTCATCAGTGAGCTCTTGGTTTTTCAGTATTGTATTGTTTAGCCTCTATGTGTTTGTATTTTTTACAGTTTTTTTCCTGTAATTGATATCTAGTCTTACAGGATTGTGGTTGGAAAGGATAGTTGATACAATTTCAAATTTCTTAAATTTACCATGGCTTGATTTGTCACCCAAGATATACTCTATCCTGGAGAATGTTCCATGAGCACTTGAGAAGAAAGTGTATTGTTGTTTTTGGATGGAATGTTCTATAAATATCAATTAAGTCCATTTGTCTAATGTGTCATTTAAAGCTTGTGTTTTCTTGTTTATTTTCATTTTGGATGATCTGTCCGTTGGTGAAAGTGTGGTGTTAAAGTCCCCTAGTATGATTGTATTACTGTCGATTTCCCCTTTTATGGCTGTTAGCATTTGCCTTATGTATTGAGGTGCTCCTATGTTGGGTGCGTAAATATTTACAATTGTTATATCTTCTTCTTGGATTGATCCCTTGATCATTATGTAGTGTCCT
>NW_021703767.1:22739347-22777510 GCF_005190385.1 Monodon monoceros | reverse complement strand
TGTAAATATTTACAATTGTTATATCTTCTTCTTGGATTGATCCCTTGATCATTATGTAGTGTCCTTCTTTGTCTCTTGTAATAGTCTTTATTTTAAAGTCTATTTTGTCTGATATGAGAATTGCTACTCCAGCTTTCTTTTGATTTCCATTTACATGGAATATCTTTTTCCATCCTCTCATTTTCAGTCTGTATGTGTCCCTAGGTCTGAAGTGAGTCTCTTGTAGATAGCATATGTACAGGTCTTGTTTTTGTATCCATTCTGCCTGTCTCTTTCTTTTGGTTGGAGCGCTTAACCCATTTACATTTAAGGTAATTATCGATATGTATGTTCCAATTAAAATAAAATAAAAAAGAAGAGAGCAACCAAACCAATAAACAAATCCACCAGTAATAACAAGCTCTAAAAACTAAACTAAGATATACATAAAAATCAGAAACAAATCAGTCACAGACAGCAAACTCCAAGTCTACCGTTGCTCCCAAAGTCCACCGCCTCAATTTTGGGACTATTCATTTTCTATTCAGGTATTCCACAGATGCAGGGTACAGCAAGTTGATTGTGGGATTTAATCTACTGCTCCTGAGGCTGCAAGGAGAAATTTCCATTTCTCTTCTTTGTTTGCACAGCTACTAGTGTTCAACTTTGGCTTTGGTCCCGCCTCTGCATGTAGGCTGCCCTCAGGCATCTGTTGTCCACCCAGACAGGAGGGGGTAAAGCAGTGACTGATTAGGGGTCTCTGGCTCACTCAGGCCAGGGGTAGGGAGGGGTACTGAATGCAGCATGAGCCAATGTGGTAGAGGCCAGTGTGGCGTTGCAACAGCCTGAGGCATGCTGTGTATTCTCCTGGGGAAGTTGTCCCTGGATCACAGGACCCTGGCAGGGGTGAGCTGCACAGACTCCCAGGGGTGGGGGTGTGTGGATAGTGACCAGTGCTTGCACACAGGATTCTTGGTGGCAGTGGCAGCAGCCTTAGCGTTTCATGCCCATCTCTGGGGTCTGGGCTGATAGCCGTGGCTTATGTCCGTCTCTGAAGCTCCTTCAGATGGTGCTCTGCCTTCTGTGGGCAGAGAGGGAAGGAATCCCCTCTCCTCGTGCACCCCAAAACCATGGTCTCTTGACTCTTAGGCAGGTCCAGACCTTTTCCTGGACTGCCTGCAGGCTATATGTGTCACACTCACCCCCTCAGGCTGTCTTCACGTAGGCAACCCCAGTCCTCTCCCTGGGATCTGACCTCTGAAGCCTGAGCCTCAGCTCCCAGCACCCACCCACCCCAGCGGCTGAGCAGACAAGCCTCTCAGGCTGGTGAGTGCTGGTCAGCTCTGATCCTCTGTCTAGGAATCTCTCTGCTTTGCCCTCTGCACCCCTGTTGTTACGTTCTCCTCCGTGGCTCCAAAGCTTCCCCACCACCACCCCCCGTCTCCACCAGTTAAGGGGCTTCCTAGTGTGTGGAAACTTTTCCTCCTTCACAGCTCCCTCTCAGAGGTGCAGGTCCTGTCCATATTCTTTTGTCTCTGTTTTTTTCTTTTTTCTTTTGCCCTACCCAGGTACTTGGGGAGTTTCTTGCCTTTTGGGAAGTTGGAGGTCTTCTGCCAGTGTTCAGTAGGTGTTCTGTAGGAGTTGTTCCACATGTAGATGTATTTCTGGGGAGGGAGGTGATCTCCACATCTTACTCCTCTGCCATACTGAAGGTCCCCCCCGATCAGTTTTTTAAATGATCTTTTGTTTTGCATATTTTTTAAAAATGTCAATTCAAAAACTATTGACTTCTCATTCTGCATTTGAAATATCTAGGCTTTGTGAGGATTGGAGATAATATATATGATATGTATGATGTATGTTCTGCTCATAAGATTCTTACAATAAAATCTTCTCACAGTGAAGCATTCAAATACAAAAATAGGGGACATATCAATAACAGAAAAAATATTTATAAATATTATTAAGAGGTTAAATAACTAAAATGAGGCTTAGAGTTTTTATAGCCATGGTACAGAGAGGAGTATTTAATTACAAAAGCTTAACTTATGCTCCCTGCCGAAAAAAAAACAAAAAAGCTTATAACGTAAAAAAGAATGTTGTTCGTATAGACATTTGGAGAAATTAGCATATTTGTGAGTGAAAAATAATATTCTGATTACTTTTAATCATCAAGAGATTTCATGGGTATTTTATAAAAACCTATTGTTTTAGACTATAGAAGAAAATTTTTGGTAATTATATATCTCTCATATTTTACATACTAAGTGGATCTTAAAAAAAAATCAATTGAACTCCCCTTAGATGAATAATTTCTATGTGATAATAAATATCATATTTTAAATTTAAAAAGTATGATTAGTTTATGAAAATAATTTTGATGGAACATTTCTGTTTTCAAATCAAGGTTTTTACAAAGAGAGTATATTTCAAGAAGAAGCCATTTAATTTCAAGGGACAACAAGTACTTCTGTGTAAAATCTTGCATCAGTTAAAACTCAATTATTAAATGACCATATTGTTTTTATACATAGTTTATACTCATGTTGAAAAAGAACATAAAAAGAAATATAGTAAAGAAATAATTATGAAGATTCAGAAATGATGAGCTGTGATTTTAAAATAGTGTCATCAATACATTGAATAAAAGCCCCACGCAAACAGCACATAATCATGTGGTTAATTTTTCTTTCTCCTGTTCATCAAAATATATATTCATATGAATTATTTATTATAAAATATATCCACAAATGTTATTTATTTTATAATATATATTTATACAAGTTCTATATTATGATCCATAAATGTCTCCAAGGTACTTTTAAAAAGGTGAGATCATATTCTTTTGCAACTAATGGAATCTTGAAACATAGTATAATTTGTACAAAAATAAAAATTTGTATTTTCAAAAATAAATGAAAATACAATTGAACTGAGATGGTTATTTACATAAACCGCTTAAGAAAACGTAAAAACACTTTTCATTAATAATGAAACTATCCCTGAAGTCATTCTTATGTATGTAAAGAATAACTGGAGTCAAAGTACTAAAAAATTCTACATTAGGGATAAAAAGGTAAAAAATTACTTTTATTTTTTTTCAAGCCTATTGCAAACTTCTGCGGAAAGGAGTCAGAATTCTCTCCCTCAAAAAGAAAGCTTTTTTTTGTCTTGTTTTAATTGTTTAGAGAACAAAAGCTGAATCTCAGGTGAGAAACTTCAGGGATTTCATTATGTTTTCAGATTTATCTAAGGAGATTAGCAACAAGTGTAATTTCGAATGATCAGTTCTATCCTAGCCAAGCTTTGTGTTTTCCCATAGCTATCTGACATGTTTCACAGTTCTTGACAACCTGAACAGTTCCATTTTAGGTGGATGATACAACACTTCTACATCGAGGGAGTCCTTATCTCCCTACATTGATTGACAGGAAAAATGCATGGAGACATCTGGGGTTTAAGAGAGTTAAGAAAACATGGCTAAATTTAATCTCACTTTAGACCTTTGCTCAGCATAATTAGTTTGTAAATATGTAATTTATTTTGCTCCAAGTGTTGTAAATATTCTGTAGCCTCTGCTTCCCTTGACAGCCAAAGGGAGGAATTTATAATTCATTATCTGAACAAACTAAACTTATTTTGTTCAACTTCTTTTAATAAAGTTTGATTCCCTTCTTAAAGAGAGAATACAACTTCAGATTTTTCTCTCTAGTAATATCATTTCCATACTTGTAAAAATAATATTTAAAAAGTTCCTATTTCCCTTTCATTTGCCAGTTAAAATGTCATTGTTTTTATGCATTTCAGTATTTTGCTGTACTTTTTACATTTATAGCCAGGTGACAAAATGGTCATTTATGAAACTCAATTATATTTAAATCAAGCAGAAACATTATATTAGTGAGGGAAATTAGCTTTTTTATAGAACCTGTCCCTGTTGCCATGTCAAAGAAAAATTCATGATTGTTTATAATTTTCAGAATTGCAGTATGGTTTCCAAATCATGCTGACTGAATATAACTATGAAAGACCTTAATGTATGCCGTTTGTCCTTAAAGAACTTTTAATGGTTTGTAATCTAGACCTTTCACCTAATTTTTGAGTTTGAATTTCTAATAAATTGTAGAGAAAGAACACATTCCCACACCTTAGTTTGTGGTTCTGTTGTTCTATTGTATGGACACACTTGGGGAAAGAACGTCTTTCATTAACTAACTTCATAATTTGAGGTGCTCTATTATAGAGTACACAGCATTTGAATTTCAAGTGGTGGTTTGCTTTTAAGCCCTACCTTGTGTATTCAGAAACCCTATGTTTGGTAATATGCCAGTAAATTATGGATGATTTCATGTATACATCGTCTCATTAAAGAAAGGCAAGCCAAATTACAGACGTAGGCTTTGCCTCCCCTGAATCTTTTCCTTTCCCTCTCTTTAAATTAGTCCCAATTTATGGAGTTGTTTCTATTTCACACAGTAATCTTTATGTTCACACAATGTTAATAAGCCTCATAACAAGGGTTATTGTACCAAAACCTTTAGAGTCAGAACTCAAAAACAGACTGATTTCTTGTATATCATTTTGTAAAACTGGCATTAATAGGCTTATTTCCACACCCCTCCCCTATAATTTGGAAGGTCCTCTATAAGGCCTCCCTCATCCACTTTACATTTAAGTGTTTTAGCCCAATGTTGTCATAACAGCTCCGTCATCATTTTGCCCTCTTTTCTCCTCTCCTCGGCAAACTGCCCTGCTGTGAAACTCACTCAGTAAAGAGGAGAGTCTTGACACAGAACAGAAAAATAAGAGGAAACATGGGGAAAATCATCTCTGACTTGATCAGAACGCAATTAAAGAAATATGTTTCCCCTTGCCAGAGGTAGAGGGACACCCAAAACTCACAATCCCTATGAAATGTTAGAGAAAGAGGAATGCTGGCAACCCAAGCCAGAAGGAGGTTTGTCTAGAATCACTCAGATAATTCAAGTAAAATATGGAGTTGCTTTGCCTTGTGTTGTGTGTGTGTGTGTTGTTTTAATTGTTTAATCCAAGTAATTTCCTCAATTTTCCCTGATTTGATCTGCTCTGATACTTTGATAGCTCTACTTTTATGCATTTTTAACCTAAAAAGATGAACAGTCTGATCTCCACACTTCTGATGAAATGAAGAATTTTATTTACAATTAAAATTGTGTGCTTTAAATTCTGTTGCTTTTCTTGTTTGATTACATAAAGACAAACAATTGAATCTAAGCATTACTAGTTCCACACAGCTGAGTTACAGTCTATCTCATAATATTAAAATGATGGTAACAGCTGCATCTTTACATCATAGAATATGGAGAGGCATGTCACACACCAAAGTTATCTGTAGCAGTAAAAGCATCTATGGCAAACTCTCATATATTCTTGTAGAGACTCTCTGTATAGATTATCTGTGTAAATGTTAAGATTTATAAATATCACTAAGACTATTTTGCCTGTAAACATAAAATATTTTTCCATTAAACAGAAAGTTAAAGATGAATAAATTTTAGATGATCCATTATTTTGTATTATTTCACAGTCTGTAGATAATATCCCCACTTGCATAAATAATTGATATACAGGGGTGATTATTTCATGAATCACAATTTTTTATCTATACCTTCTTTAAACTTATTTTTATACTTTGTTTCTATTACATTTAATAAAAGTGTCTTTTTAGAAGTTGAGAGACCACCTCAGTCCTAAGACCTGGTTGAATCTCAGTCAGTGGTGGAATCTGGCCCAGAGCCACATGACTTCTTTCATGAGTCTAAAGTCTGCATCACTAAATGTCTTATTACAAAGGTTATTGCAGTCTGGTTACTTCCTGCTGGAGTCTCTCATATGTCCATGCTACATCAAGTCATTCTTCATTAGGGTAAAGAATAGGATAATCAGATACAAACTACTCCATGACAGTATTGATTTTCCAACGGCCCAAGCATTTTTGTTACAAGCCCTGAAGAATAAACACACTTTTATAAGGCATTAATTTCTGCAGCTCTAGCTCACTTTGGCTTTAAATTTGCTATATTTATTAACTGATTAAATGATAAAATATGATGAATTTTTAACTCTTGAATTCCTTTGTATGCTGACCTTGAGTGGAAGCTTTCTCTCATAAGGTCAATAGGATTCCAACTTCTTAGCATTTTAGCTGCCTAACTCTTAGTTTTATTCCCTCTCCCTTTCCATAATCTTCATGACCAGTGTCATCTGTCCACTAACGGTCTCTCCATTGTAGCCTTCTTTTTCTTGGGCTGATATTATGTATTTCACTGACTCCAGGACAACTGGGTTTGGATTTCCTGAAAAAGCTCCCAGGTTGTTAGCTTGTCAGAACTAATTGAATTCAAGTCTTAATTTTCTGATTTACCTTGCAGCTTCTAATCAGTTGTATTTCCCTGCCAATCCATTTTTCCCCAGTTGGCCTCCTTAGCTTTGACACCATGTGTTTTCATCTGAGGCTTGACAAGGCCATGCACTCTCAAAAGCAAGTTCAGTTTTCTTACAAGGTAGAGAAACTGAGAAATGCAAGCATAAATTTCACTAATTGGAAATGTATCCTTTCTAATGATTTTGAAACATCTGTACTGCATTAAATAAGGTCTGGTTGATATCTGAACTGTATTTTTGCCATTAATATTTATCTGGTATATATGATAATATTAGGGAAAAGAAGGGAGCACAAGGAAGTATCAAAACAAATTCATTAAGTATATTCATTCAACATAAAATGAAAAATGTTATTTAGTGAATATATATTAATTATCAGAAACATGTTAATAAATTATATTGGAATTTTATTGACTGCGTATCATCTTCAGTCATTGTTCATGTTAATCAATAGTCCTACAAATGTGATCCTGGTTACTTATGGTTTAATCTTTTATTTTATGATTGATTATGTCTTCTATTATGAATTGATCATCTGACTTTAAGTTATTTTGTAAGCCAGACATAACTTCCTTTTGATTGTTCATCAAGGCATTGCCATTTCCACTAGTTAATTTTTGCCCTTTTTAGCAAAAACAGTAAGGATAGAAGCAACTATGGAATTTTTTTAGCGCCACCGTAGGAATTTGTAAAGATGCAAAATTTTGAAATCTGCAATTGTATTTAAAACTTTCTGGCAAATTAAAGGGGCTGATACTCCCAAGAGATGTTTCTAATAAACTTTTATATCCCTGTACTTTTTCAGATTCTTTCTTCTCCTTTGTGTCATATTGAATCCAGGCTTGGTATGGTATATAATTGAGAAGAAATTCAGAGAGAAAATACAAGAGATGACAAGCTCCAAGCTAGTGTTAAAAATAATTTGATTTGATTTGAGATTATTGAACAAATGATCCACTATTATAGTAGTCAACTTAGTGACACATCTTTGATGTGACTCAAACACCTTATACTGGAGGCCAGACTTCTAGATATTGAATTCTATATCTCCATTAACTTCTGTAGAAATCATCTGTTTTGAGTAGGCAAAGTATTTGAGAATGCATTCTGTAAAGATGCTTTATTTAAATCCTTTTTTAAAAATTGAATATTAAAAAGATGAAAGAAAATATTTTACTTTCTACTTTGTGAGTTGTAAGTATCACAAAAGGAGCTACTAATTTTCATCTTTGAAAGTTACTGCATGTGGGTAGAAAGCTAAAATAGAGATGAAGAAGAGGATTGTTCACAAATCATTCTCTTCTTATGTGTATTTCTTATTTTTTTCAGGTATTTCATGGAAAGATTTACAGTGATATTGTTCACTCAGCTTTGTAATAGTTTGATTTGTTTTACTTATTAAAATGCATTAATCATAGGCCTATTTTTTTTTTCTTTTAGCAATTGTTGTTTTGAGCCACCTGGAACCAAATACAACTTATGAAATCAGAGTTGCAGCTGTAAATGGAAAAGGACAAGGAGACTACAGTAAAATAGAAATTTTCCAAACATTACCAGTTCGTAAGTAATCTTCTCTGTTTTGCTCTTTGTTGCTATGCTCTTCACTTGCAAATTTAAGTGGAATTTTAAAATGCAGGGAGACATTTCAACACTTTGAGGAAGTGAATTATGTCCTTGTTGAAGTGGTTTCTGAAGATGGTGGCATCTCAGATTTATAAAAAGTAACATTGTGCTGGAGCAAGGGAAAAAGAAAAGTGCACTGCAATATATACAGTAAAATTGCTCTCAGGAAATTGTCCAATCAGGAAGGTGTCCTACTTATTCAGTCTGATTAATTAAATTGTAGTGCTCAGACTATATTCTGTGAGAGAGTAGACATGTTTAATGTTCTAGTCTTTTGCTGAAGCATGACCATTGCCTTTATTCCATGAATTACGTAGACCCTAAGTGTGAGCAAAAGGTACTAGTAAATTAATCCATTGCAGTGGTGACTGCAGAAGAATAACTATTGCAGCCTCCTTCTTGTTACTATCCTCTTTTGGAGTGAAGTCAACTGCATTTACATGAAGTTAGACAGACTTAAAACAGTATAGATTTCCTTTATGTTGAATAAATTGTTTTAAAATGTGAGAAAACTTGAGTGTGACTAAACAAACACCATTATATAATCTATACATAACCCTGTCTATCATATACTTATATTAGGGCAGGAAAATTGGCAGCAATAATTATCTTATCCTAATTTGTGACCAGTACTTTTCTGTTGGTTATCGTAAAATGTCAGATGTGTTCTCTTGTCTCCGTTCCTGATGCCAGTGTCTTTTTCAGTTCCTCTTTATTATTATCACCAGGATGACTGCAAGTACATCTTGACTCATAATCCTACTTTCAGACTAAAATGATTCTAGAACAACTTTGCCTTATTTAAATGGAGATCTATCCCTTCACTGCTTGTAGTCCTCAGCAGCACCACTCTTCATAGTTTTTCTCATATTCTCTTATTGAATTACTTTAAGGCATTATTGTACTGTTTTGTGGAGTAGTTTTAATTCATTTATGGAAAATATATTATGTTGCATGTAAATCATGTCATAATACCTTCACACTAATTTAATTAACTTTAATGAACAATCACTGTATAATTTCTCCATTTACCTTACTTCTATATGGTTGTACTATATATACAAGGCTATTTTACTATTTATTTGCATGCCAGCACTCTCAATTGTCATATTTCTTTAATGATTTGCCTTTTCTCAAATAAAATACCCACTTGCTTAAGTTTATCAACACTGTATTGGAAATAAAGGTAAGCTGCTGAGAAAAACCCCAGATTCTCTAGTTTGGGAGGCATGCCGTCCTCTCCACTATATTCTGTTTAGTTTGTCTGTCTTGGCATTCCTCTGAGTAGGCCAGGTACTACAGTTTTCTGGAACCTTGCAAATTAGATCATGTCTACTAAAAGTTTCTTAGTGTTGCCTTATCATATCCATATCCATAGGGAATTGGAGGAAACAGAGGCAAAGGATGCCAGTGCATGCCCAAGGACATCACATACGTGACACAGGACAGAGAATTCCCATTCCAAGTTGCCAAGCAGTGATGGCACCCTTCATATAGAAAAGTCTTCCACTTCAGTAGATCCCTGTTCATATTAAAAATATTACAAACATCTTTATTATAAGACCATCTCCATATGAATAATAACACTAAAAGGAAGTATTTTCATGAAACTAGAATTTAAAAAAAAAAGAAAAAAGACAGATTTGAAACCCGCCTATGGATTGGATACTACAAAATTTCTTTATTAAAATCTGCATCTAGCTAAAATCTGTTTATTAAAGCAGATAACTAATTGCTAAGCTATTGTAGTTCCTGGTAGGTATATATTTTATATAGTTTGATGACAATATGTTTATATTCATAAATATTTACAAAATGTTTACAAACTACTTACATTAGAAAAAAGATAGTAGACTATTAATATAAGAAATAAAGTTGTACACTTGTGTAATGTAATGAGTTCTATTCTCAGAGCATTTGCAATATAAACATTATATTTAGTTCTGAGTTTTCACAATTTTGGCATGATACTTCCAGATTTATGAATGTTTCTATTTCTTGGATGGGTAAAAAGAGGATAGAGTTTATATCACAATAAAGGGCAAATAGGAAGTGATAAACCCAGGATAACATCATACATTTTGATTACATGACAGTGTTTTTTTAATTAAAATTCAGTTTCTCTACATATATGAGGTCTGTGCAAATATCAAGAATGTTGTATTGCATATACAGGTGAACCAAGTCCTCCGTCGATACATGGACAGCCAAGCAGTGGGAAGAGCTTTAAACTCAGTATCACCAAACAAGATGATGGAGGGGCCCCTATTTTGGAATACATTGTGAAATATAGAAGTGTAAGTACCCTGTTTATTATCACTTTGCATAGTGTTTTCAAGTTGCATTAAATTTGCATTGAATTCATAGATATATCAGAAGTGAATGCATATTAGGTAACAACAATGACAAAGTGTTTTCATAGGAATTCAAATGCTAATTTTCCATTGCTGAAATTCATCATTATATGTTGTAGAATGTTTGCTTGTTTGTTTGTTTTTTGTAAAATCTAAGCGTAGATAATCAAAATAATGCTATGGTTTTCACCTTGTGATTTCTAAACTTAGCAACATTTCAGCAATGAGATATCACTTTCCCTGTTTTCTGACAAGGTTAGCAGTATATTTCACCTTCCACTATGCTTGATTTTGGTAACTTCAAGCTAAGCTATCTTCTCAACTTTAGTTACTGTAGGTAGGATAAACAAATCACATCTCAAATTTACTTTATTATTCATTTTCATGAATTATTAAATTATTATTAAATCAAAACATATTTATTATTTAATATGGATTTTATAAAATAAATCACCTTAATCAACATTTTAAAAAGAATGGCCACATTTAACTTGAGAAAGAGGGAATAGATTTCTTCAAGTTTAATTAGCACTAATATGTGATTTTGGACAGCTCAAAGCTGCCTTGGGACTTGTCTTCTATGCAGGGGATGAAGGATGTCCTCTAGTTGCAGAGTGACGAAGAAAGTCACCTGATAGATTTTGCCTTCATCTGAAAATGACTTCAAAGTCCACTAGAAGTGATTTCTGTTAACAACTTTGCCATAAGAACCATTGAGTATTTGTGTCTACTATGGAATATGTTAAAAGTGAAAGACAATTTTAATTAAACTTTGTAAAGTTTATTTACTAATGATTATGATTATCTCCATAATACTGTGTCAATTCTATTTATTTTTTTTTTCCTTTTCCATCCTTTCAAAATTCACTTTAATACATTTAATAAATTCCCTTAAATTTGTTTCCGTGACAAAATTATGTGCAGCTATCATTTTTAATTCACATACATCTTTTTGTATTCCAACACCTACTCATTTCTTGCAATTTTTGAAATGTAACACCGAATTTAAAAATTTTTCTGGCTTCCAGTTGGCTTGATTACTTTTTTGTGTTTGGTTGTTTTATAGTGTCAATGTAATGGTGGCCTCACAAAACAGACTGAAAAATATTCCTTATTTTTTTTCTCCACATCAGGCAAACCTTGGAAATTTAGGGATCATTTTATTTTTAATTTATTTTTTTTACCTTCTATTTTACTAATGTTTATGATTAGGCCCATAATGTATCAATTTCATGTTTATGTTTACTGAACACTTATTAATACTTTCCAAGTTTATTATATTTTAGAAAATAGTGTAATTGCTCCTTAATAGTACATAGATGAATTTTAACTATTTTCCCACAAATCCACAATTTTCTAAATTATAATGTTGTTGCTCTTAAATTCAAACATCTAAATATTTTCATTTTTTTAAAATAATTTTTATTGGAGTATGGTTGCTTTACAATGTTGTGTTAGCCTCTACTGCACAACAAAATGAATCAGCCATACACATACAGATATCCCCTCCCTTTTGGACTTCTCTTCCATTTAGGTTACCACAGTGCATTAGGTAGAGTTCCCTGTGCTGTACAGTATGTTTCCATCAGTTGTCTATTTTATACGTAGTATCCAAACATCTCAATTCTGAGGGATAGTAAAAAGGAGTCTAATTTTGAGTAGCACACGTCAACAACTAATTTTAGACACCAGTTCAGTCTTTTACATTTCCAACTGATATCCCCTTCCCAGGACCCCTCTTTGTTGCAGGTTTCAAGCTGGGGATGATGAACAGCTGTGTGTGTTTTATGGCTAATCTGCTATGGAGGCTTCATGCCTCCCTTCCAAAACAACTCTGAAAGGATCACTTGTCTCTCTATAAATCTGATGGTGTTTCAGTAGTCAAGCCAGGTTTCTTGGCCATTCTTATTTGACCATCTGGAAACTCTGGAAGGGAAAGAGTCTCTCTGTAAGGGTCACACACTTAAATCAAATTAGTGTGAATTAAACTGGGAGAAAACAACTTGAATGCAGATTGTGGCCTACAGTTGCACCCAGAAAAATGTATGGTACTAAATCCAGATGAATGGTAAGAATTTGTAGGTAACCTCAATAAAATCCCATGGTGAACCCTGAGATTCAATGACCAGTTGTAAAAATATGCTTAATATACTCTCTATATGTATAATTTCTAACTAAAACTAAAAGCTGTGCTTGTCTTGGCCTTTTGAAGAGTTGATATTGGAAATAACACAAATGTTATATTGAGTTTAACCAGAATCACTCATTTCAATTGATGATAGCAAATATTTATTCTTTCAAATTGTACCTTTTCTTCATCTATTAGTGAGTTTTATTAATACAGCCTGCATACGTAGGAATGCTGTGACTTTGTTCAGCTATACAGTCAGGTGTCCAAATTGTTTTTCCTGATGTTCTTTCATCCTTAGCATGTTGGCTTTTGTCTTCATATAGATTATCTCGTGTTCCTAAGATGTTGCCCTCACATCTACCTTTAGAATATGAAGAGAGCAAAAAGAACAAAATAAGCAATAGGCTGTTTAAGCTTAATTTATCTGTTTTTCCAGCAATACCATACACATTTTTCAAAAACTCCACCAAGCAGAATTAGAATTATGTCTCATTAGATAGAATATGTCTCATGACCACCACTAAAATAAAGGTGTTATAGTTGGGAGTTGGGTCAGCTAAACAATGGAGTCTTCAACATACCATTAAAGTAATTACCTTTATCATTATAAAGGCTGTCTTAGTCTGCTAGGGCTGCCATAACAAAATGCCACAGACCAAGTGGCTTTAACAACACAAATGTGTTTTCTCACAGTTCTGGAGTCTGGAAGACCAAGATCAAAGTTTCAGCAGGTTTAGTTTTTCCCAAGGCCTCTCTCCTTGGCTTGTGGATGGCTACCTTCTTGCTGTGTCCTCACATGACCTTTTGTCTGTGCACACACATCTCCGGTATTTCTTTCTCGTCTTATGAAAATACAAGTCCTCTTGGATTAGGGCTCCATCCTAAGGACCTCTTGTAACCCTAATTACCTCTTTAAAGGCTACATCTCCTAATAGAATCACATGGGAGATTAGGACTTTAACATATGAATTTGTGAGGGTGTACACAATTTAGTCCATAACAGTGTACCTGTCATGAATCCTATGTATCTAAAAAGGCACATTATTGGCACTTTGGGTGACATAACAGTGGCCCATCCAGAACCACCCATTACAGTATGTTTAGCTTCTCCCACCGCCACTCACTCCATTGCAAATAGTGGTCCCAGTCATTGTTGAAATGGAAATGCTCACTGGAGTATCACTACATCTGTTTAGAGCCAATTAGATTCATGAAATGGAAATAGACATTCAAGGGGAAATATATGTATATTTGAAAACATAAATTGCTGTTTAAAATGCTGACCAAGTTTACTTTGGTTTCCTTAATGTGTATTAGAATTAGTCTTCTATGAGAAGTTATGTGTGAAACATACAAGGACACAGATAGTAAAGTGTTACAGATAAGTGTTAATTATAATAAGATTAGAAAATTTTGAGTGATTCAGATTTAGATAGGTCATCAATATATTTTACCTTTACATGTAGCTAATGTGGCTCTGCCTCAGATTAAAACTTGAAAACGAAAAAGTTTTGTTTTCAGTAAATCTCTAGCTTCCATTATTTTTCCTTTCTTCCCCCCACCCCGCCCCCAACCAGCCTAATGTTAGCAATGCCCTGCTTTTGCCCATTTACTCAATATCTGTGTTTACTCTACCAATAAAAGAAAGTTTTAGTTTCTCCCCAATTCCATCTTATTTCTGTCTTGCCAACCCTCTCCTCTTAATTTCCAAGAGCCAGCTTTATCTAACTACAAAAATTACTAGCGAATCTCATTTTAAATATCGTAATGAAAATGATGGGTTGCTTAATTCAAACATAGCTATAATTGATGGATAATCAATTACTGGGTTACTGCTCTAAAGCTTATTAGCATTTTAGCAGGGAACACTGTTTTATTAGTAGAACTTTGGGCTTCTACGGTAAGATTTGTAAAAGTAATTCCTCATATCCTTTGTATTTCAAGGAAGGTATTGCTAACTCTTGGAAGAAAAAAAAGAAAAAAATATATAATCATACATAAAGTGATTTTTTTTCACATTTTTTAATGGACAAACTGAACCTTACAGAATTGGGGTGACTTGGTCACCTGTGGGGATGGGGAACAAAACATGAGACTTTATAGCAGAAACGCTTTTGCAGTAGTAAGGGCTGAATTGAAATTTGCCTGTGGAGATTGTATTGACTCCTCATTCACTGTCCCATCTTAATCGTCTAGGACCTGTGCCTCCAAATACAACCATTCTGATCCAGTTTATCTTTACCATATCATTTAGTGGTATGCCTTGTACTCCAATACACTAAAATCATCTCCATATTCCTATGTTTTTCTTTCTCTCCCTTTATCACCTCCTCCATCCTGCAAATATCATGATCTGCAGGCCCAATTTGCAAATTCCAAGATTCAGTATAAAGTTATATTTATGTGGTCAAACAACAGCCCATCTTGGGGAGGAATAATTTTCTCCACATTTTCTTTCTAAACAGGTTACTTCTTCACATTAAAAACTTTCATGTTCAAGATTCAGTTGCTAAATGTTTATAGCTGCATTTACCTTGATATTTGCAATTGTAATTGAAAATAACTATTTCAAAAATAACTTATTACTGTTCTTTGTATGATTCCGAGCTACTTCATCTATTAGTTCCTCAAACTGCATGAATTCCACAGTGGAGTAAAGTGCAGCTGAGCAACTTAAAATTTTATTTAGCTATATGCAATGCATTTTTTAGTTGGATAACCTCTATAGAAATAAAATAGGTACATTTGGAAAGTAAGGAACACTCTTATGAGTTTTAGTTGATTGCTTCTTTGACCCTACCTTTCAACTCCCCTGTGCACAGGACTATATGTTTTATAAGCTAGGAAACAAAATTGAGATAATATATTCCTTATGTGAGTGTTGATTTATAGCAGACATTGAATCTGAATATTTAAACCTGCATTTCACTGGAAAAGGAAGACTAATCATATTGTAATATAGAGAATGTTTAACTTCCTATAGATTATGAATCAGGAAACACATTATTCTGTTATCTTGTAGTAGATAGAGCACACAACTTTGTTCAGTGGCCTATTAAGAAGACAGAATCTATTAGAACAGAACTAGAGTAATAAAAGCAGAATTAGATGCCTCCATGGACCCATTGTGAAAATTAACATCTCTAATAAGTCAAGATTAAACAATGTATTTGGAGAATAAAGATAAACATTAATCTCATAACGTGTATAGAAAAAATTAAAGCAGTTATTCTATGTACAGAATATTTTTACCTACTTCATATTGTAATGTCAAAAGAACTCTGTATAATTTAATAAATAGTTTTCTACATGCTTCCATTAGTTTTTCACTGTCTTCTCTCAAATTTGATGATAGGTATCGGATCATAACTATCACTTAGTGTTGGTACATTAAATAAATTTCCTCAGCTAAGAAGGGTTAAATAAAATTAGTGACCTAACATCAATTTTGAGGAATATACTATAGGGACTAGAAACACTGCTCTAGCATGTGTTTCTAGGTCATAATTGACCTTCTTAAGCCTGACTCAAAGTCTGGAAAGTTGTATCTCAATGGACATAGAAAAAGAAAAGTATATTTTGAAAAGGGTATTAAAATAATAAATAAGTAGAATTGAGGTTTTGTTGTTGAGGGAACTTATTTTCTAATAAATTATTAATAGTTTATTAATAACTTTTTTCTCATTTAATTATGTCTAGGTGTGTATATTGACATTTCTTTAAAGCCATCAGTTTAAGTTTTGAAATATTTTCCAACATTGAATAGCTATGGACATTAAAGGGTACTAAACATTTTTGTATTTTTTTCTTTGCTGTTAGTGAAAATGATGATTTTTATTCATCCTTGTATTGTTAGCATCAAATAGACTAATTGTTGTCTGAATGAATAAATGCATCGATGACAATAAATGAGTTAGTCTACGTTGTGCAATTATAAATGATCCTGTATCTAGATTAATAAATACAAGAATTAATAAATGCAAGGGAAAACACTTGCACTGTGTGAATTTTCATGGGATGTGAGAACACAGAAGGTGATGAATAGGAAAAATTAGATCTTATTTTTCCCTAAAGAAGTACCTCGGTGATGGAGAGTAGGAATCGATAAAGTAGGGTCCAGTTTACAAAATTTTGCCAAGCTTCAGGACCTGGAACAAAGGCAGTTTGAATCAACTATAATAACATTAAAAAAGAGATTAGAATTTGAAACTCTCCTAAAAACTCCAAACCTTGCATTTTCCCAATCACAGCAGAGTGCGTGTGTGTGTGTGTGTGTGTGTGTGTGTGTGTGTGTAAATTATCCAGATTGCTAAATCACCTCTCATATTCAGAGTAGCAAACAGAGCTTTAGAGAATTCTGGGGCCTTCTGTAAGGTCATACAAGTAGTGAATAGCTGAACCAGGCTACTGGAAGTCCAGGCAGCTTGCATGGGAACACACAATCTTAAATCATAACACAGTGCAATCACAGCAACTTTAAAATTAATCAGGTTAATACAAGCTCACCTCCTCTATTGTCCTCTTTTTTTATAATTATTCAGTTTTTACTTAAGATGATGTTGACCATATATATCCTGAGACTTTGAAAAGAAAGTTAGTAGATATTTTCTTATTATGAATAAAAGCAGTCAAGGAGTCATCTACAGATAAGCAAACCGAAACCCTCTCCATCTCTCCTCCACTCTTCTCTCTATACAGCTGATAGCAAATATTTTCCTATATGCTGATATTATGATTTTAGAATAACTTTTAAGGATCCCCTTAATGGTCATATGGCCCTGCCATCTATGTTTTGACAAAAAGGATTGCTTAGAAGAAACTATATCAAAGCAAAATGACCATATTTTTTTGCAGTAGCTGCCCTTCAACATTTAACTGGCTTATTAATAATAGCCGTATTCAGCAAATCATCTCATTAAATTACCTAGGGGAACTTTTTGCAACTTGATTATCTTAAATTGTTCCCTCAGCACTTAAGTTCTGTAAATTAGGCACTCTACAAATGCATAAATGAGATTTTAATGCCTAGGAAAGTATTTGGTAACACCCACTTTATTTTTTTCCCCTATTCCCTAGGAATAGCAATTAAGGGATTAAAAAGCCTCCTTGTCTAATGGTGAATGGAAAATGAAATTGATTCAAATTGGGGAAATTATTAGAACTCCTTTTGGTTCCTTATGCCATCAGTCCAACTATCTAAAATGATGGAGGGGCTTTTAATTTATCAGGCTAAGAGCTTCAACAATTGAAAGTTAAGTGACTGGACATTCACAAGAGACTATCTGCATGCCTTGGGCTTGTCAGGAAGTTTCACTTCAAATGCTCAATTCTCAGAAATAGTATTTTTGGAGAATAACCTAAAGGACGTGAAGTCTCTTTGTCCCTCTGAATAATAAATTGTATCCTAGGGTAACCCAGATATCAGCTGTTGGCTTATTTCTGACTCTTTCATCCACATCTCCACTCAGATCCAAAGCAAAACTCAATTCTGGATTTCCACACAAATATTCACTTTCACCAAGCATTTGATAATAAATTAGAACTTATACTTAATTATTGAGGTAAGGGGACATCCACAGGGGCAACTCTCTACTTCTTTGTGTAACTTTGTCCTTATCTGATCATTCAGTCTTCCTACTCCTTATCTCCTCCTTTCTGCATATGTGTCTATATACAATTTACAATACATCAACGATTTATATATGTATTTTACTGTTTATATGTATGTTTGTGTATATATGTCATATATCATATATGATCTAAAATTACTTTTCAGTGGAGATTTTTTTTTTTTTTTTTTGCGGTACGCGAGCCTCTTACTGTTGTGGCCTCTCCTGTTGCGGAGCACAGGCTCCGGACGCACAGGCTCAGCGGCCATGGCTCACGGGCCCAGCCACTCCGCGGCATATGGGATCTTCCCGGACCGGGGTACGAACCCGTGTCCCCTGCATCGGTAGGCAGACTCTCAACCACTGCGCCACCAGGGAAGCCCTTCAGTGGAGATTTTTGTAAGCTTTTTATTTCTTTTGGTCAATGCCTATGAAGTGCTTTTATATGTACTTAAAACAATACACATACAGTGTCTGTTTTTACATCTCCCAGTGATTGTGCATCTTTCTGAGGTTTTCAGTCATTTTGCCTATTTTTTTGGATCAAAACTTCTGTGAAGGAATCACATCTTCATTCACTAGGTGAGGATGAATGAAAAGAAAAATGGTACTGGAGTTTCTTATTTCCAGCAAAGTTGACATTACTTCCCCAGAGAAAACCTTCCTGATTCCTGGACTCTATTAGTTCTCCCTATTATATGCTCCCAAAACACCCTCTTGTTTTTCAAAGAACTCATGTCTTCCTTCTGTGTTGGTTTGTAAACTCCAAAATAAGGATTTGTACATGTTTTATTCACTTTTGTGTTCATAGTTCTAGAACAGTCTCACTATCCACTAAAGACTGAATAATTGATGAATGAACTGATGAAGAAAGTGGATGTTGGGACAATCCTGGCTAATGACACAGCTATTCTAAGCAATTCAAAAACACACCTAGATTCCTTTCTTAACTTTACTAGTCATTTAATGACTTAGACAAGTTACAAGGTTTCTGGTCCAAACTGTTGTTTTCCAATGGCTTTTCAGTACACTTCATAACACTGGACACCAGCCCAGTCTAATAAATTAGTCAGTTTATAAGTTTCAGAAAGCAAGGGAATTTACCTCTTGTTTATATGATAATTTTAAGTGCTTGTCTGAAACACTTGGAGGGGGGTAGTATCTCCAGTTTTAGATGAAGCAACAAAAGAGGCCAGCCGACTTCCTCTGTAATAAAAGTTCTATGGAACCAATTAAGTCAGAAAAAAGAATCACAGTATGGTACCAGAACTGTAATGTGGTCTTATATCCTTTTGAAAGATACTTAATATTTGTAGTACCATCAATTTAATGCAACCATGAATTTAACTTCCACAATTTGATTTTAGATAACAAATCCTCATTTTTCACTATAAATGTGGAAAACATTATTATTCTTTCTAGTCAAATAAACATTGTAAAATATTGGCTCAACATAACGTAATACTGGGCTGAGCTCTGAGGTTAAAAAAAGATTGACTAATCGATCTGTTGATCTGTCTATATATCTATATGTCTATCACTATTTCCAGGTTACAATTTATTTATAATTACACCTCTGGGAAATTGAGATTTTCAATGGCAGTGATGGATTATTAGATATGTGATTTCAGAGAAAATATCATTTCATTTCTGTATAGTTATTATGGAAATAGTTTCTTTTTAATAATAGCTGTCATTTTTAAGTGGTTATGATTCTTAATGCCTTGGAATATACAATTTACTCAGTTTTCCTCTTTGTTTCCTGATGAAAGCTAACAGAGGCAGCTGCTACCCTCATTTCTGTAACAGAGATGAGGGACACAGGCAGAGGTTACCATTTAAACTTTAAATGGTTAAAATATGGCTCAGCTGAATGTTCACATTGCTTAGGATAGTTTAATCCATAAAATTATTTCAATTATTTGTAACTGTAGTCATAGTATGTTTTTTAAAGGGGTTATTCAAATAGCATGTTGTCCAAAACATTTATTTTAGAAAAAGACACTGGATTTAAGCATAGAATGTTCAGGATAAGGTAACATATTTTATTTTCTTATGTTAATAACTTGTTTAACAGGTAATAATTTTTCTTGTATGTTGCTTCATTATAAGTCCAAAACATCATAGTAATAATAAATGATAATGGAAATTTAAATCTATTTTAAAAATCCAGACTTTATTTGTAAGACACTTTACTACCCACTGCCTGCCCTGCCCCAAACATTAAACAATAGTCTCTGGAAATTATTTTAATGGGTATGTTAAGCTTTTTTTATATATAATATTTTGTTTTCCCTGTTCACATGATTATTAATAATCAACAAAGTGGCTAAACAGCAAACTGATATATGTGAAATTTTAAAAAATCTTTATGGAGGTGAATTATCATTTGAATCATCAAGGATTCATTATGAATTATCACTCCAGCTAATTTAAAAACAATTACATTTTTTGTGGAAAAATCTTAGAAATAACTTCATCTATATAAAACTTCATTTATCCCAGTGGATGAGATAATAGCCTTTTTTCGATTTAATAAACCCACTTGCTCCATTTCAAGATAAACTATTTTTTTTAAAGATCACAACTTTAGTGTATGGGTATTTACAAAATATATTTGTATTGTCTTTACAGAAAGATAAAGAAGACCAGTGGCTAGAGAAAAAAGTGCAGGGAAATAAAGACCACATTATTTTAGAGCATCTACAGTGGACAATGGGGTATGAAGTTCAAATTACAGCTGCCAATAGATTGGGATATTCAGAACCAACAGTCTATGAGTTCAGCATGCCACCAAAACCCAACATTATTAAAGGTAAGCAAACTATATGCTTTCTTAGGCTGAAAATAATTATGACAGTATCTTTTATAACCCCTCTGGATTTTTTCTTAATATTGAAAACATAATTTTATAAAGGAAGTATAAATTCTAGGTTCTAATCATGATTATTTACATGTCTTAATAAAGATTTCTCAGTTGCTCTTGCCATAAAAGATTAGTTCATTTGTAAATGCACTTTGACAACTTTAGTGGTTGAGGTGGTAGAGAGAGAATGAGCAGAGGGGGAGGATGGAGGATAAGAGAAACTGTTGAAAATCAACATGAAAAATATTCGTTGAGCACAGAAAAAACTTTTGCAAAAGGAGAAAACTTCTCTGCCAAACACATGGGGCCTGGTCCTCCACTTCTGGGAAAATGAGCCCCTTCATGCCTGACTAAGCAAGTTGAGTTTGGAAAGATAAAATCTCTCACACAATGAGGCAGTAACAACCACAGATACACCTGCAGAAAGAACTATGAATAGAGTTTCAAAGAAGCTCAAAAAGTTGTAGGACACTCATTATTGGTGGTCACAGCACACTGGTGGCTACCTTTATTAGGGATAGTGCTTACATTATATTATGCTACTGATATTGTCAAAGTCTACAGGAGGGATATTAAAATTTTTTCAGATACAGGCTATAGAGGTGAAGATGCAAGAATTTGTCCTGATTCATAGTCAATTAACTCTGTTAATGAGTTGTCATATTGGTCATATTTTAACATTCATCATTCCTTTACATATTTAAAAATTTTAAATTTAAAATTTATACATACATGTATATATACACATATACTCTTTATATATAGAGACATCAGAGCTGCATATTCATAAACATGATTTATTTAAGTCATATTATAATAGAGTATCAGTATTACATAATATTTTTGAGATGAAAAAATTTTGTCAGTTCAGTCATGCTATTTAATCCGCTTGTAATTTCAAATTAATATTAATTTCATTAGTATGACTTTGTTATACATCATCTTTTAATTGAAAGCAACTTTATACAATTAATCTTTCTATAAAAAAGTAATTACTATCGGTTTTATGGTTTAAAAGTAATTTATATCATGGCTTTGTATTGCTAGTATTAATTAATAATTGCTTCCAATTATAATTTGAAATTAGGAAGTTGGAAGTATCTAGAAATAATATGGATAGCTGGGTATCATATTGTACTGGCACTTTTTATAATTTACAGAGTACTTCTGCACTTATTGTCTCATTTTATTCTTGAATCTGAGTTGAGCAACAAAGAGTTATCCTCATTTTACAGATACAGTTTTGAGAGGCTAAAGTATTTGTTCAAGGTCAGAGCTACTTTAAATCGTATGACAAATCCCATGTCCTTACAAGATGATACACCTAATAAAAAGAACGGTTGAATGAACTATTAAGTTCATTGTTTCTGTGAGTTTTAAACATCAATAAATGCTTCTACAATTATAACGCATTAAGTTTGTAGTAATTATCCTCTCTGCAGATATCAGGAACATGATATAAATATGATTTTTAATCTGAGTCAGAATCTTCAAAGGAGGATTGCAAGAGCAAACTTCATCCTCCTACATCTTTTTTTTTAAAATAGATCTTTATTGGAGTATAATTGCTTCACAATGTTGTGTTAGTTTCTGTACACCAGAGTGAATCAACCATATGCATACATATATCCCCATATCCCCTCTCTCTTGAGCCTCCCTCCCACCCTCCCTATCCCACCCCTCTAGGTCGTCACAGAGCACCGCGCTGATCTCCCTGTGCTATGTTGCTGAAGAGACATGTACCACAATGTTCATTGCAGCACTATTTACAACATTCTCCTACATCTTTAATTTAGTTCATACACTTGGAGGGAATAATTATTTTTATCAAGATAAAAATGAATATTTTTTGAAATGGAAAGCAATATTTTAGTTATATTTTACAGATAAAATGCAAACTGTAAAAAAAATAGATTTCAGGCATGTTACTTTACATTATACTCCCAGAGTCCCTGTTATGCTGTTTTTATAAGAAACTGTTGTTAATAAAACCAATAGTAAGTATAAACCGAAAGATAAATAAAGATAGAATATATATGAAGAACATATATATGAAGAATATATATATATATATATATATATATAGGCACAAAAATAACTAAAGTATGCTATGATGCATTTACTATAAAAATATTTTGTTTCAGTTTTGGAAAGTTAGTTTGTGGACAGTGCTTAGAAGGAAAATGGTTTATAGTTTCAACTTTGCTCTTGTCATTTAACTTCTCTTGCATTTCCTAATCCCTAAGCTATTTTCTTCTGGTTCTGCAATATTAAGATTTATTCATTCATTCATTTCAGTTATTCACTGGGGTCTTGCTTTGTGGAAAGTACTGTGATGAGTGCAGAGAAATTATCTGTGAAAAGTACAGAACTGGTTCTTGCACTGAAAGACTATACAATCTAGTAGGGAAGATAGACATTAATCAAGAGTTAGAATATCCACAAAGTAATTACAACTAAGAGATATGCTGGTGCAGTGTGCTGCCATGAGAGCCTTTGGCAAGTATACCTAACTTTTAGGGGTAGGTGAGGCTTGAGAAAGGATTCCCTTGGAAAGTGACTTTCTGAAAGAAACTTGTAAGGAAGAAGACTTCCAGGGAAAGTGTCTTATATGGAAGAAGTCTCTGAAAGAAGAAGGAATTTGATTTGCTTTAAGAACCAGGAGAAAGATGGCTGGGAGAGAACCTGGAGGTGTGTGAACAAAAGTAAGGATACCGAGAGATCTGTGACCCAACCAATCCAAGGTCTTCTAAAAACCATGTAAATAATTTTAAAACAGATCCTGAAAGTCATAAGAAATCATTTGAAGCAGGGAAATTATATGAATCGATAGACATTACAGACAGATTAATCTTGCTCATCGGGATAGAAGCAAGAGATGGATGAGCATGAATGCTTGAAAAAATGTGATAACAGTAGAAAAAGAAAGCAATGCATAAATTCCAGACACATTGTAGATGTAGATTAACCTGCCTGTGTAACAGAATTGATTCAGTAGATATTGATGACTTTCTCACGATGAAGAATCTTATAAACAGAGCAGGATTTGGAGAGTAAGGGTCAAACATAAATTGGTTTGGTATTTGTTAGGTTTGAAATGTCAAATAGATGTTAGATATGTGTGTATGGAGATCAGAAGACAGCCATGGCTTGGAACTATACATTATGATATTTTCAGCCTTAACAGATAATTGATATTTAAAGCCTGGGTGGGGATAAAACCACACAGTGAGTAATGTCTAAGCTCTATGAGAAATAGTTGATGTCTGTGATACTCATAGATGTTTCCCAGTACCCAATACCAGTACTTAGAAGGGTGACTGGCACAGCATTAATGTTCAAGGGGTGCTTCTTGAGTTACTGAAGAATAGAGTGTTAAGAACCATGTCCTGTATAACCATGTTATACAGGATGAGGAAACCCCTCCCTCCCCCAATGAGACTAGAGTTCCTGGAAAAACACAAGACTGTAGTATCTTGTAAGTTAAAAGACAGTCATATTTCCAGAAGAAATTTATCAATCACATTTGCCCCTTCAGACGCTGCTGAGTGGTCAACAACTCAACTGAAAGAGATGTGAAATGTGTTTATTACATACAGCTCTGCTGAAGTGCTTGGGAGAGAAATTAGGTAGGAATGAGCTGAGGATTGTATGGGAGGTTAGCAGGTTTAGAGTCCATGTTAATTTATGCTTTCAAGAAGCTCTGTATGAAAGTGAGCAGAGGGGGAAAAATAGTCAGTGTTAGAAGGACTTTTATGATGAAAAAAGGCTAGCACGTGTTTCACAGCTGATGAAACAGATCAAGCAGTCAAGGAAAAGTCAGACATACAGATGTACAGACAAAGCTATCTGAAAAGGTAGGAGATAGAATTCATCCCCTCTAAACTGTACAGATGACACAAAACCAGAGCATCTTACTGGAAAAAGGAAAGATAAAATATTTATTTTATCTATAAAAATGTCACAGAATAATGTCTAATTTACTGTTACTGAATCCAGAGACTGCTAAGGTCTCATGGAACGCCAGATCAAAGACGTGCCCTTATAGTTCAAGAATTGTTTGATTTAGCTCTGGGAAGATTCTTGGGACAATTTTAGAAGCTGCGATAGTTGACAGTGAATTTGGGAGCCTTTAAACCCACAAAATACTATAGAGTTAAAATTATGTATCAGCAAAATAATCTTCATATGCCTTCATCATAATTACTCTTATAGTTATATAATTTCTTATTCCATTTTAAAATACACATTATAAATTCAAACATATTTTAAATTAGTTATGTATAATAAACTAGCAACTCTTAAGCCTTATTTAATTTGGAGAATATATGGAGTTTACAAGTTAATTTCATTTTAATTTATGTTTTAAATAGCATGCATTGTAAACTGTCCAAATAAAGTTTACAGACTTTGAATTTAAAAACCCATTACTTATGTGCATTCAGATGTATTTAACTCTTTGAGTAAAGCAGCAAGCTAAATATAGAGTACATTTATTTGTTGGACTGAGGGACTATTTTTTAACAATAGGCTTACCTTACATTCATATGTCATATATTCTATTGATAATAATGGCTTTTCTATGTGCGTATCTTAGTGGATACCGCATTTCTCCATAGTTCATGATTCTGATGTGAAAACTATTTTATGATTAATAATATTTTCCTTTCTTCACTTATTAAATGTGTTTATTTTGAAAGTGGTGTTCCTTGATTCACATAGAAACAGAGTGTGCAAAATCACAGTTATGTTCTCATTTGGAATATTCATACAGCATAATTCCATCTCATTTTATTTTATAAACAATGAAAATATTGGGTAGTGATGACAAATTAATTCTTGTAAAACTGATTACAAAACCATCTATGGAACTAGAGGCTGTTAAAATGATATTTATTGATTTGTTCTGTAATTTTAATGACTAAAAATATTCCTAACTTGGTAGAATGAGTATAATCTAATGCTTTAAAAAATTCTTGGAGATAAAATGACTCTGAAAAATAGTTTCACCATTTCTTTTGGCTTTAGGACATGTTTAATATTGTTTGTTTTAACCAAAAACAAAACAAAACAAAACAAAACCCTTCATAAATTGCTTCCTTTGTCTTCCCTTGTTACTATGAATTGAAAACATGCCTAATTTTAACATAGATTCTCAATATAATTTGATGGAAAATAATTGCCTCCATACCAAGAAGTGACATAGATCACCACCAATAAATATATTGCTAAATTTTTTCAGTTAATTTTTATTTTAATGGACTTTTTTGATTATACTTATAATGAACAGTAGAGTAAAATTATTTTGATAACATTCAAGTCTAGTTCCAGCAAGACTAGTATACCCTTTCATCTCCAAATAACTCAACATGAATGGAAAACAAAACATTCAAGTGCATGGCAAATACTAAAATGCTTTCTTAAGGTTATGATTGTTTTAGAATTTAAATTAAAGAAATTCTAAAACAATGGTGAAATTGAAGTTCAGTTAATTGGGAAAAACTTCATTTTAACTATCTGAAAATCTCAGTCAAATCTAAATACTAATGATACATGCAAAACAATATTTATTTGGTTTAGTACATAATGCGAAAGTAAATTTCTGTAAATTATTTTCATGATTGTTGTTTCTCAAAATTATTTTAAATGAGCAACGATAACGTATGTCTAGAGTATACCTATGGCCAGTTGAGTTAATGTTCCTTGCTTTTATTCTTTTGAAAATTTTCACTGTGTGAACTTATCATTTTCAATTATATTTCTTGGTACTTCATTCATTATTAAAAATATAACTACTTTTATTAAATATGTTTTATAGGAAAATATGATAGCAGAAAAAATCTAGCAGCAAACATTGCAGAATATGATGAGCTCATATTTAAGTAACAGTGTGAATTTATCAGTAGCACAGTGGAATGACTGGTGACCTTTCTCTAATAAGTTGTATCTTCATTAAAAAATATTTAAGATGTTCACATTTAAGTAATCAATGATAGAACTGAGTTATGTTTTTAATATGTGACAACTATTTAGAAGTGTCTTATACTAGATTTTTAAAATTCTTTGTCTTGTATCAAAATAATTTTTTGTAAGTAATTAGTAATGGCTTTGTGTACATCTTGTATTAATTATTTTCTCTTTTTTTCTTTCCTACTGTCACTTTTTTCTTTTCCTTTATTTTCATGTTTGTAACTCTATTCTTTATTCCTTAATTATTTTATTCTTGTTCTACTTTCAAAAATAATTTTCATCATGCAGATAAATGCTGTGAAGCGAATAAAGGTGAAAATGGAAGCCAGTCATGGCAGCGGAATGCTGCTGGGTTATCTTTCATTATAGCCATAAGTTTGTCTTGCGTGTTTTAATGTTGCTAAATCATCTATTTCCTTTTATTCCCTGCAAATTTACAAGGCTAATCTAAAATTATAATAAAATATTTTCTAAGGTCCAACTAATTATGCACCTATCCTTACCCATGAATAGTTAGCCTTTTTTCCCTTCCCCAAATTGTTGACCTTTAAAGTATTTGTCAGAAAATCACAGAAGGAAACTGAACCAGGATTGTTTCTTCCAAATACTAGCTCACAGCGTAACTTGTTTCATTCTAAATTTTTCTTTAATTTCTAAAGTTGAGCTTATTAAATATCATGTCACTTTTATTTGGAACTCAAGCGTTTGCTATATATAATCTTTCATTTGATTATTTTACAAATATAACTCAATATCCATGGCCATACACTGTATAAGTAGAAATTTTGTTACATAGAATTATGGATCTTTTATATTGTTTTGGATTGTTATTCTTTTAAATGTAAGTTTCCAACTTTATAAACATTTATAATATTTCATTGTGTTTACCATTTATATAAAATATAAACCTGATAACTTTTATTATATTAGATGTGTATCCTATTGTGCTGCCTTATTTTCTTGACTTAAAATGTCATAAGGAATAAAAGTGAAACGGAGCTCTTTTTCTTCAATTTGAAAACCAATTTTTAAAAATCCAAACTCTTTTTCATTAAGTGAAAATATCTTCTGAAGTTGCCCCAAAATAAATAAAAATTAAGTTTGAATATGTTTAAAAAGTTGCACCCTGTGCACTAGATTGGAATTGTGTTTTGAGGTGGCATCAAGTATTCATGTTCTAACAATATGTATACTTATTTATTACCTTGTCCTGGACACCTGAGTCAATTTCTTTGCAAGGATCAGAGAGAGAAGTAAATATTTTAGCTACTACTTTCAAGAAGAGGAAATTGAGATGAGAAGGAGGTGTTACTAGATTCCAGCTCTCAGAGGAGATTCCTCTGGATTTGAGGGAGTAACATAAATAATGATTTTTGTTTTCACATTTTCATTCATCGCAAAATGAGAAAAGAGTGTTTTGTGCTTTTTACTCCCAGCCACATGCTAGCAAGTGATTCTTACTACTCACTCAGGACAATTAGCAGGCAATCAGATTTATATATATATTAACAAGAGTGACTGTAGCTTACATGGTAAATCAAATTATTGGTTTCTGGGCTTTGAGATTCATTCACCAAAATCAATTTGTTTTGTTGCATGAAAGTATTTTCTGTCTTTAAAAAATACCTACAGGATCCTATCACGTAACGTCTAAAGATAGACCTGCCTTCAGTAGTCTGTTTTCTGTAATTTATCTTTTCCATACTCTTTGCTGTCTACTGCTGTACTTTTTTCTTCTGAGCTAGTAACAGACCTGTAGAATGCAGAAGTGACCCCATCCACAGATTAAACACACTTCTTTCTCCCCTGCTGAGACAAAGGGATTTCCCAATTCCAATTTTGCAGTGTGGGGATTTAACCTATTTATTGGGAATGTTTGATTTTTAAAATTAAAAGAGCCAATGTTCTGTTTATTGAAGAACTAATTATAATTGCATACTACATCCATGATTGCATATCATATTCCATGAGTTTGGATAAGACTTGTAGATATGTTGATTAGTAACATGTAACAAGTGCTGGGAAAGAAAGGAGTTCCAATAACACTTCCATGAACAATTTTTCCCATTCATTATAACCTGACTGGATCTCTCCAATAAATTGTAAATATTTCCGTGAGAAAGTCATAGAAATTATCTTGATTTAGTTCATGATTACAAAATGCTTTTTTGAAGAACATGTAATATGTCTTTAGTAAGATAACAAAGTTGATTTTTATTTGAAATTTTATATTCTGTAACTCAAAGTCACCAGTGATAAGAAGAACACTCAGTCTGGTTTGCATGATACCTAGACTGACATTTGGACAGTTCAGAAAAGAACCTAAAATTGAAATTCTCATATCTTAGCAGAATGATTTACACTTAATGAGTGGTTCATTTAGATTTTTTAAACATCTAAGTACAGATCAAGATATTAATCCTAAAATTAATGAACTATTTATCCTTTGGCTAAATGTTTATTCTTAGATTAACAGTTATTTTACAGTTCTAAGATATGCATAAAGTTTAAAAAATTCTCAGACATAAAATAATCGACTCTGTGCTTTGTCTTACGTCTATAAGAAATAGGAAAGCACAAAACTATAAACAATTCAGCTATTGCATTTCATAAAATGAAACCTTAGAGATTGTAAATTACCTTCTTGGATTTTTTTTATATCTTGATAATATGTAAGTGTTGCTGAATTATCTTTTTTATTACTTGAGCTTTACTCTTGTTATATGCAACCATAAAGTCTAACTGACAGCACGTTTTTGTCTAATTAATGTCTGCTGTAGGTTTAAGTAAATGTGACTGATAAGCAAGACATAAAACTTCTCCCTAGTATCACCCCAAAATTCTTTTTCATCCAGTGGATTTTTAAATAAAATTCTGTGTCTGAAATGTATAAATATGAATTTGTGTGTAAGGTGAGTTTTGTTATTCATTGTGTATAATCATAAATATGTACCTATGTTTATTGATGTGTATATCTTATCAGCCAATGTTAAAATCATTTTAAAAGTTTGTTTTGACCATATTATACCAGTTGTAAAGTTAGGTTGATTTGCTTATGCATAATCGCCATTATCTGCATGTGAAGTATCATGATTAATTTTTTTATGTAAACCTGAAATCTCCTTTTTTCTTCTCCCAATTTTTTGAAGTCTATCTTCTTTTCTCCATTTATCCTTCAGCCTTACATGTCTCTCTACCCCAATTCAAGCTCTGATTATTTATCATATAGCTATAAGGCCCATCAAACCACATTTTAGATATCCTAACAGATTAAGACTAGGAGGTAGTAGTAAAATCTTTTTCCTATGAAATTTTTTCTTCCATGGAAGAACTTTAAGTAAATTGTCATTTTTATTTTTCTGTCCTAATACTATTATTCATTGGGAATAAGTAGATTTTATAAACTCTATACCCATACTCTTTCCCAAACCATTATGCAAGTGTACATATGTGCATCAATTACTGGTAGACAAGAACAAGGTTGAAACACTTAAAAACTTGCTTCATTTTTCTTAAAAAAATTTTTTCTTTTTTTTCTTAACCTAAAATATCTCAAGTGTTTAACAATTTTAAATAAATAAATAAATCTTAGACATTTGATTAACATTATATATGTCAATTACATAAAACATAATTGCACAAATAATTTTATTGCAGATAATTTTGACTTTTTAAGTATTCAGCATTTCTTTTAAAATTAATAATTAAAATTACAACTATGCATAGTAGTTCATAGGTTATACAATTTGGGTTAATTTGGAAATCATTATACAACTCAAACATTTTCTATTTAAGAATTCCCATTAATTATATTTAACTTAAATTAAAACTTAAATAAGGAAAATTCCACAATGTTTTCAAGTCTGGACAGTTGGATTTATGGTTATTCATTTATATTGAACAAAATAGAATATGCAAGGGAGAATTAGGCAAGGTACTTTTGGATCTGGATGAGTACTTTCAGATACATGAAAAGTATTTTATTTATTCATATGGTACACCTACACTACACCTACAATGAAGGAATAAAATTTTTAGATTACAAATCATTTTAGATTACAAATCATTTTAGTAATTCAAGATGGATATTTACATCACCAATACAATAGGTAAGTGTGTTTGGACCTAGCTTTCAAAAATAGCTAATATTATATATAATATTTTCAGTTTATAGTAGTAGTAGTTAACTAAGAAATATTTCTAGTCATGTAAAATTATCTGAAAATCTCCACCCATTTGTTTTTGCTTATGATATTAGCAGCATTAAGAGCTTTAAATAAATAAGCTGTTATGACACTACCTAAATTAAATATTGTCATTTATATATTTTTTAGCCCTTATGCATTAGGATTTCACTCAATGAATAAAGATACAGGATCACGAAGTTCATACTTAAATGTGTCATTTTATGTATTTTATTATGGTTCAAATCTGTGGGGCACAATGTAATATCTTTTAAACCGCTTTTGAATAAGTACAAATTAAGTAGGCTTTCTCTTACTTGGTTTTATACCCTTTCATTCTTCCTTCCAATTGTTTCTTCCTAATATCTCTCCCTCCCACTCTCATTCCCCCTATCCTCCCTCTCTCTCTTCCTCCCTCTCAATTTCTGGTCATGAATAAATACAATGCATTTCTTCTTTTTCTGTTAATCTCTGTTAAATTGTTAAATTTCAGAATTTGTGATATGTATATATGTCACAAATCCTTCCACAAGGCTAATGTGTTGAATGGGTAGCTTAAATTTATATATTTCAAATGATTAGTGATATGAATATCCTACAAATAGCACTGAAATAATTTCAATATAAATTGAAATTGGTAAAAACTATATCTAAATTGGCTGATTATGTCATTTTTAAAAAGGAGTATTATTTAATCACTATCAACACTCGATAGATAATCTTAGAATTCAGAAAATATTAACAGAGTAAATTTTAGGTCTTAACTAAAGAAAAAAAATCTAATATCTAATTAACATATTATTTTCCAAATCACCATCTAAACTAGAGTATTTTTCTAGAGTTAACATTTTTAATGTTTAAAAGTGGTAGTATCTCTCTTTACTACATGGTGCTTAAAAACTTGTTATAATACATAAAGATTATAAAAGTAAGCAGCATCTCAATATTTATGTAAGGGAATGGATTCAGTAAGTATAAATCTAATTTAATTGTTCTGAAATAAAGCAGAGATGGGAGCATAATATCAATTCTTTGTTTTCCAAATACCTTTAGTTTCTTTATCTTACCTAAGATTATGAACCAGATAAACATCTCTTATAGTCATCCTCCCTTCCTTCATAGCTATTAACTAATTGGAAGCCTGAAATACTTGTCCCTAAATATTACAGAAAGAGTGTATTTTTCTATAACATCAATTTTTAGCTACTATTCAGCAAAATTGAAAAACAAAATATCCAAGGAAAGCACATATGTTCAAAAGTTCTTTTAGTATATCTGAGGTGATTTGAACTGCAAAAGATGTCCTCATGTCTTTGTTAGTAGACTATTATTTGACCTACTTTTTAAAGATATGCTCATTCAAGTGTAATTAAATTTTGTGTGAACGAATCTAATGTTGGTTGTATTAAACCTAGATATATTGCAAAGTTTCTTAATTTGTGTATGTTCAAATTAAATTCATTTATCACTCCATTTTAAGTAATAGAAATATAGTTACATTGCAAATATTGCATAATATTCAGAGGTAGCATAATTTTAAATTATACCATATTTATTTTATCTATGTACTAAATGGGACTACAAAATAAATCTCCAGCAAATCCTTTTTTTTCCCTAAAAGCAAGCAATTAAAAATTACTGTTTTAAAGAACATCCATAATTCATGAATTTCTTTCAAGAATATTTTTATCTCACATCTTACATTGATTTTATGTGTAACACTTCTGTTTTAAAGTGACTATTGCTGATCATTTTAATTGCATTTGTTTTCATCATAGCTTATTTTCTTGAAATAAAATGTATGTTATATATGTATTGTCCTCAGTATCATCTCTTATTTAAAATCCCTGACATAATATCCAGCACTATGTGTAATCCTATGCATGCGTTTCATAGTATATTAAATGTCATTTTATTTTCTGTATTTCTGTGTCTTCATTGTTGTAATAAAGAAAACTGAGGAAAACCTTTGTTATATGTGTTTTCTTTATTACTGGTATAAACGTTTTCTGTCTTGTGTGTTTTCATTTCTAACTTGATCAGATTCAATATCTCGATGTAATAAACATATGATCATTGAGTGATTTCTCTTTTGGTTTAAATAATAAATCATCAGCCGGCTCATACTGGAAAAATAATTTAGGAAAAATACCAAATACTGTTACTTTTGTAGTAAACTAGTTCTAAGGTATTCTTAGAAACTTTTATTACTAGTGGAGACCATAATAATCAGATGATATCTTAATAAAACACATTAGTGTAATCATTTAAATAATGTAATAATTGGAGAGTAGTCTCATTTGCCAGCAAAAATTTATGAAAGCAGACATAAATCCTTAGTGATTTTCTCCAATTCCTTTGGTTAACATATTGCTATAATTCAGTTTGAGCACCATGAGAATAAAGTTGTAGAAGATCATTAAAGTTCTCAGTTCATCCACAGCCAAAGTATGAAACAAAAATGGCTTTGGAAGTTTACAAATAATAACAATAATATGAAAACAGAGCAGCTTCTATTTCTTAACATGTACTGTGATATACACTGTATGGGATGCTTTAAGTGCAATATTTCATTTACTATGAAGTAGCATTTCTCTCATATTTTAGATGAGAAAAGTGAGGCCTAAAGAGGTTGAGGGATTTACATAGTGAAGTCACAGAACGGAGTTCCAGTGCCCTCTATAAAACATCATATTACTTTGTGTTTGTGTGTTTTAGCGCTGAACCTGTGTTCAAATGATAATTCTTTTTTATCTTAAGATTTTTTTGATGTGGACCATTTTTAAAGTCTTTATTTAATTTGTTACAATATTACTTCTGTTTTATGTTTTGTTTTTTTTTCGCCCTGAGGCATGTGGGATCTTAGCTCCCTGACCAGGGATCGAACCCGGACCCCCTGCAGTGGAAGGTAAAGTCTTAACCACTGGACTGCCAGGGATGTCCCTTCAATGATAATTCTTTAATAAGTAAATTATTCAGTTATTTTTTATAAAGTGAAATAAAACTGGTGGTTTAGACATGAATATATATTTCTTTTTTACAAACACAGTCAAGTGTTGCATTGCCAGTTAAAAATTAAATAGTGTAGAAATTACAAAAGGGAATATATTCGTTTTCAAGATTTGCATTATTTTAAGGCACACTTAATCTTCCTTACTCCAGAACAGCCTTCTCCCAAATGCATGTCTTAATATATATAGCACTCATTAAAAATGTTTGCATACATTTCAAAGTGAAAATTTTCATATAATATCTATATGTTGTTATAATATTGAACTTCTTTCAATTAATACATTAGTTACAGAAGTTTTATATATTGGGGGAGAGAGAAAGGTAAGCTGATTTTTTCTGTTGTTCTTGTATTTATTTTTTCTGAAGCTCCTTAACAATGATATGGTATCAAATGGGAACTATCTGGGGATTGTTGGAAATTTTCATGGTGACTGTCACAGTATTATATTACTTTGTTAGCTTTATATTACTTTGTTGTTTGGGGCCACTGTGAGGAAACTAAAGAGATTTGAGAAAATGTATTCTAATATTCTAATCAAACACCATTATTTTATTATATCAACAATCTGAGGATTAGAGAAGAAGAATGACTAGTCATTGACACAGTCGAGGAACTTACACCCTCAGTGTTCCTCATATGTTTGTTTTATCAAATTACACCAAATCAAAGAAGGCATACCTAAATCTCTTGTCTATCACTTATAAGGTCTTATATCTTTAATCTAGTTTCTTTGATTTCTTCTTGATTGAACAATAGAAAAAAAACTTTGTGGCAAAGGAAAGGCTGTGTATTCACCAACTACCATTCCTTTGAGTAGTCATGGTACTTCTCTTAAGCAGCTATTATGGTTCTCAGGTCAACTTGTACATATAGCTGCATTCCCAAGATCAGTGTAATAAACTCACAGTGAGTTTATAGCCTTAAAAGAATATCAAGTTAAATTTTACTATTTTCTTATTTTTACACATTGCCTGAAAACACTTTATAAAATGACTTTATTTATATTTTTGTAGAAATAAATATTTAATTAATATAAAATAATAGTTTAGTTACTATCTAATAAAAAACAAAATAAAAATTTCCATTTCATCATCTATACATTTTAAGAAATCATAATAAACAGCTTCAATACATAATTTGCATAGTGGCTATATGCTTGCTTCTCTACTGATTTCTCATTTATTATTACAAAGAGAAATATTAAATTATTTTAAAAGTCATATTAAAATGTACCCTTTTCTTCTGTTTAAATGTGATTAAAACAAAACTAAAAATTATCTCTTCAAATTAGCATTTCTGTTTTGAAGAATCTCTGAATGACAAACTTCAATTTGCTGTTGTTTCTATGTAATTTCACCACAGCTAAACTGGATATATATGTTACATGGAAGATTAAATGCAAAACTCACTGATGCTCTTGAAAAATGACAGGAAAAATATTCTACTTCTTGGTGCTTATTGGTGGAAAACAGAAAACAATTTATTGGATTTTCATATGCTATCCTGAGACTTACTGTTCCATCAAATGGCTCAGACATGAAGGAAGGTTTACTTAAGGAAATAGAAATATTTCTCTACAGCAGGGTCCAGTATGGTTCATTGGTGGATTTCTTCCCACAAAAACAGGTAGCTGAAAATAATTGACTTGCCTGTATGTTATTCATAACTTAATATGTCATCTTTTTTTAGTACTTATGAATATTGTACTTATGGACACTCTCAGTTGATTCAGACACGTTAGCCAGTCCCATGAAGATTTTAAAGATACTAACTTTGGTTTCTTTTCTGCTCTAAAATATGCTCTATTTTTTCGAGCAGTTCCAAGTGTGCACCAAAATTGAGAGGAATGTACAGAGTTCTTATATACTTCCACTCCTGATGTATGCATAGCCTCCCACATTATTAAAATGCATAATGGTACATTTGTTACCATCAATGAATCTACATTGACACACCATTTTTACCCAGAGTTCATAATTTGTATTAAGGTTCACTCTTGGTGTTGCACATTCTGTGGGTTTTGATGAATGTATAATGACATTCATCCACCATTACAGAGTAATACAAAATAGTTCCGATACCCTAAAAATCCTCTGTGCTCTGCCTGCCTCTTTATCTCTCCCTCTCTCCTAATCTCTGGCAACCTCTGATCTTTATAACTGTCTTCATAATTTTGCTTTTTCCACAGTGTCATATAGTTGGAATCATACAGTAAGTAGTCTTTTCAGATTGGCTTGTTTCACTTAGTAATATGCCTTAAAATTCCTCCATGTCTTCTCATGATGTTATGGCTCATTTCTTTTTAGCATTGAATGATATTCCATTGCCCGGATGTCTCATGTTTTATCCATTCACCAAATGAATAATATCTTGCCTCTATTTTTCTTAAGTGAAAATCTACATTTCTATTTTATGGTTGATGGTATACAATATATTCATTCAGTTGCAGTGAGTAATAATATATAAGTGGCCCTACATGTTTAGAATGTTTAGTTTTAATAATGTAATTTAATTTTGTATTAAACCCCAATGCAGAAATTGAAGTTTCTAAGACACAATAAAGTGAGTGTGTAAAAACAGAAATTTTGTAAACCTAATATGTTATAAATTCCGTAGAAAATAATACCATCCATATATTTGTTCACATTTTCCATTTACTGTCTTATACATTTATAAAATTCAAAGGTATGTATATTTAAGAATTTTATAAATAGGTTAACAGTTTGGAATTTCAACAAGCACTTTGTAAAATATCAGTTGTAGTTTAATCTTACATGGGTGTAATTCAATTTTGTAATATAGTCTTTAAGAAAAAAAGTATTTTCTGTTTGTGCAGAGAAAGTTTAATTTCCTTTTTTTAAAATATATGGAATAGCCTTTTAACATTAACAGAAAAAAATGAAATTGGCCAGTTAATGGTTGAAACAAGGACCTAAAACTTAAACTACTCAGTTTTTTAACACTGGCCAATATCTGTTTTGATCATATTCACTTCAATCTAAGATGCTCCCTTTCCTACTAACCAGTAAAAATTTCATTATCTTATGGGAAATAACTGAATCAATTCCACCATAGCAAATTGAACATATACCATAAGATTTAAACTGCATATGGAGAAAGTATACAGTTAGTGAGGTGAGAATAAACTTCAAATGTATCAGTTTGAATAAGTATCACATATAAAAGTATTTTATACCTCTTTATCCCATTATTCTGACAGGGTTTTGTGACAAGTGTTCTCCATTCCAACATACTTAGCAATTTGAAATGTCAGTGTAGACAAAAGCCTAGATATTCTGCTGCACAAGGACTATAGATATTTCACAATTTCCCACAATTTATAGTTGCACCAGATTTGTAACAATTATTAAAAACGTTCATTTCTAAGTTTTCAGTTATTCGAAACATTTATCAAAAAAGTGCTGTTATCTACAATACTATTTCTTTTTAGCCAACTTTTTTTTTAAATAACACAGTTTATTTTATTTAATTTCCTTTCTTACATTAAACTATGTTACTTTACCTCATACTGACGTTTGACAAGGTCCCATCAATATTCCCATAGAAGAATAATAATTTCATATTCTAGATTATTCACTTTTTACAAGGAATTGTTTTAAAAAGATAGATACTAAAACCTTAAGGGGGATTGAGTGGATATTAAAAAAAAAACAACTAACGGTGAAAATTATGAACCACTTGAAATGTTATTCCATTTAGAAGTATATAAAATCATTATACTAATTATGAATATATTTTATATAAATTTATAGTATTATACAGTGTCTATTTTTGAAATATATTTATAGACATAAATTATCTAATGTTAATTCAGTCACTAATCACATATAAGAGACTGAGTCTATTTCCTAGTTTCTTAAATCTAAACATCAAGCAGGGATTGACATGTCTACATGTATTATGTAAATGGGTATGGAATCAGAGACAGGGAAGACTGGACAGATATATAGATAGATAGATAGATAGATTTTTTTTTTTTTTTTTTTTTTT